>NW_027256887.1:79428436-79745936 GCF_029215685.1 Pituophis catenifer annectens
GCTGGCCTAACCTCTCTTTTAATTGCTTTTAAATTTGTTTTATAAATTGGGGTGTTTTAAATTTGTTCTGGGCCAAAGTATTTAATGTATTTTAAATGGTTTTTTAATGTTTGTACTGTGTGTATTTTATCTTTTGGCTGTTCACTGCCCTGAGTCCTTCGGGAGTAGGGTGGTATATAAATTTAATTAAAAAAAAAAAAAAGACCTCCAAGGTCCTTTCCAACTCTATTCTGTTCTATTCTGTTCTGTTCTGTTCTATTCTATTCTATTCTATTCTATTCTATTCTATTCTATTCTATTCTATTCTATTCTATTCTATTCTATTCTATTCTATTCTATTCTATTCTATTCTATTCTATTCTATTCTACTCTACTCTACCCTACCCTACCCTACCCTACCCTACCCTACCCTACCCTCCCTACCCTACCCTACCCTACCCTACCCTACCCTACCCTACCCTACCCTACCCTACCCTACCCTACCCTATTCTATTCTATTCTATTCTATTCTATTCTATTCTATTCTATTCTATTCTATTCTATTCTATCCTACCCTACCCTACCCTATTCATTTCTATTTGTTTCTTATTCTATTCTATTCTATTCTATTCTATTCTATTCTATTCTATTCTATTCTATTCTACCCTACCCTACCCTACCCTACCCTACCCTACCCTACCCTATTCATTTCTATTTGTTTTCTATTCTATTCCATTCCATTCCCTGAATTTACTTTTAAAAAAAAAAAAAAAAAACACCCTACTTTTTAAATGGCACACCGCTGAACAAAACTTGGAGAATAAGTATATTCCCCATCATGTATTCTCATTCACAAATGTACAATTAGGTACGTTCCCTATTCAAGCGTAGATTGTGCTGCCTGCCGCTTCCTTCCACACTCATCCTGTTCTGTCAGCCCTGAGCACAACAAATGAAGGAGAGCATTTCAGGCACCGCTCTGTCAATGAAGTGATATGTAATGATAGTAATCGTGATGATAATCATTTTTGCAATAGCCGTTTTAATGCCTCTTCTTCTCAAAGTGCTGCAAATGCTTCTCAAGGACAGCTTCATGTTTTGTTTTGTTTTGTTTTTTTTAATAAAACTAGAAGGGATTAGAATTCCTTCTCTGGGAGGGTTTGGATAAATTTGTGCCTTCAATCAATGGAATTTATTTTTTAAGTATTTCTTGGATTACCTATTCTGGACAGAATACTTCCCAAGGAGGCAGAAGTAGATAAATACAATTACCATATTTTTTCGAGTATAAGACACACTTCCCCCGCCCCCAAAAAAAGAGGGGCCAGAAATTTAACTACTGGTTTGCCCGAATCGGCCCAAACCGGCTGAATCCCACCATTGATTCTGGGTCGATTAACCTTACCTGAATTGTATTGGTGAGAACACCTCAAGAAGGTTTATTAAGATTTCTTCCTCCATCTGAAGTTAGGGGGACATGGATGAGATGAGATGCCTCTTCCAACCCTCTTCTTCCAGAGGTTCCTCCCTTGTAGAAGATCATTGAAAACATATTATTTTATTTATTCATCAAACTTGTGTGCTACCCATCTCATCAAAGAGGATCCTAGGTGGCATTCAATGAGTCTCCATCATAGTTAAATGCTATTGGTATCTCTCCTAGGCAAGAATTTATCATGGATATTTTTTAAAAAAGGGAATCTACTGCAATCTTCCCAAAGCTGTCTCCGGTTCCAGACAGCTGCAACGCTTTTGACTAACTGAAGTTTCCGGAACCATCTTCAAGGACAACATCACCTGTAAATGTGTTGCATAACAGTGAAAGATGCAGTCTTTACAGCTGTCAGTCAAGTAGCCTGTTAGAAATACAAATCGCTTTGGAGGAATTAATTGAACGCCTCCACCTCCGCTTCCTTCCCCTTCCCCTCCCATATAAATATAATAAGTGATAAGTAGGAAGTAATAATAATAATAAGTGACCCAGCAAGGCAGCAAGCATGGTAGAAGACCTCATTCAAAGTAATTAGCAATCCATCATTTCTCTCCACGGCACCAAATTTTCATACTGACCTTGGGCCAAATGCATTTGAGATAAAGCAGCTCTGTGTTAATTATAAATAATGCCTAAACTGCCTCCACCAAGGTTGGCTCCAGAAAAGATGGGAATGAAACCGGCAGGGTCTCAGAAGGAAGGAGAAAAGCATGACTGGGTGAGTTCACCCAAATTCACCACTGCGGTTGTTCAAATTCAGCATCTAGAAAGCTGTATGCTGTTCGTGTCACCATCAGGTAGTCCTTACCTTAAAACAAGTTTATTTAGTGACCAAAGTTACATCACCACTGAAAAAAAGTGACTTAGGACCAATTTTTTTCACACTTATGACTGTTGCAGCATCCCCATGGTTTGTTGTTGTTAGTTGCGAAGTTGTGTCCGACACATCGCGACCCCATGGACAACATTCCTCCAAGCCTTCCTGTCCTCTACCATCCCCCGGAGACCACTTAAGCTCATGCTGACTGCTTCAGTGACTCTATCCAGCCACCTCATTCTCTGTCGTCCCCTTCTTCTTTTGCCCTCCATCATTCCCAGCATTAGGCTCTTCTTCAGTGAGTCCTTCCTTCCCATTAGGTGGCCAAAGTATTTAAGTTTCATCTTCAGGATCTGGCCTTCTAAAGAGCAGTCAGGGTTGATCTCCTCTAGGACTGGCCGGTTTGATCGCCTTGCAGTCCAAGGGACTCGCAGAAATCTTCTCCAGCACCCTAGTTCAAAGGCCTTGATTCTTTGGCGCTCAGCCTTCCTTATGGTCCAACTTTCACAGCCATACATTGCAACTGGGAAAACCATAGCCTTGACTATACACACTTTTGTTGGCAGGGTGATGTCTCTGCTTTTTAGTAAGTTACCTAGATTTGCCATAGCTTTCCTCCCCAGGAGCTAGCATCTTTTAATTTCTTGGCTGCAGTCCCCATCTGTGGTGATCTTGGAGCCCAGGAAAATAAAATCTGTCTTACCTCCCCATGGTTATATCATCAAAATTCAGACACTTGGCAACTGACTCATATTTATGACCGTTGCAGTGTCCCAGAGTCATGGCGATCACCTTTTACGACCTTCTGACAAGCTAAGTCAATGGGGAAGCTGAATTCAGTTAACAACCGTGTTGCCAACTTAACAACTGTGGTGATTCACTTAACAACTGCAGCAAGAAAAGTGGCAACATGGGACAAAACTCACTTAACAAATGTCTCACTTAGCAACATAAACTTTGGGCTCAATTGTGATTGTACGTTGAGGACTACCTATAGTTCACTGTTCCTCTGGTTTGCATAATTCAGATTGTTTAGCCTGGTTTCTGCTACTCATGGAAATGAGAATAAAGCTTTTGACAGCACCAAAACTGTAAATCTCAAAACAATTTTTCTGACTTCATTCCAAGTACCACTTCTGCTCTATTACACGATCAGAATTATTTTTGCAAAACGCATCCAGCATCTATTTATGGAAATCCCTCAATGGAAGGAAAACTCGAAGCCAATAATGCTCTGTTATATTTGCTTGTGCATACACTGTTTCTACTTTTCCTTAAAATATCCCACGGGGTAACCTTAAATGTGGGAAATCCTATCCATGTAGTAAAATGTTACATTCCCAAGCCAAAAAAACTAAACAAACCCTATCTTCTTTTTCAGCAAATTCTCATTCATCTGCTATTTTTTCCAAAGCTGGAGATGGAAATGGCTAAAAAAAACAAAACAAAAACCAGACTAGAAGTTGCATCAGGTTTTTTGTTTTCATTTTATTCACCTTTGTATGCACTTTCAATGCTGGTTGTCCTTAAAAAGTGTTTCATTTCTTGGCTGATTACACATTAAATCCTTTTTTCTTTGCCCTGTGAAACCCCATTCAAGCAAAAATGCTGAGGATTGGAGGGAAGCATTCAGGAAGTGGTGAGAGAGACGAAGGAGGAGGAGGAGGAAGAGAAAGAGGAAGAGGAAGAAGAAGAAAAGAAGAAGAAGAAGAAGAAGAAGAAGAAGAAGAAGAAGAAGAAGGAGAAGAAAAGAAGAGGAGGAGAGGAGAAAGAAGGGGAAGAAGAAGAGGAAGAGGAAGAAGAAGAGGAGGAGGAGGAGGAGGAGGAAGTCATTAAAAATTTCTTCCAAAGTCTATCCCACATGGATTTTGGCTACACATAGGAGTTGCCACAGGAAAGTAGGACAAGTTATGGAAAACTCTGCTCCTCGGTGACATCACTGCCAAGCCCCTCCTTTGCACCTGTCTCGTTCTTGCTTGCTAAGCACAGAGAGCATGCTCAGTGGCTGGTTTTCTGCCAGTAATTGACAATAGCCAGCCAAGAGCATACTAGCTTGTTCTGGCCTGTTTTTTGCTGCCAAGAAATAATTAAACCATTAAAATTATGTTTTGCCATCCTGCCATCCTTCAGATTAAAAAAAATAATAATCTGAGAATTAAAGTTATACAATTGGTTCTTTATTGCATTCCAATACATTTGTATATAAAAAGGATTGCCTAAGAGAAACTTTTATTGGAGATATAATAAAGATAATGATTCTTTATAACGTATGTTTTTACAATCTCCTCTACATAACAGGTTTGGAGAGAAAATAGTGGTAAGAACTAAAATTTTCAGAGGATGATATTCCCTTGAACTATATATGAACTACATGGAATCTTGAATTTCCATTAACTACGTGGAATTTAACAACTGGACAATGTAAATGGATTCTCCCTGCCCTAAGGCTAAAAGACTGATATTGCAACTTTAGAAAGGTAAATATATCGTTGCCCCATTCACTCAATGGATTGATGACCTATGATTGATTGCCAGCTTTGAGCAGATGACCTATAAACATAGATTTTGGATAGAGAATTATAAAGAAATATGAAACTCAATTATTCCAAATACAGTAGGTTAATAAAAAAAAGAAAGAAAGATAGTTATATAAATGAATTAGAAATGTACATGTTCCCTGAATATTTATATTACATTATGTAAATATCTAGGGGTGTGGTGGCTCAGTGGCTAAGACACTGAGCTTGTCGATGGAAAGGTCGGCAGTTCAGCGGTTCGAATCCCTAGTGCCGCGTAATGGGATGAGCTCCTGTTACTTGTCCCAGCTTCTGCCAACCTAGCAGTTCGAAAGCAGGTAAAAAATGCAAGTAGAAAAATAGGGACCACCTTTGGTGGGAAAGGAACAGCATTCTGTGCGCCTTTGGCATTTAGTCATGCCGGCCACATGACCACGGAGACGTCTTCGGACAGCGCTGGCTCTTTGGCTTTGAAACGAAGATGAGCACCGACCCTTAGAGTCAGGAACGACTAGCACATATGTGCGAGGGGAACCTTTACCTTTACCTTATGTAAATATCTAGACTAATAGACTAATATCTACATTAGTCTATGTAGAATTGCAACTGTTAATTGCCACAATAATACATTATACTTGGTTTCTATTCTTTTTTATGTTGTACTTTTTCCCTTTCTAAAGCACTTTTAGGGGGTAGTTTTTGTACAATTATTAAGAGCAGCTCCTGTCCATGCTAGTTTTGCACTGTGTGGGAACCCAGCCATAAAGTTGTAAACCATAACTTGTTGGCTTTATTTAATATGGGAAGCCAACCATGGTGATTTATGCCAGAAACCAAGGTTAAAACAAAGCATGGCTTAAAGCATAGGGTGTATCCAGCCAATAAATTGGAGTTCTGTGTAGGTAATACAGGAAGAAAATGGCTTTGCAAAACCCTAGAACAGAAGAGCAAGTAGAGTTTAAAACTAGGTGAATAAAGCTGCTAAGAGTTGATAGAATTAACATCTCTCTGCATGTCTGGAATGTCATTCATAACCTCTTGGAATGTCTTAACTACTATTTTGTTTTCTTAACACATATTTCAGCACCTGAAATTTGAGCTCACTGATACAATGTAAGATTGCAAGATCTCTTTCACCCCAAAGTCCTACTACACACATGTTCTCACCCGAGAACAGATCCTCCAGGGACTGAAATACTTATCTGAGTTTCTCAACTGGAATCCTTGATCGGTTGGTATTTATTTAGATAATCCCTCTCAACTCCAGATCCAGAAAAGATAATTTTCTTGCAAGGTTACCCTGATTAGTTAACCCTGCATTGAGAGTACAAGAACTCTTACAACACTCTTACACAGCGGACGAATATTTTGTGCCTTCGCTGACTCAAAGGAGGGGACTTGGTCTACAGTTGTATGAATTGAACAGGCAACTCAGGCCAATCTTCTTGCTCAGAATGTGTGATGTTTTTCAGGAAGAAGGTGGTTGTTGGTCTGTGGATGGCATGCTGATGAATATATTTACATAAATAAATGAGCACGTAGCCATATCCAAGTCATTGAAAACAGAGTGTGCACCTGCTCAAGATAGAGACTACCAGGAGACAGTGAGTTCTAGTCCCACCTTATACATGAAAGCAGCTGGATGTCTTTGAGCCAATAACCAGGAGACAGTGAGTTCTAGTCCCACCTTACCTTGAAAGATAGCTGGATGTCTTTGGCCCAATCACCAGGCGACAGTGAGTTCTAGTCCCACCTTACCTTGAAAGATAGCTGGATGTCTTTGGGCCAATCACCAGGCGACAGTGAGTTAGTCCTACCTTAGCTTGAAAGTTATCTGGATGTCTTTGGGCCAATCACCAGGAGACAGTGAGTTCTAGTCCCACCTTATACATGAAAGCAGCTGGATGTCTTTGAGCCAATAACCAGGAGACAGTGAGTTCTAGTCCCACCTTACCTTGAAAGATAGCTGGATGTCTTTGGCCCAATCACCAGGCGACAGTGAGTTCTAGTCCCACCTTACCTTGAAAGATAGCTGGATGTCTTTGGGTCAATCACCAGGAGACAGTGAATTCTAGTCCCACCTTACCTTGAAAGATAGCTGGATGTCTTTGGGCCAATCACCAGGCGACAGTGAGTTAGTCCTACCTTAGCTTGAAAGAAAGCTGGATGTCTTTGGGTCAATCACCAGGAGACAGTGAATTCTAGTCCCACCTTACCTTGAAAGATAGCTGGATGTCTTTGGGCCAATCACCAGGCGACAGTGAGTTAGTCCTACCTTAGCTTGAAAGTTATCTGGATGTCTTTGGGCCAATCACCAGGCGACAGTGAGTTCTAGTCCCACCTTACCTTGAAAGATAGCTGGATGTCTTTGGGCCAATCACCAGGCGACAGTGAGTTAGTCCTACCTTAGCTTGAAAGAAAGCTGGATGTCTTTGGGTCAATCACCAGGCGACAGTGAGTTCTAGTCCCACCTTACCTTGAAAGATAGCTGGATGTCTTTGGGCCAATCACCAGGCGACAGTGAGTTAGTCCTACCTTAGCTTGAAAGAAAGCTGGATGTCTTTGGGTCAATCACCAGGAGACAGTGAATTCTAGTCCCACCTTACCTTGAAAGATAGCTGGATGTCTTTGGGCCAATCACCAGGCGACAGTGAGTTAGTCCTACCTTAGCTTGAAAGTTATCTGGATGTCTTTGGGCCAATCACCAGGCGACAGTGAGTTCTAGTCCCACCTTACCTTGAAAGATAGCTGGATGTCTTTGGGCCAATCACCAGGCGACAGTGAGTTAGTCCTACCTTAGCTTGAAAGAAAGCTGGATGTATTTGGGTCAATCACCAGGAGACGGTGAATTCTACTCCCATTTTAGCTTGAAAGAAAGCTGGATGTCTTTGGGTCAATCACCAGGAGACAGTGAGTTCTACTCCCACCTTAGCTTGAAAGATAGTTGGGTGACTTTGGGTCAGCCCATCTCACCCAACAGGGTTGCTATGGGGAAAATAGAAGGAAGGAGTATTATGTTTACCACTTTGAATTATTTATAAAAATAATAAAGGCAGCACCAAAAAAAAAAAAAAAAAGGTAAATGTTTCCCTTGACCAGTCGTGTGTGATTCTAGGGGGCAATGCTCACCTCTGATAAATAAACAAATAAAGAATAAACAGCTAGGAAAGATGACCTTCATAGTTGTGATTTTTTTTTTCTAAGCTTCACAGGGGTGGCATCAGATCTGCTTCAAGAATGAACTGACCAAGGGATGGCATCATTCCGAGCTTACTTTTGACTTTCTCTCTTTGCACACAGCTTCCCATTTGCAACAGGTGAATACCAGGACTGCAAAAAGCAGGAAGAGTGACAAACATGGCTCAATAGCAGGAACTGCAAGAGAGATCTTGGGAGTCTCAGCGGACAATCACCCAAATATAAGCCAACAGTATGCGGCAGTTGCCAAAAAAGCCAATGCAACCCTAGGCTGCTTTAACAGAGGGATGGAATCAAGATCACATGAAGTTCTAGTACTGCTTTGCAAGGCCTTGGGAAGACCACACTTGGAATACTGCACCACGTTTTGGTCACCACAAAATAAAAAAAGATGTTAAGACTGTGGAAAGAGCACAGAAAAGAGAAACACTGACGATTAGGTGACCGGAGGCTAAAATATATGAAGAATGGTTGCAGGAATGGGATATCTCTAGTCTAATGAAAAGAAGGACTAGGGGTGACATGATAACAGTGTTCCAAGACTCGAGGGGCTGCCACAAAAAAGAGGGGATCAACATATTTTTCAAAGCACCAGAAGGCAAGATAAGAAACAATGGATGGAAACTAATCAAGGATGGAAACTAGATGGAAACTAATCAAGGAAACTAATCAAATCACCTCCCGTCTGGACTACTGTAATGCTCTCTACATGGGGCTCCCCTTGAGGAGCACTCGGAGGCTCCAACTGGCGCAGAGTGCGGCCGCGCAGGTGGTGACGGGAGCGATGTGGCGCTCCCATGTAACACCTCTCCTGCGCGAGCTGCACTGGCTCCCGGTGGTCTTCTGGGTGCGCTTCAAGGTTTTGGTTATCACCTTTAGAGCGCTCCATGGCTTAGGACCTGGTTATTTACGGGACCGCCTGCTACCACCAATAGCCTCCCACCGACCAGTACGCTCCCATAGAGAGGGGCTCCTCCGGGTGCCGTCGGCCAAACAATGTCGACTGGCGGCCCCCAGGGGGAGAGCCTTCTCTGTGGGGGCACCTACTATCTGGAACGAGCTCCCCCCGGAGATACGGAGGATCCCAGATCTGCGCACCTTCCGTCGCGCGCTCAAGACTTTCCTATTTCATCAAGCCGTCCTGACCTAAGTCTTTCCCCTTTTAAATGGAAATTTTAAATCTGGTTTTAAATTATTGGGGTTTTAAATTTGTTCAGCCAAATTATTTAATTCGTTTTAATTCTATTTTAAATTTTGTACTTATATGTTTTATTCTATGGCTGTTCACCGCCCTGAGTCCTTCGGGAGTAGGGCGGTATACAAATTCAATAAAAAATAAAAAATAAATAAAAAGGAGAGAAGCAACCTTTCAGCACTAAGGAGAAATTTTCTAACAGTGAGAACAATTAACCAGTGGAACAGAAGCTCCATCACTGGAGGCTTTTAAAAATAGACTGGACAACCATTTGTCTGAAGTGGTATAAGGTCTCCTACTTGAGCAGGGGGTTGGACTAGAAGACTTCCAACATCCCTTCCAACTCTGTTAGTCTGTTAAAAATTGTCTGATGAGCAGAAGTTTCACTTTGCTTCCTGTGTTGATCTGAAGCTACATCTACTAATACCCTTGATTGGGATTATTTATTGTTGCATAGCTTCTTGCCACGCGAAGGGGTTTAGCATGTTGTGGAGGGGTGCAGCAGTGACAACATAAGCCATGGTTTAGGGCTTAGCATATAGAGCTCACCCAGTCAGTTGTGCTCATTCAAGAATGCAGAGTTTGCTTAATGTGAGAAATTAAGAAACATCAACTTCCTCACTGTCAGTCACCCTGAACTTGAATGGGTGAAGAAACACCGTGCAGCTCCCCAAAACATATTGGAACAACAAATAAGTATGGCATGATGGGAAAATGTGTAAATGTTATGAGCCCTGGTGGTACGGTTAATTAAACTGCAGTATTGCAAGCAAATTCTGTCCAGAGCCTGGTATTCAGTCCTGACTACGCCCCATCCTTCCATCCTTCTGAAGTTGGTAAAATGAAGACCCAGATTGTTGGGGGCAATAGGCAAATAATCAGTGGTTGAATGCTGCCAGTTTAACAACCGGTTCGGTGAGCGTGTGCTTCACACTTGCGCGCAACGCTGAAAATGGAGCATTTAGAAGCTCAGCTGTTTAACTTCCAAGTCAGCAACGATAAGTAGAACAGTGGGGGGGGGGGAATCAGCTGTGCCACGCGATTGAGATGAGCTACAAAGCAGGAAATAAAGGACAGGCTAGAGCAAGGGGGGTGGGTGGGGCTAATTGATCGTTGGCGTTTCCAGTTCGCCTGAACCGGCTGAATTCCACCTCTGCAAATAATACTCATATTGTAAACTGTCCAGAGAGTGCTGTAAAGCACTATGGGGCGGTATACAAGTAGTCCTCAACTTACGATCACAATTGAGCCCAAAATTTCTGCGGCTAAGTGAGACATTTGGTAAGTGACTTTTGCTCCAGTTTAGGACTTTTCTTGCCACAGTTGTTAAGTGAATTACTGCAGGCGTTAAGTTAGTAACACGGTTGTTAAGTGAATCTGGCTTCCCCGTGGACTTTGCTTGACAGAAGGTTGCAAAAAGAGGATTACATGACCCCAGGACACTGTAACCGTCATAAATATGAGTCAGCTGCCAAGCCTCTGATCTTTGTTCACGTGACCATGGGGATGCTGAAACGGTCGTAAGGGCGAAAAACGGGCACAAGTCGCTTTTTTTTCAATGCTGTTGTAATGACTCCAAACGGTCACTAAATGAACTGTTGTAAGTTGAGGACTATCTGTATAAGACTAAATGATATTGCTGTTGCCGAATCTGTGCTTCCGGCTCAGCATTTGTATGGTCATTCCAAAGAAGCCAGTTTTGCAGCGCACTGTGCTTCTTTTAAGCGTGGGGGACGGGGGAAACAGAGTTAATATCCCACGTGGCTACTCATATCTAGCACAGGCCCATAAAATCATTAGGAGCAATGCTACACGGCAGCAGAAAATCTTTGCCGAAAGAGTCAACCTGTTCGAGAAAGGACGACACATTCCTGCAAGCTAGCAGAAAAGTTCAGGGTGAAAAGGATCTTTGGCGGGTGGGGTGGGGGTTTGAGGATGGGAAGACAGATACTTGCACTTTTAAGCTATCTCTGCCTTTGCTGGCTAAGCAGATTCTGATTATTATCTTGACTCTCAATTGGCTACAGAGGTTGCTGGGCCCTGGAAGGAGGAGGAGGAGGTTAGCAGAGTACAATGGATGAATATATTCCCCGTTAATAGCTGTCTGAGATAAATCTTCCAACCTTTTTGCCTGTTCTCTGTCTCCTGCTCTTTTAGCACCCTGTTTGTGGAAGGTCTGTTTTATGGTGTCTCGGAGTGTCCGGCTGTCTATAAGTAGAGCAGTACACGCAGATGTGGTTGTGCATGCAAGTGTGTAATGAGAATCTATGAGATCAGTGAACCACTACGGGGTAGAGGCTGGCGAGCTGGGCTTGCAGGAGAGAAACTGAAGAGCCGGCTGCGTAAATGTGCCCAACCAAGACAAACAGTTGCAAAACTTAAGGCCATTCAAAGAACGGCGGACATACGAATGTTAGACCACAAATTTGTGACATTTTAAAATCACAGGGCAAAAAGTACCAGCTCTGGCATCAACATCTGTTTGATTTTATAGTGGCTAGGAAATCAATCAGCTGAGTAAAAATAATGCATTTGCTCTCTTTTTTTAAAAAAAAGTAGAACTGTAGTTGCACTCTGAAGAAATGGGATGTTAAGAGAAACGTTACGCTGAAAACTCCACCTATAGGAAATGACAGTGATACAGGTAGCCCTCGATTTACAACCGTAATGGAGCCTGCCCATCACAGTTGTAAGTTGTGACGGTCATAAACTTGGTCACCCACGTGACTCACTTGTTTTTGTGACCTTTTTTTTTTTGCAATGGTTGTTAAGTGAATGCCACAGTCATCAAGCTAACCAGCAGTTTGATATGGACCAGTTTTGCCCAAAAAAGGAAGTAAATACCAGTTTTTGGCAAAACCATCGAAAATCAAGTCACGTGATGGCAGGTTAGCAATAGCAATAGCAATAGCACTTAGACTTATATACCGCTTTACCGCTTTATAGCCCTCTCTAAGCGGTTTACAGAGTCAGCCTATTGCCCCCCAACAATCTGGGTCCTCATTTTACCCACCTTGGAAGGATGGAAGGCTGAGTCAACCTTGAGCCTGGTGAGATTCGAAATTGCAGTCAGCCGGCAGTCAGCAGAAGTAGCCTGCAGTACTGCACTCTAACCACTGCACCACCGTGGCTCAAATGCTGCAAATAGCCATAAAAGCGGCCAGTTGTTGAGTACCTGACTTGTGGTCATGTGACTGCCTGGAGGGGCCGGCTGTCCGAATTTCAGAATTGAGTCGTAAATACTAGAGGGAGATGTAAGTTTAAACAGTCACTAAGCGATTGGTCATAAATTGAGAACTACCTGTATTTATTTATGAATATGGAGGTATAGCCCATGATCCATGCCAATCTTCTCTATTTCTGCTATAAGAACATTGATTCCCAGAATTCCCTCGAATGGCCAAATTGGTTATGGAATTCTGGGAATTGAAGTCCATGTATCTGGAGAACTTTGAGGCTGTTAAAGGCCGTAGAACAGAACAACAACATAGCTAAATTTCTGTAGGAAACCTCAGAAGACAGAGGCTACTAACGCTATAACTGTATCACAACTAGCAATATGATGAAAATGATGTTTAATTAAGATTGCAGGTTGACAGGGTGAGAGATAACACAGGAACTGCTTGATCACAGGCAAATTGTCTGAAATTCTTTGTTCTCACAAGCAGATGTGTGGCGATCTAGATAATGCTATCAGCAGAGAACAGTTTTTTTCTTTTGTTGCAAGAAGCAATGCCCATTAAAATCCAATTAGGAAGACCCAGTCATAATCTTTGATAAATGGTTTTGATTAGTCATGCTGATTGCTTAATTAATGGGTTTAGCTAGCGGTGGATGGGTGGGTGGAAAATGGGGGCAAAAGAACCGAGGGTCCCTCCATTTTTATCTTTTAGCAAGATCTGCAGAGAGACAGCTGTAGCAATAGATTATGACTGAATGATGTTTTGCAGTGTGGAACACGACTTAAATCCAGGGAATTGTGGCTAGCCATATAACTCACATGGGGCTACTGGAATATAACAAGTCTTCCCAATCTGGTGCCCTTAAACTCCCAGAGGTTTCAGCCATCATAAGCTGCACTGAATTTCTATTTAAATTGAATTTATAAATTAACTGATAGTTTCTAAAATCAAACAGATGAAAGCTAAGAGATGCATTTTTTTTTTCTTTGCAAAGCCACATCGGCTTCTGTTTTCCTTTTTGGAAGTCATGAATTTGGAGGAAAGATCATACATGATCTTTTTTTAGGTGTTAGCAGAGATGTTGTGGGGAAAGTGGACAACTAAGAAGAGCTGGTCCTTTTCACTATTTAACACCGTTCTAAAGATACCTTTACCTGTAGATGCAGCAGCCCTGCCTAACCTCGTTGTTGTTGTGAAGTCATGTCTGTCCCATCGCAACCCCATGGACAACGTTCCTCCAGGCCTTCCTGTCCTCTACCATCCCCCGGAGACAATTTAAGCTCACGCCAACTGCTTCAGTGACTCCATCCAGCCACCTCATTCTCTGTCAGCCCATTCTTCTTTTGCCCTCAATCGTTCCCAGCATTAGGCTCTTCTCCAGTGAATCCTTCCTTCCCATTAGGTGGCCAAAGTATTTGAGTTTCATCTTCAGGATCTGGCCTTCTAAAGAGCAGTCAGGGTTGATCTCCTGGAGGACTGACCGGTTTGATCGCCTTGCAGTCCAAGGGACTCGCAGGAGTCTTCTCCAGCACCATAGTTCAAAGGCCTCAATTCTTTGATTCTCAGCCTTCCTTATACAATATAACTTATTCCTTATACATGTATATATGTATATTCCTTATAAAATATAACCTTGCTGTAGTGTCCCCCAAATACTACTGCAGGATATTGAAGTGGTTTTTTTGTTCCTTATTTGCCAGTTTCCCTGTGCTGGTCAGTTTCACATACACCTTATCCAATAAAAGATTTGCTTGTCTAGCTGTTAGTCACTTTCACTCTACGGGTCTCCCTTGCTTTTCTCTGGAGCCATCTATGCCCTGGTGTCTTTAAGTACATTTCACATAATTTTAATTTGGGGAGATGTCCAAATAGGGTGTTGGAGGACAGGCACACAAACTAGGCTGGGGGATTCTGGGAGTTGAAGCCCACCCATCTTCAAGTTGCCAAAGATAAGAAAACAAATCTCGGAGATCAACTTGTTGAAAACCAGTTTTGTGTTTTAACCAGGTATGTATGTATGTATATATACATATACATATACATATACATACACACACACACATACACACATATATAAAGTGTTTTTCTATTGAGACACCTGGTCTGCCCCAGCTTGTGGGAGGGAGCGTACTGCATCCCTTTTGCCTTTCAGCTCCAATCCAGGAGCCCTCAAGCAGTCGCATTCACGACAAACCATTTTTATACCAAATTTATATTTCGCTGATAAAGAAATAGAGGAAGACTAGTATAGATCTGCCCCACATGCTGGGGCAGACCAGGTGTCTCGATAGAAAAACACTTAATCTTTCCCCTGGCTCAAGCTGATGAAGGGAGGAGAACTTGTGGCTCAGAGGTTAATACAATTGCTTAACACGCAGGCAGCCCAAGTTCGAATCCAAGTAAGGGTATGGCTAGCTGATGAGAGCTAAATAGCTTGAAATAGATCTATACTAGTCTCCCTCTATTTCTTTATCTTTCCCATTAAAACCAAGAATCCTCTTTATTCTTGTCCAGCCTTCAGGAACGAAGTTCCTGAAAGTATAGGTCATCCTTGACTTAGGACCATTCATTGAGCAATGATTCGAAATTGTGGCACTAAAAAAGTGATTTATGACCCGCCTTCACATTTCAGCATCCTGTGATCATGTGATCAAAATGCAAGTGCTTGGCAACTGGCATGTATTTATGATGGTTGTAGCATCCCAGGGTCACATGATCACCATTTGCGACTTTTCCAGCACAGCTTCCGACAAGCAAAGTCAATGGGATAAGCTGGGTTGGCTTAACCACCGTATGATTTAATTAACAGCAGCAGTGATTTGCAAAACCTGACAAAAAAGGCTGTAAAATCAGGCATGATTTAACAATCGCCTTGCTTAGCAACAAAAATCCTGGTGATGATGGTCGTAATTTGAGGACTACCTGTAACTATTCCTAGAAATGAATTTATGGCATAAAAAATTCTGACTACAGGTAATCTTTAATTTATGACCACAGTGGAGCCCAAAATTTCTGTTGCTAAGTAATTCATTTGTTAAGTAAACTTTGCCTCATTTCAAGACTTTTTTTGCCATGGTTGTTAACTGAATCGCTGCACTTATTAAATTAGTAACACGGTTGTTAAGTGAATCTGGCTTCCATATTGACTTTGCTTACCAAAATGGATCACATGAGCCTGGGACACGGCAACTGTTATAAATATGAATCAATTGCCAAACATCTGAATTTTGATCACATGACCCTGGGGATGCCACAATGATTGTAATTGTGAAAAATTGTCATAAGTCACTTTTTTCAATGGCCTTGTAACTTTGAACGGTCACTAAATGAACTGTTGCAAGTCGAGTCCTACCTGTACACAGATACAACAATTGAAGCCTTTGCAAGTAAACATATAAGTAAGGAAAAAGTTAGCAAGAATTTATGCACTTCCCTTGTAACCACACGGTGAATAGAGCTGAGCACAGCTCCAAAGCACAAAATATGTTTTGAAGCGCAGGTGGGAGTGGTTGTTACACCAAACGGACCTTTTCCTGAAGTTATGAAGCCAAGGGATCCCCGAAGATCAAGCAATGGGGATAGAAGCGATCCATCCGTGATCTCACCAGCCTCCTGGATAGTGAGCTCTAAATTTGCTTTTCTATTTGGCACCGGGCCTTTTGGGCAGTTGATTTAAGAAGTTTTCCTTGACATTTTTTCCTTTCTGTAAACCTTCACCCATCGATGTGGTTCAAGTGGAAATATTGAAAAGGGAGTAAAAGAAGAATATAAAACTTCATTAATCCACAGGCTTTGAAAGTCATGTCATGGCCTGCCCTGTGAAACTGAGCCAGAGTAGATCGAAGAATTTTAAAAGTGGGTGAAGCAAGAATACGACTACACAACTGTCAATGTGATCGGATAAGTAATACATAAGCAAACAACGCTCTGCCCCTTGTTTAAATCAATCTGTCCTGTGACACCACAGCGTCACTGAGAGACAGCAGAGTATGAGTTAATACTTAGGCACTGCCTGTTAAATGAACACGGTTGTTGTGTTAAATCCCATTGTTTAAACCAAGGGTGGGCTTCAAAAATTTTACCAAGGGTTCTCTGCCCAGTTGCTGGGTGGGCATGGCCTAGTTGTACCATGGCGGGAGAGGGGGATTTGCCCTCCCCGGGCTCCAGAGGCTTTTCTCGAGCCTCCGAGAGGGCAAAAACAGCCTCCCCAGGCTGTGGAGGCCAGAAATGGGCCTATTTCTGGCCTTTCGAACTTCCGGTAGGCCGTCTTTTCACCCTCCCTGAGCCTCCATGTGCATCCTGCACTTATCTGCATCCAAAACAGGTTGCGTGGGGATTCCTGGCAGGGGAGGGGCAGGGTCGGTGGGGCTAGCCAGAAATGGGATTTAGGAGTTCTCTGAACTGCACAGAATCTTAGCTAGAGGTTCTCCCAAACCCCTGCGAACCCACAGCAGCCCACCCCTGGTGTAAACCCCATTAACGTGGGTTTAAAATGTCTGAACCTTGCTTTACGTGGATCTCCCTTCTCTGACATCTTGGCTGTTTCCCCATTTAAAACTCAACAGGGTCTTTTTTTTTTTTTTTTTTTTTAAAAAGGGAATTATCATTATTGTTCCACTGTTTTCTAATGAGCTGCTCACCTGGGGCAGACATGTTTTTATTTATTTGTCAGACAACAATTACCAATTTGAAAGAAAAAAACCTAAAATGTGATAGGGACCATCGGCAGGCTAAACACACTAACTTGCATAAACAACCCCAAGATGCTTTTTTTCCAAGAGGCAACTGGATTTTCATGGGTTTTTTTGTCCTTTGGAAACGTTTCGTTTCAAATGAAAACAACAAGGAAGTCCAGGTGCCTTTTGGGGAAAAAAAAGAAAAAGCACTTTTGGGACAACCACGGCCAGGATGATAGAAAATCTCCACAGGCACATAAACAACCGTACCAGATGGCTTTTGCAACAGTTGAAAAAGACTCATTCACAACCAGCAAGTTTGCCTTCGAGCTCAATCAGAGCTCCCTGTTAGGTCCCAAAGGTGTTTTTTTTCAGAAGGCAACTGGACATGTTTTTTTTCTTCGTTTTGAAGACATTTCGCTTCTCATCCAAGAAGCTTCTTTAGCTCTGACTGGATGTTGGGGAATGGAAGGATTTATATTCCTTGCAGACAGCTGGTCATCTCCATCCTTTTTAGAGGGCCGTTGAAGCACTTGGAGGTTTATCTGTGTCCTCAGGGCAGTGGTGAAATTCAAAATTTTTTACTACCGATTCTGTGGGTGTTTACTACCGCTTGTGGTGTGGTAGGAAAAAGATACTGCAAAATCCCCATTCCTTCCCCACTCCAGGGGAAGGATATTGCAAAATCCCCATTCCCTCCCCACTCCAGGGGAAGGATACTGCAAAATCTCCATTCCCACCCCACTCTGGACCCAGCCAGTGGTGGCATTTGCTGGTTCTCCGATCTACTCCAAATTTCTGCTACCAGTTCTCCAGAACCTGTCAGAACCTGCTGGATTTCACTCCTGCCTCAGGGTCACCTGAGTGGGGCTCCTGGTTCCTGTAGTCTGCATTTTTTTCCCCTCAGGAAATCCATTCCTAACTCCCACACCATTCAAAGGGGTGAATCTTTACCAGACACCCAGCTTTGAAAAGGCTTCAAAGAGAAACCAAGAACGTCGAGTTGCCTTGAAAAAGCACCTTTGGGACAACCATGACCTGGATGACTGAGAATCCCCATAGACACTCCTGTTAGGCTTACAGCGGCTCTCTGCACAACAACCCCACACCTTAAATCAGCATAACTGAACATAAACTGAGCCACGACCCCAAAGCTCCCTCGGCAACATTCAGAAGTTGTGGGTGCTTCATCACTGGAGGTTTTTAAGAAGAGACCGGACAGCTGCTTGTCTCAAATTGTATAGGGTCTTCTGCTGCTGCTGCTTGCGCAGGGGGTTGGACTAGAAGACCTCCAAGGTCCCTTCCAACTCTGTAACTTTTAACCTCCAAGGTCCCTTCCAGCTCTTATTTCGATAAAGGAAGCAAAGTGAAGTTGCAGGGCCTCGTGGGCGGCCAAGACGCAAAAGCCCAAGGGCAAAGGAGTGTTGCAAACAGCCCTGCGGCTGAGAAAAAGCAAGCAACACTTTGCACTTTGCAACACAAAAGCCGAGAGAGGGAGGAGCGAGCTTTCCTGCCGCCTGGGCTGAGCAAAAAGTGGGGTTGGGCGGGCGAACGGGCGGGACGGCTCCCAGCAAACCCGACGGGTCGGCAGAAGCAGAGAGGTGCAAGGAGCAGAAAGCAGCCCGGCTTGGGTCGGTAGGCAAGAACGGGGCCTCTCTTTGGGGGCGGACTCGGGTGGGTGGGTGTCTGAAAGGCGCGCGCGCGCGCGTGGAAAAAAGGCCCGCTTTTGCAAGGCGCGCGCGGTTCCTTTCTCCCTGAAAAAGCGGGAAAAGCGTTTTTGCAAAAGTTGCGCCCCGCTTGGTTAGCGCGGCTTGCCGCGAATTCCTACATGGGAGGGTGGTGCGTGTGTGTGTGTGTGTGTGTGTGTGTGTGTGAGAGAGAGAGAGAGAGAGAGAGAGAGAGAGAGAAAGTGGGTTGAGTGCAAGCTGGGCGGTGTTTCCCGTAAGAGATCAGTGCAAATCTCTCTCTCTCTCCGCACGCCTCCCCTCTGGGACTGTGGGAAACCTGCTCACTTGCACGTGTAGAGACGCGCGCCGATCTGCGGGAAGAAGGTTTGGTGTGGTTGGAAGAGGGGCGTCTGTAGGTCAGGCCCTTGAACTGAGAAGAAGGCCCTTGGTGCGCTGCGGGCACCCATGACACAACTCTGACCCGGATGACTGAGAATCTCCATGGACTTTGTTAGCAGACGTTTCATTCCCCCCCCCCATTAGATAGCAATCGTGAGTGGTGGGGAGCGTGGGAGCAAACCTCACCCTCAACCCTGAGGATGTGATCTACTACAGGTAATAATCCTCCACGTCTGACCGCAATGGAGGCCAACGGTTCTGTTGTTAAGTGAGACATTTGTTAAGCGAGTTTTGCGGGGCCCCCCTTTTCCCCACAATTGTCAAGTGAATCGCTGCAGTTGATAAAAAGTTAGCAACCTGGTTGTTAAGTGAATCTGGCTTCCCCATTGACTTTGCTTGTTGGAAGGTCGCAAAAGGGGACATTGGGACACAGCGACGGTCATAAATATGAACCAGTTGCCAAAGCATCTGGATTTTGATCACAGGATCATGGGGATGCTGCAAAGATCAGAACTGAAACAACGGGCCGTAAGTCGTATGTTTCAGTGCCGCTGTAACTTTTTAACAGTCCCTAAACAAAGTGTGGTAAGTCGAGGACTATCTGTAGTCGGAGAATGAAACATCTGCAAGCAAGCAGCCAAACTGGGGCAAAGCAGAGCACCAAGGACTCCAGGACTCTGCTTATAGCTCCCTGAAACCCTGATTTGTCGCCTCGCTTCCAAGAAACTGTGGTTTTTTCCCAGAAGGGCTGTGGAGAAAACTCTGGGGGTTTGCATCCTACTCATCTCACTGGAGGATTGCACAACTTGGCCATAGTTCAGAGTGCAACTCAAACTTAATTACTCAACAGTAAATCTGATATGATTGCAAAATGCAAATGGCATTTGTATAGAGATTAAGCAATCAACTTACTTTGATTTCAAACCAAAGGTAGATTTCACCTTAGTGCCGGTGGAAAGCAGGTTGAGTTCTCGCCCACCTGTCAAACTGGTTCAGCCTTAGCTGGTGGTTCACAATTGCTCTGTCCTTGAGAGTAGAAAGGGGGGAGGGAAATCAAGGCAAGGGGAGTTCATATTTGCACAAGATGTTAGTTCACTTTTGGCCCAAAGTGAGGTCCACCTGCAAGATGCAACCGAGATACAGATTTTGCCATCTGTGCAAATTCAATTGCAGCATCAGCTGAGCCAGGAATAGTGTGAGGCTGAAGTAAAAAATAATTTTAAGTTGTGTTATCTACTTTGAGGAGGAGAAAATGATTACAGGCCACAGTAGCTGGCTTCACATCAAAGGAGGAAGCTGAAGAAATCACATAGTGGTTTTGTGCAGGATAATTTCCCAGCCAAAAAGGGGAGGAGTGGCTTTCTGTATGGCTATTGGATTGGTTCTTTGGGAAGTACACCCCAAAAGGACAGTGCCGGGAGCCACTAAAGCAATGCCAAAAGACTTTAAAACGGCCCTGCCCCCTTTAAGAAATTCAAACCCCAAAGCAAAAGCACCAGCTGAAAGAAAAACTCAAAGCAGCCAAAAGCCATTAATGGCTATTACAGAGATAACAAAGCCTGACCATAAAGCAGATCCTGAAAATACGTAAAACCAGCTTAAAATAACTCACCAAGAACTCATATTTTTCTCTTCCCTGACCGGATTAACCCCCAGGATAGGAAAGACAAAGGCTCAGGGAGAGAATTAACCCATTAAGGTAGGAAGACAGAACTCAGGGCAATCACTTTAACTAGAGACACACAAACAACCCCATCAAACTGTAGGAGCTTCAAAGGAAAATAAGGCATGGGTTTGCCTCCCCAATCTGCTTGCAAGCTAGGAACGCTGGGGCTGTGTCACTTTTGCTTCTTGCCTTTCTACATTAAAAGAATTCTGCTTTCTGGCAGCTGGCTTCTGAATCCATTTCTTCTCAGCGTCTGTGGGGTGTCCCAGCTGAGGACAAACACAGGAGTTTTTCTTCCAACAATTCAATGTTAAGTCTTTTACATACAGGTCATAATCTAAAGTTTAGCGATAGACTGAGATCAGTGGAAGAGATTGGTTTTAAATATCAGAGGAGTGTAAATCCAGAGAAAAAAATATAGTATTTATTTATTTATTTTATTTCTTTCCACCTGTATTTTTATTAATACAGGTAATCTTCAACTAATAAACATTCGTTTAGTGGCCATTTGAAGTTAACAATGGCACTGAAAAAAAGTGACTTATGACCATTTTTCACACTTCTGACCCTTGCAGTGTCCCTGGGATCATGTGATCACCTTTTGCGACCTTTTGACAAGCAAAGTCAGTGGAGAGGTTAGATTTGCCTAACAACCGTGTTACTGACTTAACAATTGCAGTGATTCACTTAACTGTGGCCAGAATGGTCGTAAAATGGGCCAAAATTCATTTCACAAATAACTCTTAGCAAGAGAAATTGGGGGCTCACTTGTGGTCATAAATCGAGGACTACCTGTAACTCAAGGCGGTGAACATTCTTAATGCTCCTTTTTGCACCTATTTTCCTCACAACAACAACTGTGAGGCGAGTTGGGCTGAGAGAGAGTGCAACTGGGCCAAAGTCACCCAGCTGGCTTTCATGCCTAAGGTAGGACTTGTTGTGGTCCGCCAGCAACCTGCGGAGCTGGCAGCGGAGTCAGACAGCGATGAGGCTGAGGAAGAACATGGGCCAGTCCTGGAGGCTGGGGAAGGCCCGGATGAGGGCTCTGCCTCGAAGGCAGAGATGGGGCCAGGGCCATCAGGGAGTGATGTGCAGACTCCGGAGCCTCCAGAGGCTGACAGTAGAGAGGCAGAGGAACAGGAGGAGCCTGTTCCTAGTGCACATATGACAAGAGCTGCCAGAAGGCAGGAGCAGCTAAAGCAGAGAGGACGACTCGGGAGTAGGGCCAAGAGATGATTGGCCCCTCCCATAAGGCTTAAAAGACCAGCAACGGCTCGGCCTCTTTGCCGGAAAACAACGTTGATAGACTTGGTTCTTATCTTGCTCGGAGTCCTCTGCTTCTGAACTTTTGTCAAGAGAAGCCTTTGGCAGTTTGCCTAATTATATCCAGGTTGGTGATAAACTGAGGCATGGTGTTTTGAAGAATTTGCATTAATTTAGTTTGGACTACGCTGAGAAAGAGTTAATTCTCAGCTGTTCTAATAAAGTCTGTTTGTTTTCGAACTTTTTGCATTTAATACTAACTACTTGAGCCTGGGTCACAACAGGACTAGAACTCACTGTCTCCTGATATTAACTTTAGCACTTTAGGGATTACCTTGAGTTGGATTTTAACTGTGATTCTTTCCGGGAATTCTTGACTCAGATTTCGTGGAATCTTTTGCTTCTTAATGCCATGGATGATTCCCCATGGCACACCTTTCCGTTTTCAACCAAACCTCTTCAATTGGTTGCGGCAGCAATTTAGCAAAGGTGTAAAGTTAGGCCTAGCTTATCCAAGGCCCCAGCTCTACCACAGAGGAGAAGAAAACGAATGCGGGATTTTACACCAAAATAAAAACTATGTGTTCGGCCAGGTCTGGTTAAAGCACCATTTATTTTCGTAAGTGCTGTTCGGTCAGCCTCGACGGAAGGTATATTACAGGTAGTCCTCGAATTAATGACAGCAGTTGGGGGCCAGAATTTCCATTGCTAAGCCAGATGGTTGCGAAGTGAGTTGCACCTGATTTTACAGCCATTTCGCCACAGTGAAGGAAATCAATGTGGTTAAGTGAATCATGCGGTCACTAAATGAATTCTGTTTCCCCGCATTGACTGCTTTGGGGAAGCCAACTGGGAAAGTCACAAATGACGATCAAATGATCTGCAGCTGTCATAACTACATGCCAGTTGTGAAGCAACCAAAATTTGATCATGTGACCATGGGGATACTGCAATGGTTGTAAAAAAAATCAGAATCAGAAAGTGCTGGTGTCAGGTTTCGAGGTCGTCTCAAATAAATTGCATTTCAAACAAAGTCTTTGATGAAAAACTCCCATTTATTAAACACGACATTCTAACTCCGACTCCATCGTAGCCAACACTGACTTCACCCAAAACCCTCCCTTTCCTTTCCCCACTCCTCTGCACTCATTGGCCATCTTCCAAGTCACTCTACCCCTAATCTACTGCTCTAGCTCAAAGGAATTTCCCCCCTCCCATCCCATCTCCTAGGGGATATTATCTCCAGGGAAAATAAGTAGGTGAAAAGTTAAGCGTCCCTTTCCAGACGCCTCCGCTTCTCCTTCTTATGTCAGCACTAGAGTAAATGCAGCTTGAAGTGCTGACAGCTGGAAGGGACCTTGGAGGTCTTCTAGCTCAGCCCCCTGCTCAAGCAGGAGACCCTACCATTTCAGATAACCGGCTGTCCAGTCTCTTGTTAAAAGCCTCCAGTGATGAAGCACCTACAACTTCTGAAGGCAAGCCATTCCAGTGGTTAATTGTCCTCACTGTTAGGCAGTTTCTCCTCAGTTTCAGGTTGCTTCTCTCCTTGGTTAGTTTCCATCCATTGTTTCTTGTCCTGCCCTCTGGTGCTTTGGAGAATAGGTTGGCCCCTTCTTTGTGGCAGCCCCTCAAATACTGGAATACTGATATGTCCCAGTGGTGAAATCCAATTTTTTTGGGGGGGGATTTTACTACTGGTTCTGTGGATGTGGCTCAGTGGGCCTGGCAGGGGCCACTGCAAAATTGATTGATTGATTGATTGATTGATTGATTGGTTCGATTTATATGCCCCCCTTTTCCGGAGACTCAGGGTGGCTTACAATGAGTCAAGCAATAGCCTTCATACTTTTGTATATACCTGCTTAGTAGGGCTTTCGCCCCCCTCTAAGCGGTGTTCTTTTTTATACAAAGTCAGCTTATTGCCCCCACAATCCGGGTCCTCATTTTTCCTACCTCGAAAGGATGGAAGGCTGAGTCAACCTTGAGCCTGGTGAGATTTGAACTTGCAGTAATTGCAGGCAGCTGGTGTTACTTGACAGTGCTTTAGTCTGCTATGCCACCAAGGCTCCTTGGTGCCGCCATTTCCCAATCCCCATTTCCTCCCCATTCCAGGGGAAGGATACTGCAAAATCCCCATTCTGTCCCCACTCCTGGGGGAAGGATATTGCAAAATCTCCATTCCCACCCCACTCCTGGGGGAAGAATATTGCAAAATCTCCATTCCTACCCCACTCGGGGGCCAGCCAGAGGTGGCATTTGCCAGTTCTCTGAACTACTCAAAATTTCCGCTACCGGTTTTCCAGAATCTGTCAGAACCTGCTGGATTTCACCCCTGGCCAGAACCAGAAAAGGTACCTACAAGCAGGGTTTTTTTTTGTGTACGGAAAAAGAACAGGAAATTATTGAACACTCATACAAAAAGCCTATGAGTTTTGCTTATTTCAAATTAAATGACATCTAATTTAGCTTTGTCCTGGCACAATCACTTTTTGATCCTCATCTCACTTAAGCCAAATCCAAGTTAAACATAATGATTTGGCATGACAGGTGACCCGCACACCATGAAGCAAGAACAACCGTTCCAAACCCAAGAACATTAGTGATGGAATGTAGTTAAGCAGGTGGACTCCGAGGAGGGAGGGGGTGCATTCCGGAGGAGTAAGAGGCAGCTCAGCTCAGATATGATCGGCGAGAGAAAGAGGGTGAAGACAGCCCCTCCCTAACAGTACACAGAGTATATGTTGTAAAAAAGGGAGTTAATGTAGATGCAAACAGAACAGTGAGCAACAAAGATGATTACAAGGCTGGAGGCTAAAACGTATGAAGAACGGTTGCAGGAATTGGGTATGTCTAGATTTTTTTTTTTTTTAATTTATTTTTATATGCCGCCCTTCTCCGGAGACTCAGGGCGGCTTACAATGCGTTAAGCAATAGCCTTCATACTTTTGTATATTTATACAAAGTCATCTTATTGCCCCCACAATCTGGGTCCTCATTTTACCTACCTTTGAAAGGATGGAAGGCTGAGTCAGCCTTGAGGCTGGTGAGATTTGAACTTGCAGTAATTGCAAGCAGCAGATGTTAATAACAGTGCTTTAGTCCACTGTACTACAGGCTTTTGTCTATAGATGTGAAATTTTAAAAAGAACTCAGCTTGGAAGAATCACCACACAACATTCTTGGTTTGGGACAGTGGTGAAATCCAATTTTTTTTTACTACAGGGCATGTAGTGGGCATGGCTTGGTGGGCGTGGCTTGGTGGGCGTGGCAGGGGAAGGATACTGCAAAATCTCCATGCCCGCCTCACTCCAGGGAAGGATACTGCAAAATCCCCATTCCCTCCCCACTCCTGGGGGAAGGATGTGGCAAAATCTCCATTCCCACCCCACTCTGGGGCCAGCCAGAGATGGTATTTGCCGGTTCTCCGAACTACTCAAAATTTCTGCTACCGGTTCTCCAGAACCTGGCTGGCCCCAGAGTGGGGTGGGAATGGAGATTTTGCAATATCCTTCCCCCAGGAGTGGGGAGAGAATGGGGATTTTGCAATATCCTTCCCCCAGGAGTGGGGAGGGAATGGGGATTTTGCAATATCCTTTCCCCAGGAGTGGGGAGGGAGTGTGGATTTTGCAGTATCCTTCCCCTGGAGTGGGGAGGGAATGGGGATTTTGCAGTATCCTTTCCCTGCCAAGCCCACAAAGCCACACCACACCACACCCACCAAGCCACGCCCACAGAACCGGGAGTAAAAAAAATTTGGATTTCACCTCTGGTTCTGGCTAGTAATTCAAGATAAATTCCCTTATATCTACCACGTGGCAGAAGTAGCAATGCAGATAATCCTAGTGTTAGGATCTTTTACGGGTATTTGCAGCGTCCTGCAGTCACGCAACCACAATTTAGAATGTTTTTGCCAGAAATGGGGATTTAGTTCCTTTTTCCAGCAAAATCACCCTATAGTGAACAATGCTTAACCAGCATGTTTGCTTAATGATCATAAAAGATAAAATCAGGCCTGGTTATATGGTTATATGATAACAGAATAACAGGGACCTTGGAGGTCTTCTAGTCCAGGGGGGTCCTCAAACATTTTAAACAGGGGGCCAGTTCAAGATCCCTCAGACTGTTGGGGGGCTGGGTGGGTGTGGCTAGGTGGTCATGTGACTGGCTGAGCGTGGCCAATTTAGCAGTCCGTTAAACAATACATACAAATTACACTTTAATTTGTTATGCTCCTGGGGGTGAAAAGTAGGTTAGTGAAGGGATGTGGCTGCCTTGGGGTATGTGTGAGGGACTTCCTTGTGTGTGTGTTTCTCCCTCTCCCTCTCCCTCTCCCTCTCCCTCTCCCTCTCCCTCTCCCTCTCCCTCTCTCTCTCTCTCTCTCTCTCCCTCCCTCCCTCCCTCCCTCCTTCTCTCTCTCTTTCTCTCTCGAGGCCGGGGAGTACTGTTCTGCTGCCCAAAAAACAGATCCATTTTTGGCCTCTTCGGCCTCCAGAAGGTGGGTGGAGGCCAGTAGGTAGGTGAGGCGATGTGGGCGGGGCAGCCTCGTGGTCCCACGTGGGCCGGATTAATGCCTTCAGCGGGCCATAGTTTGAGGACCCCTTGCTCAAGCAGGAAACCCTATACAGGAAGTCCTCGACTTACAACAGTTCTTTTAGTGACTGTTCAAAGTTACAACAGCATGGGAAAAAGTGACTTATGACCGTTTTTTTCACACAACCGTTGCAGCATCCCCACGGTCCTATCAAAATGCAGATGTTGGCCACTGACTCATATTTATGAAGGTTGCCGTGTCCCAGGGTTATGCAATCCCTTTTGTGACCACCTGACAATTAACAACCATGTTGCGAACTTAGCAACTGCAGTGATTCACTTAACAGCAGTGGCAAAAAAAAAAAAAAGACCGTGGACTGGGGCAAAACCCACTTCACAAATGTCTCACTTAGGAAGAGAAATTTTGGGCTCAATTATGGTTGTACGTCGAGGACAAGGTGTATCATTTCAGACAAATGGTTGTCCGATCTCTACTTAAAAACCTCCAGACTAACACAGTTTATGTCCGTAGTTTTAGGCTCACGTTGGATACAACTACGGACATAAACTGTGTTAGTCTCAAGGACAGCCTGAATCACATCTTGAATGTTTGTACTTTATGCTTTTCTTCCTTTCACTTTGTGTTTCAGGTCTTTTAGCGGAAACTGTGCCAAGATGCGAAACGTCCATGGATTCCTGGATAATGATGTCACTCTGGCATTTATCAGATATGGAACCATTATTGTAATGAAAATGATGCTCATGAGCACCATCACGGCTTTCTTCCGAATGAAGAAAAAGGTGAGAGGCGAAGGTTGGAGTTATGAAAAAACAATGTATGAAGTGAGACTTGGGAGCACGACACTTTGCATGATAAACCAGGATTAATGGGAGTTGTGCTTTCAAACTTAACTGAAACGCTTTAGGTCCGTGATGGTGAACCTATGGCACGCGTGCCAGAGGTGGCATGCAGAGTCCTCTCTGTGGGCACACGTGCCGTCACCAGCTGCTCTTCTGGTTTCTGGTGCGCATGTGCCAGCTGGCCTTCATGGGCACTGGAGCACCAGAAAATGGGCTGAAAACAACCAAAAACTAGGCCATTTCTAGGCCTTTTTCAGGCCGTTTTCAGACTGTTTTTGGCCTGAAAAACAACCTGAAAACAGCCAAAAAATGGCCAAAAAACCAGGCCATTTTCCAGCCGTTTTTCAGGCCAAAAACAGCCCGGAAAATGGCCTGAAAAACAGCCAAAAACAACCAAAAAACAGGAATGCATGCGCCAGCCAGCTGGTCTTTGGATTTCTGGCGCTCCGGCGCATGCACATACATGCATATTCCAGTTTGGGCACTTGGTGCCGAAAAGGTTCGCCATCACTGCTCTAGGTTAATCTATACAGGCTAAACCATCCTACCTTTGGGTTTGTAATTTTTTATGGACTAACATTATGTACAAACCAGGCCTCTCTGGGTTTTTCTTTTTTAAATAAAGCATCATTCAAAATAGCATTGATTTACTGCCACAGTTGAATCATGACTCAGAGAGTGTAATATAAATGTAATAATATTAAAATAACTAAAAGATAAATCAAGCATCCATGGTAGATTCCCTTCTGTTGGCATCCTTATTAGTTGTGTTAATTACGGTAATAATAACCAAAGATCTGAAAAAGTATTGGGATGCAATAAGAATGGGTAGAAGTTCAGTTCATCAGCTTAAAACTATAGCATTACTAAGGATGGTGCATATGTTATTCATAGCTGTGTTAGATCTTTAAGAAAGACCAAATATAGATGATCCTTGACTTAACAATTGTCTTAGAAAAGATACTTTACAGCCTATAAAGCATTTTTGGCCATCATAAAATGTTGCAGCTTTACATTGCCCCGCGTAGTAGGTAACTACCCTGTTTCCCCCAAAATAAGACATCCCCTGATAATAAACCCAATAGGGCTTTTGAGTGCATGGCAATAAGGCCAAGTGCTTATTTCAGGGTTCAAAAAAATATAAGACAGGATCTTATTTTTGGGGAAACATGGTACATTTTGGTCAGTTGGCAACCGGCTCACATTTACAACTGGTTGCCAAGTGCCTCACAACTCTGTGATCACCATTTGCAATCTTCTCTGCCGGCTTCCCCAGGAAGTAAATGGGGAAGGCAGCAGGGGAGGTTGCAAACGAAGGGGGCTGAAATCTCTACTTTTCTCTTTCTTCACAGAAAGAAAGAAATTCTTCAGCAGCCTTTCCACAGCCCTACAAAGGTGCAGGAAGGAGAACGGAAATCCTTTGGTGGGCTGCAGGGGTGTATGAGACCAAAAGGGCTGCCTTCTGGGAAGATTTCACCTCCATGCGGACCTGAAATCTGTGGGCAGGCAGCTTTTTCCATGTTTGTTTAACAACGTGGGAGACAGCTTAACACCTGTAACCGGAAGTGCTGGGTTTGTGGCCGTTGAGCAAAGCAGTTATGTTGGTGTCTTAATGACTGCTTCATTCAGTGACCGAGATTCTGGTCTTAATCGAGGACTACCTGTAGTCAGCAGTACTAATTCCACTCAGAATTATCTGATAGACTAGGTGAATAGCAATAACAATAATAATCATAGGTGTAGTGGTAAGCCAGAGTGGCATATCACTTTATTCAATACTGCAATATTGATTCTAACCACCGTGCCACCACAGCTGACTCTGGCATGGTACCTTATAATGTATTCTGACCTTTCTCCCGAATAGGCATTTGTTAATCCTGAAGATACAGCATCGTTTGGAAAAGGAGAGAATGCGAAAAAGTATCTAAGGACGGATCCTGATGTGGAACGTGTACGGAGGTAATTATGGAGTTTCTTATCAAGCACACACTCATAAAGAAAAAAAGAATACATGGGATGGTAGAGTGCAAAAGGCTCTCACCAATGTGCCCGCACTTTATTTTCAATCACTGGCTTAGAAAAAAATATTGAAAGTGCCGTCCCTCGGTCCATTAATAACCTTCTTGTTTCTTTGATGATCCTCTGTAGGGGTGAGCAAAACGTTCCGTGACTGTTTGCTTGCACACCCCTGTCTCTCCACTCTCCTGGCCGTGTTTATGATGGCCTGTACTATTGCAGCATCTCGAGTTTACATATTTAATTCCCACAGTCAATATGTCATCTAATTCACAGCAGAAATGGGCAGTAGCCTGAATTGGCCATGCTGTTCTTCCGGTGCTGATTTGTTGAATACAATTTGCTGCTTCCCCTTTTTTGTAACAAACCAAAAAAATGTGTTGGAGAGAAGGATAAATTATCCCAAGGCTGATCTTGGGATCATCTTGTTTTGCACAAATAGAAAAAATGAAGCTTTATGTTTTTATTTGGATATATTTATGACCTCATGAATAGATGGCCCTTAATCGAGAAGAAAAGTCAGCCATTTTTCTTTTGAAGATTAATGTGAGTTCAAGAACAGCTGCTAATGTGACCAGTGGGGAAATCCTATGATTGGGACTGTCTTTATGCCAGGACTAGCAAATCTGGGCTGCAAAAGCCAATGCCACCACTAGATGGTAGCAACAGCTCTTTGTGACCCCCTAATGGTCAGTTGGAATGTTACAGCTCAAATTCAGTGACTCTGCTCCCCCCCCTTTTTTTTAAAAAAAAGAATTGATTTATATGCCGCCCTTCTCCGAAGACTCAGGGCGGCTTACAATGCGTTAAGCAATAGCCTTCATACTTTTGTATATTTTTATACAAAGTCAGTTTATTGCCCCCACAAACTGGGTCCTCATTTTACCTACCTTAGAAAGGATGGAAGGCTGAGTCAACCTTGAGCCTGGTGAGATTTGAACTTGCAGTAATTGCAGGCAGCTGATGTTAATAACAGTGCTTTAGTCTGCTGCGCTACCAGGGCTCTTTGCAAAGTTCTCTCCACAATTTTCCCAAGAGTTTGCAGAATGGATATGTAGAGTTGTGAACCACCCTATCTTGAGCACGGGTTCTTCCAAGATGTCTCCAAATTAAATGCTGAGGGACACTTTCAGGTGTTTCCAACAGGGCAGGCCTTGCAATCCCAAATTGAGTTTGGTGCGATTGCCATGTTTCTCAAAGTTGAAAGGCAGCATCTCAGTTGAAGCACAACATAGAATTTGGGTTCCAGCACAAGTCTGAAAGCTCAAAAGACTAAATCTCTGGTCCCCGTCACTGCAACATTATCCTGGGATACATATATTGGCCTTCATTCATAAGGCCATTTTGTTGGTACCAAATATGAAGAAGCCTTTAACGCTGTGAATCTCCTTTGTTTCTTTCCCTAGAATCCATCTCAATGACCTGGAGAACATTATTCCATTTCTTTTTGCTGGGTTCTTCTACTCTTTTAGTGGTGTGTCCCTCTCCACTGCTTTGCTGCACTACCGAATTTTTCTTGGTTCTAGGATCTTCCACACCATTGCTTACCTGGTGCCTCTTCCCCAGCCCACTAGAGCTTTGGCTTGGATGGCTGGTTACTTAGTCACCTTTTCAATGATGTACAAGATTATAATGATTGCTTTTACCATGTCTTAGAAAAGAAAGCTAACACTATTTTTAGCCTGTTGTACTTTGGGCAGTGCCTTATCCAGCCAATAGAAGAGAATATATTTAGCTCTGGGTCGAACTATGAAGTCCTCAGTGCTTTCTGAACTTGTTTGTTTGTTTGCAAATGTTACATCACCCAACTAGGTAACTACTTTCAGTGCTAGTGAGTGTGGAGTTTGCTCCCTGTGCTGCTTCTGGTGGAAGTATGGTTTTCTCCTTGGTGGTTTCTTGATTCGAGGAACTATCAAGGACATATAAACATGACAAATAAATAAATCTGCCCAAATCAAGGAATTACCAAAGAGAAAAACCATGGCCCCACCAAAACTGGCAGGATAAGCTACTGTATATGAATGGAGAAAACCTCCAACCTCCACACTCACTAGCACTGATAACGTTACCTAATTGGGTAATGAAACATCTGCAAGTAACCAGGCTCAATAAGAACCAAGGACTCCACCATTAATTCTTCCTCAAAAAACTCCTTCATATCTGCCTCCCAACTTTCCAGTGCATACTTGTGCCTCCTGGGATGTTGGATCTCTCAGCTGCCTTGTAGACCTGACACTTCTGGAACTCTTTTTGCCATTATATGCTAAAACTGGTGTATGGAGAACCTCTCTTCCAAGGAAATATGTCCCTGATACGTCCTCTTAACGGAGCATCACTCAATGATAGTGCAAATACTTTGTGTCCTAGGCACAACCTCTGTTAGCATAAAAAGTCACATATAAGGCAACGGTTATATTCTTTGTCTCCCGTTCCTTCCCCTCACTCAATATGTGAGAAATTCAGTGTGAATGATTAAATCTGAGGCCAATATATACACAAAACATTGGCCCTGCCACTGAGGTGATTTCTTTCCACAGTGTCGCCTTTTTTTAAAGTCACTGAAGCTGGTTGCCTCTTTATCCTCTGTTGTTGTCTTGTCTAACGGTTAGGTTTTCTATTTTTCAAACAAGATTGCAAGCCATGACATACATGGGGGCAGTTTTCTTTGAAAGTGTCAAATTGGAAGACTGACAATAAAACAGTGTTCTCTAACTTAGGCCCATCGTGATATCTTGGGATCATTATCAGTGGTTCTGGCTTGGTAGTAACAAAAGTTGTAGACCATGTTTAGAGAGCTGCAAGCTGGAGAAGACTATCACAAAGAATGGCCACCCTCTTTGCCCTTCCAGTTTACATCAGTTTGATGGCTGTTGACAAAAAAATAAAAATAAAACCAAGGGTGAATTGGATTTCAGGTTTGATCCACCAAGGCTTTCTTGGATTTGCTTGCAAAACTTCCTTGTTTGTTTCAGTGTTTATGCGAGAAGGGAAGATGTTCTCCACTTTCTAAGACCTGGAACCTGGCCTACAATAAGTGATGGTAGAATCCCTTTTTCTGAGGTATTAATTTTTCTAGGATATTGCCGTATTTTTCAGACTATAAGAGACATCTAAATTTAGAAGAGGAAAACAACAAAAAGTTTTTCACCTCCGCGCACCCCATTTTCGGGCTTTTTTTTTTGGCCCATTTTCAAAGCTTTTTTTTTTTTTTTTTTGGCCCATTTTCGAGGCTTTTTTTGGCCTGTGTTTTCTGAAAAATGAGCCAAAAAAAGCCTTGAAAACAGGCCCAAAAAGCCCTGAAAACAGGCCAAAAAAATGGGCCCAAAAAGCCTTGAATATGGGCTGAAAACTCCCCTGAAAATGGGCTGAAAAAAGCCTCGAAAAGGGGCTGAAAAAAGCCTCAAAATGGGCCGAAAAAGGCCTCAAAAATGGGCCGAAAAAGCCTCAAAATGGGCTGAGAAAAGCTCTGAAAACAGGCCAAAAATAGGCTGGAAAATGGGGCTTGTGGAGGCCAAAAAACAGCTGGTGGCGGGGCTTTGGCAATATTCGGTCTTTAAGACGCACAGACATTTTCAGCCCCCTCTCGGGAGACAAAAAAGTGCATCTTATAGTCTGAAAAATACAGTAATTCTTTAGTTTGTCCTTTTTGAGACACTGCATTATCTCTGCAATAAATACAGAACATATGAGAAGCAAATATGGCTTTACTCTATGGTCCATCTTGAGTGGTTGAGATACAGTCTTCCAGAAGGCCTTGGAATACAATCCTTTTATCCCTGGTGATTAGCTATGCTAACTGATGAACATTGGAAGATCAACAGTATCCGGAAAGCCATACATTTTGGTAGGTCCTAAGATTGTAGATCTGGGAAGTTAACAGTGCATTTGAAGCTCACAAAGCATGTCTTAGTTCCAGCTCTTTAGCCCTGTTAACTTCTCATCTTCATCCTGAGTTGAGCTCCTTGTTTGGTTCCTGAATAGTAAATTTGAGCCTATGGTTCTGAATAATAGTTCCACAACATCTGAAGAGCCATGGATTTCCCACCCCTGTTTTACGTTTTGGGTGCACAAGGCCAGAGGCTAGAAGTTATAAACCAATTCACAGAATTTGCACAGAGAGGATGGGCTTTGAATGTTTCACCACGTTTTGACGTTCCTCGTGTTCTATCAGCATTCCAAATACTTTGGTTTAAATTGAAGCTGGTTTGTGTTCCCGTTTCTGTTTGTTAAGATTTGAACCTTGTGAGCAACTTCCTTTATTCCTCCTTTTCTCCTTCACATGTTGTCTTCGCTCACGCAAGCTTTAACGGTTTTTAATGTGCACTCTCTCTCTCTTTTGAGAGCATATGTGAATAGTAATTTTCTACATATGCTATTTTGGGATGTATCTTTTTGAAGCATAAATAATAAAGGCAACAGCAGGAAAAAAAAGTGTGTTGGAATTTTTGTGGCTGTTTCTTTTTCCCCCCTCCTCCTTGACTACAGTCAGCAAATAAGATGTCACAAAGAATCAGGGACTCAGAGCATCAAGTTCTTTGAAGAATATTTACCTTCATAATAAGATACTGCAAGCAATGCCAGTCCTTGTTGTAAAAGAGACTTTGATACAAATAGGTGTTTTAACCAAGTGCTGGAGTAAATGGAGTAAAACTGGGAATGAAATTTCTCTTAGTCTAATGTAACCTATACAAAGGAGAATATTTTAAGTGGCCCTCATGGTGTCCTAGCAGCTTTCTTGTCGTTTTTATTTCTTATAAAACAGAAAAGGCGATTGGACCCTTCAAATCTAAATCCTAAAAGAATAATATATGACCAGAAGTTTATATGTGTACTAGGAATGGGTATCAAATACTTTGGCCACCTAATGAGAAGGAAGGACTCATTGGAGAAGAGCCTAATGCTGGGAAAGATGGAGGGCAAAAGAAGAAGGGGACGGCAGAGAACGAGGTGGCTGGATGGAGTCACTGAAGCAGTAGGTGTGAGCTTAAGTGGACTCCAGAGGATGGTAGAGGACAGGAAGGCCTGGAGGAACATTGTCCATGGGGTCGCGATGGGTCGGACACGACTTTGCAACTAGCAACAACAAAGGAATGGGTAACCAAATTTAGCTTTCCTGACACCATGAAACATCAAAGATAAAACCTGAGGAAAAAAACTTTTTTTTGGCATAGAAAGATGGATAAGGAGTCATGTTCCCTAACTTTTTAGAAAATACAAACTCCATCAGGTCCCAGAACAGGAATTCTAAGGCTAAACAATAAAGCAATGAGCAAGATAACAATCCATGGACTACATTATTTTCAAGAATAGGGCATGACGATGTGGCCAAACGCTTAGAAATTGAGTATGGTATAATTAGTCCTTGACTTTTGACCAAAATGGGGACCGGAATGTCCATTGCTAAATGACACAGCTGTACAGGGTGACATTGCTTCACTGCATTGCTTAGTGACTGCAATCCTAGCAGTCCGTAGTGTCGTCGTAACTCCAGATGCATGGGTTGTTAAATGGGAAGTGGACGGTGTCCCAGGTAAGGAGCATGGGCTGCCTTGAGGGTTGGGGAAAGTCCTGGGCAGGCTACATGTGAGTTATAACTAAATAAAATGTACTTTGACTGCAACTCACTCAAGCAACACGATGAACTTTGACCATATTGCATATTGTATATTACTATTCTGGCAATAAAAGACTCGGTTCAAAGGCTGAGAATGCACAACCTTTGGTATCTGACATGTAAGCCTCTTTCCAAGTTCACAGTATTCTTTTTTACATTAATCCAGACTTGGTAGATCCCAATTTTTCATAAATCGAAGGATAGGTAAAGGTTCTCCTCGCACATATGTGCTAGTTATTCCTGACTCTACGGGGCGGTGCTCATCTCCGTTTCAAAGCCAGTGCTGTCTGAAGATGTCTCCGTGGTCATGTGGCTGACATGACTAAACGCCAAAGGCGCATGGAACATTTTACCTTCCCACCAAAGGTGGTCCCTATTTTTCTACTTGCATTTTTTTACATGCTTTCAAACTGCTAGGTTGGCAGAGGCTGGGACAAGTAACAGGAGCTCACCCTGTTGGGATTCAAACTGCTGAACTGCCAACCTTTGGATCGACAAGCTCAGCATCTGAGCCACCGCATCCCATTTAAATCGAAGGATAGCGTATACATTAAATAAATAAATAGACTAATTCCAACATTTTTGAATACATACGGTTTTCAAATTAACATTTGAAGTCATATACTTCTAGGAAGTCAACTTCACCTTTGGGACAACTATGACCTGGATGACAGAATCTCCATAGACATTTAACTTCCGTGTCTTCTACCAGTGTCTGGAATTTGTGTGAATTGGGAGAAACAAACGTGGGTTCAATCCTGTCAGGACCATGTGGCTGTAGATTTGGGACCTCTTGGATCTCAGTCAGTGGTGGGTTTCAATATTTTTTACTACCGATTCTGTGGGTGTGGTTTGGTGGGTGTGGTATGGCTTGGTGGGCGTGGCAGGGAAAGGATACTGTAAAATCTCCATTCCCTCCCCACTCCAGGGGAAGGTTACTGCAAAATCCCCATTTCCTCCCAATCAGCTGGGACTTGGGAGGCAGAGAATAGATGGGGGTGGGGCCAGTCAGAATTTTTACTACCGGTTCTCCGAACTACTCAAAATTTCCACTACCGGTTCTCCAGAACTGGTCAGAACCTGCTGAAACCCACCTCTGATCTCAGTGCTTTCTATCTTTAGTCTTCCTCAAAGGAGGAATTGACCTTCCTCCTTTGAGACTGATTATAATCAGGGGGGTCATCTTCAACTTGGAACTTCTGCTCAAAGAGGGCAGTTGTGTCCAAGGGGACCTTTGCAGCTTCATTTGTCGCTCCAGTTGCATCCATTCCTTGGTTAGGCATTCTTCCAGATGGTCTCTCATGCCCTAGTCACCTCATCTCAATTCCAAGTCTCTACATGGGACTGCCTTAGAAGCTACAGCTGGGCGCTGGGCATGTCCAGATGCTTACATAACCTCTATATACCATTTGCTTCTATGTGAACTCAAGGTGCTTTAAAAACTATATATGGCAGGGGTGTCAAACTCAAGGCCCGGGGGCCAGATCTGTCCCATGGGGTGCTTAGATCTGGCTGGCGGGACCACCCTGGAAACAGCAAAGGACCAGCCCACGGTGCCTCTGCCAGTGAAAACGGAGCTAGGGAGTGCCACGGGCAGTCCTCCCGAGCTCCGTTTTCACTGGCAGAGGGTTGCAGGAAGCTGTCACAGCTGAAAACAGCTCGGGAGCCCCTTTTTGTTGGCAGAGCTCTCGAGCCGCCAAAGGGCCCCTGATTCTCTTCCCTCCCATCCCCCTTTCCTTAGATGGCATGTATGTTAGAAGGCCAGCCAATGAGTAGGGGCTGTCTGGCCCTTTATATTTCTAACCCAGTGGTGGGTTCCTCCCAGTTCCGCCCAGTTCCGCCAAGCTGGTAGCGGTGACGATATGATGTCACCGAACCGGTTCCGCCCCTCCGTGTTATTCTTACCTTTTATTTGGCCCCACCCCCAATCTATTGCTGCCTCCCGAGTCCCAGCTGATCGGCTAGAAGGAAAAAAACTGTTTAAACTCTTGCCACGGGGCTTCAAAGGGCCGCCCTACAGCTGATCAGTGTTAAAAGGCAGTGTGGTGGTAGACCGGTGCCTCCAAAAACAACTGAGTAGATCGATGCCTCCAAAAACAAATGAGTAGATCAGTGCCTCCAAAAACAAATGGGTAGACTGGTACAGCTCTGCAAGCAGTTAAAAGCCTGGTAGACCAGTACCTCTGCTAAATCCTAAAGAATTGTCACATGACCATCAAGCCACGCCCACAAAATAAGACACGCCCACAGAACCGGTAGTAAAAAAATTTAGAACCCACCCCTGTTCTAACCTTCTGAGCATTTTTTTGGGTAACAAGCACATTAAAAAACAAGCAAAGGACATACCTCCATGCAAAACACAAAGCGTATCTAATGCAAAGCTCTTTTTCCAACTAAATTGTTTTTTTTTTAATTGCCAAATTTTATTGGGCTGCTCAAACGTATTGTTTTCCATTGTTCCTAAAAACGGCAGAACGTCTGCTGATTCTCCTTCGGTTTTAGACGCTCCAATGCTACTTTTTGTTAAAACGATTGAGAGCTGCCACTAGATGTCTCTCTTTGGCTTTTCGTGTTTTGCAGACACAGAAGCCGCCTATATCCAGATTTCCGAGTAAAATAGGTTTGGGTTTCCAGTCCAGCATCCAGAAAATTGAGGTTTTGGACAAAGTAGTAACGTGACTGAAGTTGTTCCAAAAATTCCAATTCGTAAAAAAACAAAACAAAAGAAACTAGAAATGTTTTGAGAAAATATAAAGCTATTGATGGTTGTCGTAGTAACGCAGTCAATTTTCCTCATTTTGGCACGTGAAGCAGTGGTGAAATCCAATTTTTTTTACTACCGGTTCTGTGGGTGTGGCTTAGTGGGCGTGATGTGGCTTGTTGGGCATGGTGTGGCTTGGTGGAAGGATACTGCAAAATCCCCATTCCCACCCCACTCCTGGGGAGAGAATATTGCAAAATCCCCATTCCCTTCCCACTCCTGGGGAGAGAATATTGCAAAATCCCCATTCCCTTCCCACTCCTGGGGAGAGAATATTGCAAAATCCCCATTCCCTCCCCACTCCTGGGGAGTGGATATTGCAAAATCTCCATTCCCTCCCCACTCCTGGGGAAAGGATATTGCAAAATCCCCATTCCCTCCCCACTCCAGGGGAAGGATATTGCAAAATCCCCATTCCCTCCCCACTCCTGGGGAAAGGATATTGCAAAATCTCCATTCCCTCCCCATTCCTGGGGAAAGGATATTGCAAAATCCCCATTCCTACCCCACTCCTGGGGAGAGGATATTGCAAAATCCCCATTCCCACCCCATTCATGGGGAAAGGATATTGCAAAATCCCCATTCCCACCCCACTCTGGGGCCAGCCAGATGTGGTATTTGCCAGTTCTCTGAACTACTTAAAATTTCCGCTACCGGTTCTCCAGAACCTGTCAGATCCTGCTGGATTTCACCCCTGACGTGAAGCTCTCACAAAAGTCAACCCAGAGGACATTTTAGGAGCTCCAAGTCCTAAAGAATATCAAATTGGAGAAGGCTATACAAGTAGTCCTCAACTTACAACCATTGGTTTAGCGCCCTTTTGAAGTTACAATGCTTCTTTAAAAGTGATTTATGACTAGTCCTTGCACTTATGACTGCCACATTCCCATGGTGATATTATCAAAATTCGAGCGCTTGGCAACCTGTATGCATTTATGATGGATGCAGCATCCCAGGATCACATAATTGCCTTTTGGGGGTCTTCCCAGCCAGCTTCCCACAAGCGAAGTCAATGGGGGAAGTCAAATCCTTTTAATGATCGTGGGTTTGGCTCAGGGGTGGGTTCTAAATTTTTTTACTACCGGTTCTGTGGGGGTGGCTTATTTTGTGGGTGTGGCTTGGAGGTCATGTGACTAGGTGGGCGTGGCTACCTGGTCAGAGTCATTTCTGGAAGGTCCTCGCACTTACGACCAGTCCTCACACTTACGACCCAACTCATTTGTTTGCTTTTAACACTGATCAGCTGTAGGACGGCCCTTTGAAGCCCCACGGCAAGAGTTTAAACAGTTTTTTCCCTCTAGTCATCAGCTGGGACTCAGGAGGCAGCAATAGATTGGGGGTGGGACCAAATAAAAGATAAGAATAACGTGGGTGGGTGGGAGGGGGAGGGCGGGGGGGAGAACCGGTTCGGTGACGTCATATCGTCACCGCTACCGGCTCGGCCGAACCGGACCGAACCGGGAGGAACCCACCACTGGTTTGGCTTAACAATTGCAGTGATTCGCTTAACAACTATGGCAAACCAAGGTTGTAAAATCAAGCACAATCCCTTTTGCTTGGCAATGGAAATTCTGGTCCCAAGTCCTGGACTATCTGTACATTGTTTACAGAAACAGATGCTTCTCTCTCCCTCTCTCTCTCTCTCTTTTAGCAATTCACAAATTTCTGAAACTTATAAAGGAGAATATTTGTCGCTCACGGTTGAACCGTGGGGTCCTTGGTGTTCTCTGAGCTTGGTGGTTTTCTTACCGATGTTTCATTACCAAACTGATGATGTTACCTAGGTGGGCAATGAAACATTTGCAAGAAAAGCTCACCAAGTTCAGAGAGCACCAAGGAGCCCACCAGCCAAATATTCCTCGAAGAACTTAGGAACATAACTTAGACTAATACTCCAAACAGTCATACAACTGATGCAATTTTGAACAGCGGGTATTATGAGCAAAACATCTGGGCCTCAAACACCGCCTTCCATTATTTTTGTTATCTTTTGTGGGATCATCTGAGAGAAACGGTAGATTACTGCTAGCTCCTGGATCCCAGATTACAAGCAGTCCTACAAGTAGATTTACAACCATAATTTCTGTTGTTAAGTGAGACATTTGGTAAATGAATTTTGCCCGGTTTTACGACCTTTCTGGCTACAGTTGTTAAGTGAATCACTGCAGTAGGGGGACTCCTAATATGTCCTCTGTGGCTTGACTTTTGTGATAGCTTCACGTGCCAAAATGGAGAAAATCGGCTAGCAATAGCTCTACATTTTCTCAACTTTTAAAGTTAGTGATAGCAATAGCAATAGCGCTTAGACTTATATACTGCTTCATAGTGCTTTACAGCCCCTCTCTAAGTGGTTTACAGAGTCAGCCAACAATCTGGGTCCTCATTTTACCAACCTCGGAAGGATGGAAGGCTGAGCCCACCTTGAGCCGGTCAGAATCGAACTCCTGGCAGTTGGCAGAGTTAGCTTACAATAGTGAGCAGTGACTTAGCCCTGCAGTACTGCATTCTATCCACTGCGCCACCACGGCTCTGTAGTAACCCGGTGGTTAAGTGAATCTGGCTTCCCCATTGACTTTGCTTTCAGAAGGTCGCAAAAGGTGATCACATGACCTTGGGACACAGCAATGGTCATAAATATGAACCAGTTTCCAAGCATCTGAATTTTCAATTCTATTTCAATTCAAGCATCGCATGATCACGGGGATGTTGCAAAGGTTGCAACTGTGAAAAATGGTCATAAGCAGGGGTGGGCTTCAAAAATTTTAGCAAGGGGTTCTCTGCCCGGTTGCTGGGTGGGCATGGCCATGGTGGGCGTGGCCTAGTTGAGCTCCTGCACCATGGCGGGGAGGGGGGAGGCATTTCTGCCCTCCCCAGGCTCCGGAGACTTTTCTTGAGCCTCCGGGAGGGCAAAAACGGCCTCCCCAGGCTCCTGAGGCCCTCTTCCAGTAAGTCTGTTTTTCGCCCTCCCCGAGCCTCCGCACACGCCCTTCACTTACCTGCATCCAAAACGGGCCAAGTAGGGACTCCTGGGTGGGGCGGGGCAGGGTGAGTGGGGCGGGGCCAGCCAGGAGTGGGATTTGGGGGTTGTCCGAATTGCACAGAATCTTAGCTAGAGGTGGACCCATGCCCACCCCTGATCATAAGTCACCTTTTTCCAATGCTGTTGTAACTTTGAACGGTCACCATATGACCTGTTGTAAATCGAGGACTTACCTGTATGGACTAAACAATAGTCCATTTTGCACAAACCTGGTGTTGAAATTGTTAATGATGCAACTCGGTTTAAAGTCCTGTTTCTCATTTGGACACCATAGCACATCCCTATTTGTATTTCATCTCCTTTGCACGCTACTTTATCTCTGTCCTCCCTTACCGAGTAGCAACCCAAGGGACAACGTTTTTAATCATTGGCGGCTCCTATCTGAACTTTTTCACATGTACTTAGCATTACTTTGCTTTGAGGCAGGGACATATGGAAAAGTTATTTTTTAATTCTCACGGTGAGGCTCAATTACTTAAAAGGCATTTTATTCCCATCTGCCTGGAAATAAAGCGTTTAAAATCTCCTCTGTTTTCACAGCAGAGGAGAAAGAGCCTTCCAAATTGTGTCTCTAATTTGTTTGGGGTTTCGAAGAACTTCGTGTCCGTCACTGATCCTCCCACCAAATCGTCTTGGTGCCTAAAATGGGGAACATGACAGGAGGGTCTCCCCTTCCCCTAATTTCTCTTAAAGAAAACCCAACTGGACTTCTGTGGACTCAGTACAGTTTGGGGGAGGGCAATGTATGCCGAGTAACAAAATCTGGGTCTTGGGCTCCAAGTGTATGAAGCGTCCCACCTCTGGACTGTATTATAGAATAGAATTGGAGTAGAATGGAGTAGAGTTTTTTTAAAGTAAAGTAAGTGGAATGGAATGGAGTGGAATGGAGTGGAGTGGAGTGGAATGGAGTAAAGCTCTCCATGGCTTGGGACCTGGCTATTTATGAGACCGCCTTCTGCCACCGACAGCCTCCCATCGACCAGTACGCTCCCATAGAGAGGGGCTCCTCCAGGTGCCGTCGGCCAGGCAATGTCGGCTGATGACCCCCAGGGGGAGAGCATTCTCTGTGGGGGCCCCTACCCTCTGGAATGAGCTGCCCCCGGAGATTCATAGGATTCACGACCTTCGTACCTTTCGTTGCGCCCTAAAAACATTATTATTTCAACAAGCAGGGCTGGCCTAAATAATAATAACATTTTACTATTTTAATGGGTTGTTTTATTAGAGTTTTTTGGCCAATTTATTTAATTGTTTTAAATTGCTTTTCATTTTTATAGTGTCATGGTTTTATTTTTGGCTGTACACCGCCCTGAGTCCTTCGGGAGAAGGGCGGTATAGAAATTCAATAAAATAAATAAATAAATAAATAAAATAAATGAGTAGAGTAGGATAGGATAGGATAGGATAGGATAGGATAGGATAGGATAGAATAGAATAGAATAGAATAGAATAGAATAGAATAGAATAGAATAGAATAAGATGGAAAAGACATTGGAGATTTTCTAGTCCAGCCTTCTGCTCAAGCAGAAGAACCTATAACAGATTAAACAAATATCAACCAGATAACCAGATTAGACAAATAACAATATAAAATGCCCATATTCACAAAGATAATAAAGACTAGAATAGAATAATAACTTTATTGTCACTTTGAATGTACACTAATCAGCAAACATTAAAATGAAATTTCGTGGCATACAGCTCTCAAAGGGTCACCACCTCCAATGTACACTACATGAACATGGCAGAATAAATAAATAAATAAATATGTATATACCCACATATATTATATGACACAAAGAAACAACCCAGTCTAGTTTGGATGTGTACATGTACATGGCGAGAGAAACGAATCTTGCGAGTTTCCCAGATGGATGGCCTAGGGGACAAAGCTGTTACAGAATCTGGTAGTCCTGCTAAAAACTGTTCTAGCAACTATCAATATCTTCCTTGGCTGGTGTGTACAGATAGTCTTGGACTTACAACTATTTGTTTACTAACTGACTGAAGTTACAACAGCACTGAAATATGTGACCAATGACCGTTTTTCAAATTATGACTCTTTCCTTTGCTAGAAAGCAGGAAATCCTGCTTTCTAGCAAAGCTAAATCGCGTGCCACAGCTGATCCCACCTGCTGTTCTACTTACCTTCCCAAGCCTCCTTTTGGTGGGTACCGCGCATATACATGCAGTGTGCTTTTAGCGTGCAGCGCGCATGTACGGCCAGCAAACCGGTAGCAAACCGGTTCAGATTTCACCACTGCTTGGTACTCATCGTTAATTGGCTCCGGGAGGTATGATGGGTACCAAAAATGATGAATACCAAACATTTTTTTCCCATAGTAGTGGGTCACAAGGCAGCCGACACAGACAACTTCTAGCTTGTGCGCTGAGTACCAAACAAACAATAAGTACCGGGACAAAATATTCACGTCAACATGCCTTGAGTACCAAATCTGATGAGTTTCAAAGCAGTTGAGTTAGTATCAAGGTACCATTGTGGTTCTCAACATACAACCATTCATTTAGTTGCCATTTTAAGTTTCAATAGCATTTAAGAAAATGACTTGCAGCCAGTCCTTTGCCCTTAGGATTGTTGCAGCATTCCCACGGTCATGTGATCAGAATTTGGGCGCTTCGCATCCAGCGTCTGTTTACAATGGTTGCAGCCAGGGGTGAAATATAAAATTTGTTACTACCGGTTCTGTGGGAGTGGCTTGGTGGGATGGGTGGGTAATGTGACTGGGTGGGCGTGGCCAACTTTTTTTTTTTTTTTAACTTTTCAAAGCATTTTTTCTAATGCTTTGAAAAGCCTATGCCGATCAGGCAGCTCAGCTGGGATCATCAGAGACTTTTCAAAGCATTTTTTTACCATCTCTTCGGCCAAGAGGTAGCAGAAAAAAATGCTTTGAAAAGCCTCTGACGATCCCAGCTGAGCTGCGCGATCATCATAGGCTTTTTTTTTACTTTTAAAAGCATATTTTTGTCGGAAGAAGTTGTATAAAAAATGCTTTTAAAAGTAAAAAAAAAAAGCCTCTGATGATTGTGCGGCTCAGCTGGCCTTGGTGGAGGGGCGCAGGGATTTTTGCTACCAGTTCTCCGAACCACCCGCCACCATCGCTACCGGATTGGGCGATCCGGTCCGAACCGAGAGCATTTCACCCCTGGTTGCAGCCATCCTCAGGTCATGTGATCACCATTTCCAACCTTACCAGCTGTCTCCTGACAAGCCAAGTCAATGGGGAGAGCCCGATCCCCTTAACAACTATAGTGAATTCACTTAACGGTGTCAGGAAAGATCCTAAAATCAGGCACGACTCACTTAAGAATCACTTGGTTTAGCAATAGAAATTCAACATGCAACATTTAAATAAAGCACACTATGTTATCAATCTCTTCTTTCAGATAAATTTGTGAAATCATTTTTTCCCAGTTTGTTTTCAACTAAAGGATAATATGCGAAATTTGTTTCCAAACATGCCATACGTTTTTTTTTTTTTAATATGCTCCCAATTATATGGATGCTGCTGGATTCAGAGTAAACTGGGGCAGGAGCCAAGAAAAGTCCCCCCCCCCGTTACCGCCTTTTCTTTTCAGTTTTACAAATATTTCCCTGCCATGAAGATGAATGGGAGGGCGGATAATCAAGGCTGCTCATCCCAATGACCTGGAATAATAGAAAGGGACCTGGAATTCCTGTATTTTTGAATGGCAAATCCGTGGGATAACTTTCTCGTAGCTGAACATGGGCAATCTAAAATCTTTCCTGTTTTGGTCACCATTACCATTCTTTTAACTTTCCTTATGGCAGCCTCTCAAATGATGATATGATATGATGATAGCAGTGTTCCAATATTTGAAGGGTGCCACAGAGAAGAGGGGGTCAACCTATTTGAAAATGAGTAACCTTGAAGAAACTCTCTTTCCTTACAGCCAGGGGTGAGCTGCTGGGGGTTCATATGGGTTCAGGAGAACCTCTAGCTAAGATTCTGTGCAGTTCGGAGAACCGCCAGATCCTATTCCTGGATGGCCCTGCCCACCCCACCCCACCCCTCCTAGGAGTCCCCACATGGCCCGTTATGGATGAAGGTATGTGCAGGGCATGCGCGGGGGCTCGGAGGGCGAAAAATGGGCCTACTGGAAGTTCGGGAAGGCTGGAAATGGGCCTGTTTCCAGCCTCCAGAGGGCCTCCGGAGGCTGGGGAGGCCGTTTTTGCTCTCCCGGAAGCTTGAGGAGAGCCTCCGGAGGCCAGAGAGGGCAAAAATGCCCCCCCCACCATGGGGCAGGAGGCCGACTCCTGCCATGGCCATGCCCACCCAGCAACTGGGCAGAGAACCCCTTGCTAAAATTTTTGAAGTCCACCCCTGCTTCCAGACATTCTGTTGGGGTGGTTGTTTCCGGCCCGAAACTTAGCATAATTCCGGTGGTGGAAAGTTCTGGATTTTCCATGAGGTTGAGGCCCTCCCATTTCTGTCTGCCATCTTGGCAATTGCTGCTGTTACTGAAAATTAAGCATGTGCTTAAATGCTTTGATGAACAGCTATTGGAGCGCTTCAGCTTCTCTCTTTATTACTCACTTTGAGTATTGGTGACACATACGCTCCTTTACAAGCCTACCCTTGTAGTAATTTTCTTAATGAGAATGGCAATTGGAAGGAACATTTTCTACAAAAAAAGAAAATGACACACAAGTGCTCCTCTTTATGTCCCCCTCCTCCTTCTCCCGCTATTCATTATTCACAATCAAAAGGAAGAATTAGCTTTCAGAGCGATCTCACCCAAAAGGGGTTATCGCTTCGAAAGAAGCACTTCTGGTGCTAAGGAAAAGGAACAGGGGAGGAGGGTTAGAAATGAATTGAGTGACTCACACGGGCTTACAGAGGGCGGACAGGAATTGCATTATGAAAAATTATCAGCAGACAACTCACCGGGACAACATATAATTTTATTAGAAAAGACGGGGAGAATTTGTGCTCGGAACAAAAATCTGCATTTTGTGTAAGTTCTTGAAATTGGGCACTTTCAGGTGTGGTAATGTTGCAAAATGCTAGAACCTTCTTCTCCCCCTCCAAAAGTTGTAGGTTGTGCCTAGCGCATGCTTCTAATTCAATGGAAGACATGGTAAAAAAAAGAAGTTATAGGCAGGGCTTCCTCCTCCTTCAGTGCGTTGACACAACACATGAAGCAGGGGTGAAATCCAGCAGGTTCTGACAGGTTCTGGAGAACCGGTAGCGGAAATTTTGAGGAGTTCAGAGAACTGGCAAATACCACCTCTGGCTGGCCCCAGAGTGGGGTGGGAATGGAGATTTTGCAATATCCTTCCCCCAGGAGTGGGGAGGGAATGGGGATTTTGCAATATCCTTCCCCCAGGAGTGGGGAGGGAATGGGGATTTTGCAGTATCCTTCCGCTGGAGTGGGGTGGGAATGGAGATTTTGCAGTATCCTTCCCCTGGAGTGGGGTGGGAATGGAGTTTTTTACAGTATCCTTCCCCTGGAGTGGGGTGGGAATGGAGATTTTACAGTATCCTTCCCCTGCCATGCCCACCAAGTCACACCCACAGGACTGGTAGTAAAAAAATTTGAAACCCACCACTGGTGTTAGGGCTGCTTCCATTTAATCCAGGGGTGAAATCCAGCAGGTTCTGACAGGTTCTGGAAAATCGGTAGCGGAAATTTTGAGCAGTTTGGAGAACCGGTAGCGGAAATGTTGAGTAGTTTGGAGAACTGGCAAATACCACCACTGGCTGGCCCCAGAGTGGAGTGGGAATGGAGATTTTGCAGTATCCTTCCCCTGCCACGCCCGCCACACCATGCCCATCAAGACACGCCCACAGAACCGGTAGTAAAAAAATTTGGATTTCACCACTGTTTTAATCCCTAGGAAAGAAAAACCCTTGACTCCATAGATTTAGAGAAAAGGTACCTTTACTAGGAAAGAACTGAATATAGCAGAAGTCAGGCAAGATCAGGCATATATATTTAATTAATTACATTTAATTAATTAAATCTGAAGCAAAAACCCATAAAGAAGCAAATTGAAACAGACCCTAGAACCCACCCCCTTGTAGTTAGGCAACCAGAGTTCAGTCATTGGCCAGAAGATGTTTTGGGAAAGTCTCTGATTCAGGTGCACTGTCGCTCCCTTCTGCATACCGAAGCTAGAAGAAGTGGCCTTGAAGATGATAAACAAAGTCCAAGCTGGTATTTGCAAAGCTTCATGAAAAATTTCCACTGTCTCCTCCTGCAAGCTCCTCCCCCTTTCCATGGCAGCTGTCGATGACAGGCAAGCAAGCAAAGATGCAGGTTAACAGTAAGGCTAAGGTATTTGGAGCGAAAATGAAGTCCAGGTTTTATTTTCAGTATGTGACGAGCTTTCATAAACCACTTCCATGTCACTACTGTGCTACACTCTGATCCCAGCTAGCATTGTTGAGAACCTGTTGGAGTGATAGAAATTCTTCTTCTTCTTCTTCTTCTTCTTCTTCTTCTTCTTCTTCTTCTTCTTCTTCTTCTTCTTCTTCTTCTTCTTCTTCTTCTTCTTCTTCTTCTTCTTCTTCTTCTTCTTCTTCTTCTTCTTCCTCTCCCTCTCCCTCTCCCTCTCCCTCTCCCTCTCCCTCTCCCTCTCCCTTTCTGGAGAAGAATGAGTTTTGAAATCTTTCCATCTTTAAACTGTATTTGGACCAAAATGAAGATGTCTTCTGCTTGAGTAGGGAGTTGGACTAGAAGACCTCCAAGGTCCCTTTCAACTCTGTTATTCTGTTACTCTGTTACTCTCCCCCTCCCCCTCCAAGTTACTACCTCTTTTTCTCCATTGTCACCTCCCCATTCTTATCTCATTACTTTCATTGATTTTCATTATAGATAGTCCTTGAGTTATGACCATAATGGAGTCTGCCCATTATGGTCATAAGTCATGTTGATTGTAAAATGGGTTGGTCACGTGACTGACCCAATTTTATGACCTTTTTTTTTTTTACAACAATCATTAAGTGATCATCACAGTTGTGAAGAAAACCCATGATTCATTTATGGGCAGGTTTTGATGAAAACGAGAAGGAAATGCCGTTTTGGGGCAAAACCATCATAAAACATGATCAAACATGTGACTGTGGGACGCTGCAATCGGTTGTAAATGTGACCCAGTTGCTGAGCACCCAAAGTGTGGTCATGTGACTGTGAGTATGTCCCCTATTGTTGGAACTTTGAATCGGGGTCATAAATATCCCTCAGGTAGGTGCATCGTAACTTTGAATGGTTGCTAAGTGACTGGTCAAAAGATAAGGACTACCTATACGGTGTCATCAACACAAGTAGTAGTTAGTGGAATATTATTTCTGAAAGGAGTCATTCATTGGGTGAGACACTGTAAGAAGAAGATGGGGAAAGATGAGTTCATTTATGGTAGGTGAGGAGAGACAAGTCAACCCAGATGGAAAGATGGTGTTCAAAGAGATTTCAACTTCGTTGTTATCTTATAGGTCTACCTGGGAATTTACTCTTGTCTTTTTCAAGACGTTTTCACCCCTGACCAGCATTCATGATGCCTTCCTGAAATCCACATGGTTCTCCCTTCCTTAGTTGGTCGACTATGTAGGTCTTGACAATTAGTCCTCTACCCATTGCTACAGATCTGCCCCATGGAGTTATGGCGCTTCTCCTCGTTGAGTTTCTTCAACTCTTAGAAGCAAGGTATAACTGATTGGCTACTGTGATTCTTGGTTCAAAAAGGTCTTAAAAGGAAGGGGTGACTTTGTGGCATTGTTTACCTCTTTGAAGATTTAACACTCCCCATTAATTGCAATTCCTCTGCTCTGAGAGAGCATCTTACACATTCACGGCACACTCCATTTTTTCAAGTAGGAATCCTTGTGTAGCTTTGTAATGTTAGCTGCCTTTTGTGGAAGGATGGTGTGTGGAAAATATGAGGAGGGGAGTGGAGTGGCATCTTTGAGCCCGGCCTGCAAGCTAGCTCCTGAATACTGATGAAATGTTCTGAAGCAGTGTATTGTTTTTGTAACAAGTCCCAGTTGTAACCTGTCGGTAAGTTACCTGACTCAAGCAAAATGCTGCTATTTCTAATTTAACACATTCTGAGAACTGAGTAAAAAATGCCGGCTTTTTCACAAAGGATTCAGGCCAGTGGCCCTGAGGCCAAAACATTGACCAGGCTGTTCCCACCCCATCCCACTTCGTATCGATTAGCAACCTTACCTTACTGGGTGGTTAAAGAATAGCAGGGTTCATAATCGCCGTTACCTGCACGAATGCCTTTATTGAAACCTAATTTCTGATCCAAAACGCAGCATTAAGCTAAATCAAACGTGGTTACATCGTGAGTCTTGCGAAAGTTACCCAACAATATTGAGATTTATTTTTTTTTCAGGCTGCCTTCTGCTATCAGCGTTTCAATCACACCTGAAGCAACTGATAACTTATGCACAGTTCTTTAAGAGCAGTCAAGTAAAGTTTGAATTTTATGGATAAATGGATTAGGGATTTGTCAGGCCAATTTTGCAGATTTCGTTCGAGAACATCACAAATCCATAAATTGTCAGGTCGCTTTTCAACTCAAAAATGCCATAAATATTTATCTTGGGGAGAGAAGACAAGTTATTTGTAGCTTCACCTAATCGTTTAAGCGTTTGAAATATTCAAAGACATTTGTTATTCAAATAGGGACAACCGTAGGAGAGCAAATAAGGAAGGCCATATCCACAATACTGGGCCACTAGTTTTGGTGCTATAAACTATGACATTTTTACCTTTCGGTGATTGAAGGTCTTGTAAGGGGCATCCAGACGGTGAACTAGGGTTATGTTTCTGCCTAAATTTTACTTAGAGGAATCTTTTCGGAAGAAATTAAAGATGGGTTGGGGAATTTGTGGACTTGCAGATGATGCTGATGCATAATTTTCATAAATCCTGGCCAGTATGAATAATGAAGAAGAATGCTGAAGGTAATGGTTGAATAATATTTGTGTAGGTCACAGATTCCCCACCCCAGAACTAAACATTCCTATTTTGAGGACTCATTTAAATGAGGGTAGAGGAAATGAAAGGAATCTGATAAGTATTCTACTACCTTATTTATTGCTTGGGTTCGCTTGATCCTAAGCTCCACTGGGCAACTATGTATTAGCCTTGTGTATTGTACAAACCCAGCTCACATAGTTAGTTAGGGATTCAGCAGGTTATGGAAAGGGAGAAAGTTGGGTTAACTATGACAACTAAACATCGTAATTTTTGGACCTAGATTATAAACCCACAGAGATTGATAGGCAGGGAGAACTTCAAGCATTGTTCTATCACTGATCACTCTTGATGTTGCCTAGTTGGGTAATGAAACATCTGCTAGCAAACAACCAGCCTCAGAGAGCACCAAATTTGAGACTGGACCGGAACTGTGATGTTTGGTCAAGAAACAAATCTAGCTATGGTGACACAGTGGTTAGAATGTAGTACTTCCTGCCCACAGCCAGGAGTTTGATCCTGCCCTGCTTAAGGTTGACTCAGTCTTCCATCCTTCTAAGGTCAGTAAAATGATGTCCCAGATTGTTGGGGACAATATGCTGACATTTGTAAATTGTTCAGAGAGTGCTGTAAAGTGCTATGGAGCGGTATGGTATGTAGGTCTAAGCCAGGGCTCCTCAAACTTTTTAAACAGGGGGCCAATTCAAGGTCCCTCAGATTGTTGTGGGGGGCAGAGCGGCTGGCTGGGTGTGGCTAGGTAGTCATGTGACTGGCTGGGCGTGGCTAAGTGGTCATGTGACTGGCTGGGCGTGGCCAGTTTAGTAGTCCATTAAACAATACACACAAATTACACTTTAATTTGTTATGCTCCTGAGGGTAGAAAGTAGGTTAGTGAAGGAATGTGGCTGCCTTGCAGTACATGTGAGGGACTTCTGTTTGTGTGTGTATGTGTGTGTGTGTCAGTGGTGGGTTCCTCCCGGTTCGGCCGAGCCGGTAGCAGTGACGATATGATGTCACTGAACTGGTTCTCTTTGTTAGGGAGCTGGGCCCTCCCACCCACCCCCTGCATTATTCTTACCTTTTATTTGGCCCCACTCCCAATTTTTCGCTGCCTCCTGAGTCCCAGCTGATTGGCTGGAAAGAAAAAAACTGTTTAAACTCTTGCTGTGGGGCTTCAAAGGGCTGCCCTAGAGCTGATCAGTGTTAAAAGGCAGTGTGGTGGTAGACCAGTGCGCTCGAAAAACAAATGGGTAGACCAGGACGCTCCAAGAACAAATGGGTAGACCAGGACGCTCCAAGAACAAATGGGTAGACTGGTACAGCTCTACAAGCAGACCAGTACCTCTGCTAAATCCTAAAGAATTGCCACATGACCATCAAACCATGCCCACAGAACCGGTAGTAAAAAATTTTAGAACCCATCCCTGGTGTGTGTGTTTCTTTCTCTCTCTCTCTCTCTCTCTCTCTCTCTCTCTTCCTCCCTCCCTCCCTCCCTCCCTCCCTCCCTCCCTCCCTCCCTCTCTCTTTCTCTCTCTCTCTCTCTGGAGGCTGGGGAGTACTGTTCTGCTGCCCAAAAACGGGTCCGCATTCTCAGCTTCCAGAAGGCAGGTGGAGGCTGGTGGGTAGGTGGGGCGATGTGGGCGGGGCAGCCTCGTGTCCCATTGGCCGGATTAATGCCTTTGGTGGGGGGGCCATATCTAGCCCGAAGGCTGTAGTTTGAGGACCCCTGGTCTAAGCGCTATTGCTATCTTGGCCAAGATAGAAATAATTTTTGGAGAGGATCGAGTGGAGATGGTTTAAAGGGACCGACCTTGGACCCTACTCTTCTTTCTCTCGGTGGCCAGGTTGACTTGAATCTATAGATAGGGATCTACAAGAAGCTCGCTATAGAATCTTCTGAAAACAGATTTAGATCTTCTCCCCAAAGTAATCCACTCTAGTTACAGATAAAGTCTGGTTTCCATTAACTTGCTTACCTCCCATCCTCCCCCAGTAAAACATCTCAGGAAAGGAGTTAAGAGATGGTCAGAAGAACTTTTCAAACCTTGATCATAATATATTTTTTAAACAGCAGAAGGCTGCTAGCAGAAGGCTTTTTTCTAAATTTTCTAAATTTAGGAAATTTAGGAAATTTCCTAAATTTCTAAATTTCCCAAGGCTTTTTTAAAATTTCCCTTGGACTGGGAAGTTTAAAGCTCAGTCTTTAAACTAGAAAGGCTCTTTTTCTCCAGATGTTCTCACTAATCTAGTCAGCTTTGCCAATTGAGAGCATGTGTGGGCTCTAAGAATTATCAGGCCAGGGGCATTTAAAAGTACCGGTGTGTAAATTTCTAGGTGCCTATAGATTAGTTCCTGTATAACTCCCGAGAAACAAGATACTTTATTGCTTCATTATTTGTTATTAATAAAACTGGTCAGGTTCTTTCCAGTGATTCATGCAAGATTATTGCCCATCTGACTCCGGCACTTCCCCATTATACTATGTTAACATATTTCAATAAGTAATCAATTTAACTTGCCATATGCTGTTGGAATGCAAGTTCCATTACTTGCACCATATTTATTTGGGGTGAGAGGTTGTCCGTCTTAGTCTCAAGCTACCCTTTTTGCATTTGCCATTTTAGGATAAAATACTTAAAATATTTGCATTTAAAAAATGAACTCAGAAACTGGACCGCCTCCAGACAAAACCGAGTAATTATGTCATTTGTATTGCAAAGCAAGAATGGCTATAAAGCATCAGTATAAATGGGAGGAGGGGGTGAGAATAGGGGAGAAGGGTGCATGAAAGATTGATAGGCTTCACCAGTCTTCCATTACCCATGAAAGACAGACTGGGGAGGGAAAAATCACCCAGGTAGCCTTTTGTGCAAGTGTGTATACACAAAAGGGGAAAGCTTTGACTGGGACACCATGCTATGCAGATGTGGATGTCCCACCCCTGTGGAATCTGTAATCAAGAACTTTGATATTCACCGGTGTCATCCCTTGCTTTTCATCAATTTTAAGAGCCAGTTTGGTCTAGTGATTAAGGCAGTGGGCTAGAAAGCAAGAGACCATGAGTTCAAGTCCCCCTTTAGGCATGAAAGCCGGCGGGGTGACTTTGGGCCAATCAGCAGGAGACGATGCGTTATAGTCCCGCCTTAAGCATGAAAGCCAGCTGGGTGACTTTGAGCCAATCACTAGGAGATGATGAGTTCTAGTCCTGCCTTAGACATGATAGCGACGGGGTGACTTTGGGCCAATCACCAGGAGACGATGCGTTCTAGTCCCGCCTTAGGCATGAAAACCGGCTGGGTGACTTTGGGCCAATCACCAGGAGACGATGCGTTCCAGTCCCGCCTTAGGCATGAAAACCAGCTGGGTGACTTTGTGCCAATCACCAGGAGACTATGAGTTCTAATCCTGCCTTAGGCATGAAAGCTGGCTGGGTGACTTTGGGCCAATCACCAGGAGACAATGCGTTCTAGTCCCGCCTTAGGCATGAAAACCGGATGAGTGACTTTGGGCCAATCACCAGGAGATGATGCGTTCTAGTCCAGCCTTAGGAATGACAGCTGGCAGGGTGACTTTGGGCCAATCACCAGGAGACTATGAGTTCTAGTCCCACCTTAGGCATGAAAACCGTCTGGGTGACTTTGGGCCAGTCATTCTCTCTCAGCCCAACTCACCGCACAGAAAATAGGAGGAGGCAGGTGTGTTGAATACGCTCTCGCTACCTTGAGTGATTTGTAAAAATAATAAAATTGGATTAAATTTAATTCCTTCTTCTATTACTAGAGTTGTAAATAGGAATATCTCCTAAAGTATCTTAGTATCTTAAATGTTGACATGTCTACTGTTTCTTGAATGAGTTATTGTTTTCCCCCATTTTTTTTTAGCATATCAGTTCTAGGCTGGACTCTCCTTCTGAGTTCACAGTCCCTATACCGTACAGTCCAACTAACATTCTCCTCATAACTATTTCCAACTTTGACACACCAGTCTCCAGTCATAAACAACACATCTTGCCTGCATGCTCTGTCGATTTCAAATTAGTCTTCATCATAAAACTTGTCAACCTCTTCTTCTTCTGCATCAGTGATTGGAGCATAAACTCGGATAACCATCACGTTAAGGGTTATACATGATGTCTAATTAATGTTATTTGGTCAATGATTGCATTGTACCGGTGTACTATTTTTGCTGCATCTTTTCTGACTCTGAAAGCATTCTTTATTTTTTGTCTCCAGAGTAGTAAACTTTGATTGTCTGATTAAACGTGTCACACTTCAATCCCTTTCAGTTCACAAATGCTTAAAATTCATCTCATCTTTTGCTGTCTTGAGCCGTCCCGTTCTCCAGACGTCTTCACCTTCCTGTTGTAATTCTATCTTTGCAGGTACAGATTTTATTTTCCTATACCCGTAATGGCGAACCTATGGCATGTGTGCCGGAAGTGGCACGCAGAGCCATCTCTCCGGGCACGCAAGCCGTCGCCTGTTGCTCTTCCTGGGTTCCGGTGTGCTGGGCAGCTGATCTTCATGTTCAGCCATGTTCTTCGTGCATGTGCATCCCATTGGACTTGCAAGGCAATGGGATGCGCGTGTGAGAAGAACATGGCGGTGACAAACATGGGGGGCGGGGCAAGCGAGTGGCAACCAGGGGACTGGTTCGGGGCTGTGGCTAGCTGGCCATCGCTACCGGTTCGGCGACCTTGGCCAAATTTCCACCAATGGTTCGCGCAAACCGGTGTAAACTGGCTGAATACCACCTCTGACCTTTATCTTTATTAAGTGATCTTGAGGAATGCTTCTAGTGTTTTGCACTTATTTACCCCACCATAAAGAGCCAGCATAGCAGAATTTGGGGAGGAGGGGGTTTAAATGTTGTTTCCTGGTTTTTATGTGGTTATTTTATGGTTATAGAATTTAATTTTGATTATTTATCTGCTTCTAATCCCAAACTACGAATCCAGGGAGCTGTACCTTTGCTGAGAGTTGGTGGATTGGAGCAGCCTGTAAATCCTGTAAGTAAGTAAATTACCTCTTTGACATTTCAGGGAACATGTGGGATATAAATAGAATAATGAATTACTAAATAGTATATGCAAGAATAGACATAAAGAGGAAGGTGACATACCTAAGAGATGTGTGTAGGTTAGGGCATAAAAATATTTGCATGAACTTTTTCTATGCTCATAGAGAAGTTGCAGCTGACAAAATGAGAATTTCAGTAAAGTTGAAAGCCAGCTAGTTTAGGCATGTTTATGCAAGGTTATTGGTTCTGGGGTACTGATACAAAGAGGCCCAACTGAAGCTGGGAGAAGCAGATCAAGCTTTGGAGGAGAAAGAAACTGTTCCATAATCCAAACTAACACGGGGAGGACCAAGCCTGTTATTGTTAATAACAGAATAACAGAGTTGGAAGGGACCTTGGAGGTCTTCTAGTCCAACCCCCTGCCTAGGCAGGAAATCCTACACCACTTCAGACAAATTGTTATCCAACATCTTCTTAAAACCTTCCAGTGTTGGAGCATTCACAACTTCTGGAGGCAAGTCGTTCCACTGATTCACTGTTCTAACTGTCATGAAATTTCTCCTTAGTTCTAAGTTGCTTCTCTCCTTGATTAGTTTCCACCCATTGCTTCTTGTTCTACCCTCAGGTGCTTTGGAGAATAGCTTGACTCCCTCTTCTTTGTGGCAGCCCCTCAGATATTGGAACACTGCTCTCATGCCTCCTCTGGTCCTTCTTTTCATTAAACTAGACATACCCAGTTCCTGCAACTGTATGTTTTAGTCACCAGTCCCCTAATCATCTTTGTTGCTCTTCTCTGCACTCTTTCTAGAGTTTCCACATCTTTTTTACATCGTGGCAACCAAAACCGGATGCAGTATTCCAAGTGTGGCCTGACCAAGGCATTATAAAGTGGTATTAACACTTCATGTGATCTTGATTCTATCCCTCTGTTTATGCAGCCTAGAACTGTGTTGGCTTTTTGGCAGCTGACGCACACTGCTGGCTCATATTTAAATGGTTGTCCACTAGGACTCCAAGATCCCTCTCACAGTCACCACTATTGAGCAAGGTACCACATATACTGTACCTGTGCATTTTGTTTTTCTTGCCTAAATGTAGAACCTTACTTATTTAATGATAGACTAATTGTGAAAAAGTGCAGATAAAATAACTATATATTGTTATCCATGTATATAGGTAGTCCTCAATTTACGACTGGCTCTATTGTATTTCAGAAACAAATGGATTGGAGAAAAATATGAGTGGACAATTGCAAAGATCAACCTTTGGAGGAGGAAGAACATGATCTGGTGGCAAGAATGGTTGCAGAATCTGGTGACAGAATCTGGTGGGATCCAACAGTCCCACAAACTAAATAGCTGCAGGAAAATATAAATGAAGACACAATCTTAGTATGTATTACACAAAAATTAGCATTTGTTGGATCAAAGTCCTCCAATGCAGTGGTGGGTTTCAAAAATTGTTACTACTGGTTCTGTGGATGTGGCTTGGTGGGTATGGCATGGCTTGGTGAGTGTGGCTTGGTGGGCGCGGCATGAGTAGGATACTGTAAAATCTCCATTCCGACCCCACTCCAGGAGAAGGATACTGTAAAATCTCCATTTCCACCCCACTCCAGGGGAAGATTACTGCAAAATCCCCATTTCCTCCCAATCAGCTGGGACTTGGGAGGCAGAGAATAGATTGGGCAGGGCCAGTCAGAATTTTTACTACCGGTTCTCCGAACTACTCAAAAATTCCACTACCGGTTCTCCAGAACTGGTCAGAACCTGCTGAAACCCACCTCTGCTCCAATGTGATGGTTCACCAGATAGTCAATGGATGACTGGGTGCCCATTTCTAGGATATAAAATTTCGCCATTAATGAATCTATTACACTGTAGTGAAAATAGCTCTTGATTCAGAACTTGCTATTGCTCTTGAAATTATTTTATGTCTATCAAAGTTGCACTGAATCTATTGATCATCCTGTTGCACGTTGCCAATAAAAGCAATCATTTAGTTTAGTTTTGCCATGATTGTTTCTCTGGGGACAGTGACTCATCAAATGATTGCAATAAGCAAACCAAGTTAATATTCTGGGACATTAGGATGATAATTTTGTTTTGATGTTATCCAGGTGGCATTCAATGTATATTGCCAGGAGAATGGTATTCAACACAGCTGGAGAATCAAAAAAAAAAAAAGGTTCATATCCAGGTGGAAATAGATTTGATTGCTACTTGCTGGAAACATTTTAAACAGGAGGGAATTGCATTAAATATACTGAGACTTTTGCACAAGGAAAGGTTGCATTTAGATTGTAATTCAAATTGGATTTGTGAATCTTTTAATGTAACATCCATAAAGAATCCAAATATGCATGAATAGCCATTATAGAAACTAAAGGAGAAAACTAACTTGGCACTTTTATTAATGAAAATATTCAGAAAATCCATTTTTTAACAATTCACCGCCAGGTCTAATCTTGAATAAGGAGGACTTTAGAATTTAGCCAAGAGTTTTAAATTGCAGAAGGGTCTTCTCTATTTGCTAAAGGTCTTGTGTGAATATGAATAACTGTGATTCAATCCCATTTCTGCCTAACGATTTTATTGATATTTGTCTTGCCTCCATCTACTTTAAATTAAGGTTTTGGGCCCTTTTTCTTGGCAACAAAGTTTGCATTTGGGATAGACAGTCTGTTCTTTTATTGGCATAAAGAGATTTTCATTGATCATTTCCCTTAATATATTCCCTCGTCTTTTCTCCCTCCTCAACTTTCCGTGTAAAGCCTTGTGCAACATCAACGAAGATTTATTGTCAATGATTTATTAAAATGTAATCTCCAGGTTAGTATGTATCATAAAATGAAATCTGCAGGCTATCTCGGTTTAAATGTGCAACCTACTTTGTCAAAGAAAACAAATGATTAAATTTTCATTAGTACGAGTAGAATTTGATAATGAAATAGGAAATGTCTTTATGAACCACCCAAGCTCCCTGAAGTATTAGGATATGTATATTGTAAAGCAATATACTGCTTAATTGTCATTTGGTGAGGGTGCAATTTGTCCTTAATGGTCACATTTTTTTCCCCTCGTCCTACCCGATCCTTTAATTTGAATTACCCAATCTTGTTTAATTTTTCCCTAGGAAAGGTTTCCGCTTGCCCTAGCAATATTATAGTTGCTAATTCAATTACACTGAAATAGTTTAATAGAAAATATAATTGCTTATTCATACAGAATACACATTAAGGAAGTGCAAAAGCTCATACCTCCGGGTAAATGCGTATTAGTACTTTGGAAATGGGAATGCTGGATTGGCAAAAGAGTGGCTAATCTTTAATTGTTCATCACCTGCCTTCCAAATAATATGAATGGATCCAAACTAAATGACCACTCATTACCCGTTTCAATTTAGGAGCTTAGCTGGGGTCAGCGGATTGCTTATGCTGATCGCAATGATTTGAAGTTGTGATTACCATAAGCAATTTAAATTTTATCGATCCAACCTTCTGAAAGTTGTAATTGAGCAGAGAGGTTGGGCCTGTGGCTCTTCCAAATGAAATTGTACTCTGAAGCCGTCGCTGGATTACTGGAAGAATCGATAAGCAGTCAGTCACGTTAACAATGAAATAGCTCCATTAACATACAGCACTATTGGTGAAACTTTATTTAGGAAGGGTGTTGCGCACACTTCATTGTTTCATCAATGAATCTCCATTGTGGAGGGCAAAAGGATTGCTTATGTTTGCCTAATAAACAGGCGTCCTCCTCCATCTCCTCCTCCTCCTCCTCGCTAATTATGATCTACAAATCTAGCTTGATGGTTTAAGATCCGTTTCTGGGAGGGTGAGATTTAAAAAATGTGACCTAGTGCTTGGAACTGGGGGTTTGCATCTCATATCACCTTGGAAATGATTCAGGGCCTTTAATGTAATCCACACCATTCCAGTTGAGTCTAATTTGCCCTTCTCCTCTGCAGAACCATTGATTGTACCAAGGCTGCAATTTATGTGATTTTTCAGCAGAGCCAATACGAAACTGGTTGCTCGTATATCATTTTGCGGATGGTTCCCTACATTCAACCATGGTTTCAATGAAGACGCTGTCTTGACCAGAAGATGAGGCTTCCGGGTCATTATCTGACATGAAGTAAGGAACTAGAGGAGGAGTTTAGATCATTCGCCTACCTGATGTATGAAATTGTGCAACCTTGACACTTTCCCTAACAAACTTCTAGACCAGGCATCCCAGTTGACTTTCAACACTAGAGGATAGTACTAGTTTATTCAAGGTATTTTGCATTGTACAGATTCCATGAATATCCAACAATATCCACTTGTGCAGCTAAAGTTAGTGACATACCAGCATTTAGAATGGAATAGAATAACAGAGTTGGAAGGGACCTTGGAGGTCTTCTAGTCCAACCCGCTGCTTAGGCAGGAAAACCTACACCACTTCAGACAAATGGTTTTACAACATCTTCTTAAAACTTCCAGTGTTGGAGCATTCACAACTTCTGGAGGCAAGTTGTTCCACTGATTAATTGTTCTAACTGTCAGGAAATTTCTCCTTAGGTCTAAGTTGCTTCTCTCCTTGATTAGTTTCCACCCATTGCTTCTTGTCCTGCCCTCAGGTGCTTTGAAGAATAGCTTGACTTCCTCTTCTTTGTGGCAGCCACTGAGATCTCGGAACACTGCTATCATGTCTCCCCTAGTCCTTCTTTTCATTAAACTAGACATACCCAGTTCCTGCAACCATTCTTCGTATATTTTAGCCTCCAGTCCTCTAATCATCATTGTTGCTCTTCTCTGCACACTTTCTAGAGTCTCAAAATCTCTTTTACATCGTGGCGACCAAAACTGAATGCAATATTTCAAGTGTGGCCTTACCAAGGCATTATAAAGTGGTATTAACAGCATTGGGACAGACCAGCCTATACTTCGACTTATCTACAGAACCAAGTCTAAGCTTCCTTCTATTACTGCCATGATTCTTGTTGCAAACAGAGCAATCTGTTCAATGTCACCTTATATCATTAGTCCTTCATGAGCTGCATGTATCCTCTAATCCAGGGGTCCCCAAACTTGGCAGCTTTAAGACTTGTGGACCAAGTCCCACAGCTGGCTGGTGAATTCTGGGAGTTGAAGTCCATAAGTCTTAAAGCTGCCAAGTTTGAAGACCTCTGCTCTAATCCAATCTATGCACGACTTTCATATTTGTGTTCTCAGGATATGTTGGGCACACATTTTGTCCTTAGCTAGGTCAGACAGGAAATCAACATCATGAGTAGCAATACTACCTTTATTGTAAAGCTACAGCCACAGAATCTTGCACCTCTCTCCTTGCTTGCCTTTATTTTCTGGAGAATTTGGGAGGGTCCCTTCTGAAATGGTTTCACCGGGCCTAAAGCTAATGTGGACTGAGATATCCCTTATCTGACCATTGTCCTAGCTGCATATCTTCTTCCTGTCCCCCAAGGTTACTCTGATAGCCCGTTACAGTGCAACACACCTAGAGGGCACCAAATGGGTAAGATATTTTGCCATTTGGAACTGGGCCTATTTTAGATCTTTTGACTATTTCCACTTTGCTAACCAATATGACCTAATAATATTAACAATGTCATGACACCAACATTAAGATATCAAGTTTGTTGATTTGTTCGGTGATGTACTAATGTAGAAAGTTTCCACACGAAACATATATTCTGCTCCAGAGCTACAATTTACTAATCCAGCCACATGGAAGTTTTATGTAAGATAGTTGATTGATGTAACCTCATATTGGTTCCACTGACCGGCAGTGGCTACCTCCAGGTTGTCAAGCTGAGATCTTCGCTACCTTCTGCTAAGTGATGTACAGTACAGTCAGGGGTGGGCTGCTGGGGGTTCGCAGAGGTTCGGGAGAACCTCTAGCTAAGGTTCTGTGCAGTTCGGAGAACCCCCAAATCCTACTCCTGGCTGGCCCTGCCCACCCCTCCCCTCCCAGGAGTCCCCACGTGGCCCGTTTGAATGCAGGTAAGTGCAGGGCGCGCATGGAGGCTTGGGGAGGGCGAAAAATGGGCCTACCAGAAGTTTGGGAAGGCCAGAAATGGGCCTGTTTCCTGCCTTCAGAGGGCCTCCGGAGCCTGGAGAGGCTGTTTTCGCCTTCCCAGAGGCTCAAGGAAAGCTTCTGGAGCCTGGGGAGGGCAAATCCCACCCCCGCCATGGTGCAGGAGGCCAACTAGGCCACGCCCACCATGGCCATTCCCACCCAGCAACCGGGCATAGAACCCCTAGTTAAAATTTTTGAAGCTCACCCCTGAGTACAGTCTTCTTCCAGATGACCGTGTCTCTTTGTGCCTCATGGAGATTTACTTCTACTTCTTACTTACTGGCAACAGTATACAAGTGGTTTGCTTACAATTTCTTTCAAAATCTTTTCTCCTCCCAATTTCCCCATTTTGCCTGTAGCCCCGAGGCCTGTTTGCTTTTGGAGATCAGCCAAAAGCTCGTTTTGGCTTTGGGAGATTAGCCAAACTCTTGACATTTGCTAGTTGGTCCTTTTAAGTGGACGAATTAGGATGTGAACATGGAACCTTTTGGAAGCAACATGTCGTCGTCTTCTTGTTGTGCCATATCCGTCATCGGACATTGGCGATCATGTTGGCGATCCTATTTTTATCAACAGTTGCCCGAAAAAGTGCTGCTGAGTTTTGTCTAAATCAATCCCTTAGATTTTGAAGCCATGATATCCTTCTTCTGCCTGGATCTCGTTTGCCTTCAATCTTTCCCTGGAGGATTAAGTGAAGTATGCCGTATTTCTCTGGGTGTTGCATCACAGGCAAAGGTGGGATTGAAAAATTTTAGCAACCGGTTGCTGGGTGGGCATGGCCATGGTGGCGTGGCCTACTTGGCCTCCTGCACCACGGGGGCGGGGGGAGGCGTTTTCACCCTCCCCACTCTCCCCAGGCACCCTTTCTTCAAGCCTCCGGGAGGGCGAAAACAACCTCCCCCAGGCTCCGGAGGCCCTTCAGAGGCCAGAAACAGGCCTGTTTCCAGACTTCCGGAGCTTCCAGGAGGCCCATTTTTCGCCCTCCCAAAGCCTCCATGTGGGCCCTGCATTTACCTCGCATCCAAAACGAGCTGTGTGGAGACTCCTGGGAGGGGCGGTGTGGGCAGGCCAGCCAATCCTTGCAACTACCGGTTCGGCGAACCAGATGTGAAATTAGCATCCGGTTCGCCCAAATCGGTCTGAACCGGCTGAATCCCACCTCTGATCACATGTCCAAAATATTATAACTTTCACTTTTTTATGGTTTTGATGATTTCCCTTGGCTTTCCCAGGCAGCTTATGGACACAGATAATAAAAACAGGCGGAGCATCAATCCGATTGTCATGGCCATCTTAATTTTTTTACCTGGCAGATGGCCCAGGATACAGAGCAGTAGTGGCGAACCTTTTACTCACTGAGTGCTGAACAGGCATGGGCTTTGCGCGCTTCACAATGTGCTAGCCGTACTAATGCGTGGCTCCTTCCTCGTGTGCTGTGCGTGCAACCACATAAGGCTCTTATCTGCAGAAGAAAAGAGAGGTAGTCCTCAATTTACGACCACAATCGAGCCCAAAATTTCTGTTGCTAAGTGAAACATTTGTTCAGTGACTTTTGCTCCATTTTATGACTTTTCTTGCCATAGTTGTTAAGTGAATCACTGCAGTTGGTAAATTAGTAACACGGTCGCTAAGTGAAACTGGTTTCCCCAATGACTTTGCTTATCGGAAGGTCGCGAAAGTGGATCCTATGACCCCTGGACACTGTAGCCGTCGTAAATATGAGTCAGTTCCCAAGCATCTGAATTTTGATCACATGACCATGGGAATGCTGCGATGATCATAAGTGTGAATAACTGTGATAAGTCACTTTTTTTTCAGTGACCTAATTTTGAACTGTTGTAAGTCGAGGACTACCTGTAATTAAAAAGAATTTCAGAAAAAGGCAATATCTGGCTATTTTTGTGAAACTTTATGGTGCAATAACCAAGAGTTGAGCTTGTTTCAAATCTACATATACATCTATATGCCTATATACCGTATTTTTCAGAGTATAAGATGCTCTGGACTATAAGACGCACCTACCTTTTTTGGTGAGGAAAACAAAAAAAAGAAATCTGCCTCTGCCTCCCACCAATTTTGCCTCGTTGCAGCAAACAGCAAACAGCCTGCTTTACTTTCATTTTTGTTTTCAGCATAGCTTGATTAGCACAAGAAAAGAAAAATCTGCTCCCAGCAATTTACCTCCTTGCAGCAAGTGGAAGAGACCCGCACAAAACAGCGGAGAGCAAGACAGCTGAGAGTCAGGAGGCCGATCCAATCAACTTGTGCTAATTAGGCTGTGCTGAAGCTGAAATGAGCTGTTTCTTCTTGCTGCTTGCTGCAAGGAGGTAAACTGCTGGGAGGCAGAGGCCAAAGGGTGGGGGCCAGTGGGTGGGCGGAGCTACATTCGGTGTATAAGACGCACCTAAATTTTCACCCCCTTTTAGGGGGGAAAAGGTGCGTCTTATACTCCGAAAAATACGGTAACTATTTTAAAAGTAGTTATTATATTCTTGTGAATCGTAGAGAAAGGCAAATACTTACATAGCAGACTGAGGTCAGCTCAAGGTATTATCTATTTTAAGCCATGCAACTGTTCTTCCTTATAAGATTTGAATAGACATCAAGAGTCACTTGTTGAGACGAGTGGCCATCTAAATTGAATAAACCAATAAATCACCTGTTAAAACATTTCCACACTCAACAGTATTAAAACTCTTTTCCCCAGTGCAGAATTTCTCTGCATATTCTGTTCTTGGGTTGTTTGCATTTTGTGGCATTTTGACCTACAAAATGGCATTTAAAGCCCTCATTCTACAGACACATACATAAAAGAAAAAAGCACTTTTGTGTTCTTGAAGCTTCTTCTTTTCCTTTATAGCCAAATTATAATTTTGGGGGTGTGGGTGTCATATTTAAATCGACCCCTTGCCAAATTGAACGGAGGGTGGAGAAAACACACCACAAAGCTTCTTTAGGCTGCCCTTTTAGACTTCAAACAAGTAAGTTTGGAAATTCATTTAATTTTTTTTACTTGTTTTAAGTACCATCATAAACATCTGCCATCTGGTATGAAAATTGCTTCATATGGCAGGTTGAGATTTATTTAAAAGTTCTTTGTCTTTGATTCTTCCCCCTGCTGCATTTTCCAGCTGAGTAATTTAAACTTGCAGGTATTTAAATAGCCATTTATCAGTATAATGGAAAAGCATAGTTAAAAGGAAACACTCCGTATAACTGCTGTCATTTCACCATAGGAACATGTTACTCCTGGTAATGGCGCAAACCAGCTGGCTGAGGTTTCTTGGCGTCTTCCTTTCCACTGAGATCAGCATTTTGATCTTTGGAAAGAAACGTAGATTGCCCCATGCCAAATGGAACCGTGAGGTCCTTGGATTATTATGTGCCACAAAAAGAAAATGGAGTGAGCTACACATTAGAGATTATGCCATAAAATAGGTCACATTTTTATTCCCCGTATTGACAAGGCATGTTTATTAAGAAACGACAGCAATATATGGGGCAGATATACAAATCATTTTGTTCTAGGCATATCCAAGAAATAAATGGCAACGATTCACTGGAGAAAGCAATTATGTTTGTGTTGGAAGAAATATCCATCTGGATTCAGTTCCAAGTGGGGAGAAAGACACTGGAAACATGGAGACTGCTTCGAAAGACGGTTTAATGGTGGACAGGACCACATTGTTTTGAGGTCCTGGGCAAAAAGAGCACATGGGTGAGAGAGGGAGAGAGCTTTATACTCTCTCTTGGGCCCTGCCTTGGAGCTTCCTGTTCCTGTGTAAGAAATGTACTCTGATTGGTTTTCAGACTCCCCTGGGGCCATGCAGGGGTAACTTTGTAGGTTGTCTTGAGTCCCAGGCCTGGTTGAATCTTGCTGGGTGATGATGTAAATGAAGGAGCTTTGGGCAATTCCTATTATGGCTTAATGGCTTTATCCTGGTTTGGATCTTAAGTAAGGGCTAATCCTTTTATGTCTGGAGCATGAAGGTCTTTTGTTTTGTAGATAAGCTGGCCCAGCCTTTTGTCTTGTTGATAGGTTGGCATCAAAATATCTGCTGGGCGGCGAATTTCAAAATAGAAGATAACATTGGTGAAAGTCTCATTTGTGGAGGGTTTTTATTTTTATTTTTATTTTTTTTGAGAAGCTGGCCAAGACTTTCTGTCTTTCGCTGAACAATCATCTCTCCAGTGAGACTCTGTTTCCTAGACTTCAACTGAGAGGACTTCAACCAGTGGCTTCCACCCTCTTCCCCCACAACTGGGCTGTCAAGGAGATTTTAGAGTGATGGAAAGAAGTGTCACTTTCAGCTTCCCTATCTAGCTAAGGGTTTGCAATATTGGATGAGCTAATGAAATTATAATTCAACGGCATTAATAAGGCAACGTGTGTCAAACCATTGTCAGAACTTGCATTCTTGAATAGGTAAATTGGTCTCAGAAGCCCAGTGAGATCAACCACCAATGCCTTCAGTGAAGCTTTCAATCAATGCTAAGAACCAAGCTACTTTTAACATTTCCCATAATGCCTTGGTGTGACCACTTCAACACATGGACAATTAAACTGGCAGACCACGGAAAGTTAGGGAATCAGCCTTTTAAATAGAATAGACTAGAATAACAGAGTAGGAAGGGACCTTGGAGGTCTTCTAGTCCAACCCCCTGCCCAGGCAGGAAACCCTACACCACTTCAGACAAATGGTTATCCAACATCTTCTTAAAAAATTTCCAGTGTTGAAGCATTCACAACTTCTGCAGGCAAGTTGTTCCACTTATTAATTATTCTAACTGTCAGGAAATTTCTCCTTAGTTCTAAATTGCTTCTCTCGATTAGTTTCCATCCATTGCTTCATCCTCAGGTGCTTTGAAGAATAGTTTGACTCCCTCTTCTTTGTGGCAACCCTGAGATATTGGAACACTGCTATCATGTCTTCCCTAGTCCTTCTCTTCATTAAACTAGACTAGCCCAGTTCCTGCAACCGTTCTTCATATGTTTTAGCCTCCAGTCCCCTAATCTTCTTTGTTGCTCTTCTCTGCACTCTTTCTAGAGTCTCAACATCTTTTTTACATCGTGGCGACCAAAACTGAATGCAATATTCCAAGTGTGGCCTTACCAAGGCATTATAAATTGGTATTAACACTTCACGTGATCTTGATTCTATCCCTCTGTTTATGCAGCCTAGAACTGTATTGGCTTTTTTGGCAGCTGCTGCACACTGCTGGCTCATATCTAAATGGTTGTCCACTAGGACCCCAAGATCCCTCTCACAGTTACTACTATTGAGCAAGGTACCACATATATGATACCTGTGCATTTTGTTTTTCTTCCCTAAATGTAGAACCTTGCTTTTTTCACTGTTGAATTTCATTTTGTTAGATAGCGCCCAATGTTCAAGTCTGTCAAGATCCTTCTGTATCTTGAGCCTATCTTCTGGAGTGTTGGCTATTCCTGCCAACTTGGTGTCATCTGCAAATTTGATGAGTTCCCTATCTATCCCCTCATCCAAGTCATTGATGAAGATGTTGAAGAGCACTGGGCCTAAAACAGAGCCCTGGGGTACTCCACTGCATACTTCCCTCCATGTAGATGCAGTTCCACTGAGGACTACACGTTGAGAGCGGTTGGTCAGCCAGTTACGAATCCATCTGGTGGCGATGCTGTCTAACCCACATTTTTCTACTTTATCTAGTAGTAGGTTATGGTCTGCTTTATCAAATGCTTTACTGAAGTCCAAGTAAATTATATCGCCAGCATTCTTCTGGTCCACTAATTTTGTCACTTTGTCAAAGAATGCAATAAGATTAGTCTGGCATGTCCCACAGTCCCACAGCTTTCCCAAATAATGTCCCACAGCTTTCCCAAATAACCACATTTTGAGATGTATTGAAAATGAACACGGCAAGAGTAGCAGCCTATAGGAATTTGAGTTGTCATATTAGTGAGAGGGGTGGCATATAAATTTAATAAATAAATAAACTTTCATTTTCCTGTTCTTGAATCAGGTACTGCTAAAATGCAGTAAGCAACTCAACGGAAGACCTTTTACAGAAGGACTTTCTCAAATCAAGGGTGGACAACATGTTGGCTTGTATGAGATGCAAGTTATTTCTCTTAAAGATCTCTTAACTGCAATTAGTGTAAATTAAAAATGTTTTAGTCTTGGCTAACCTGCTATTCTTCAGGTGCACAAGAATAACCTTTACTTCTAAAGCAGTGGTCCCCAAATCCTGGGCCACGGACCGGTACTAGTCCGTGGCCTGTTAAAAACAGGCCACGGAGCTAGAGGTGAGAAGCTGGCGAACGAATGAAGCTTCCTCTGCATTTGCAGCCACTCCCCAGTGCTAGAATCACCGCCTCAGCTCCACCTCAGATCATGAAGAATAGGAGTGTGAACCCTACTATAAATTGCTCACGTGAGAGAATCTAGGTTATGCTCCCCTCCTCCTCTTCCTCCCCCTTCCCCAATTGGTGGAAAAAATTGTCTTCTGTAAAACAGGTCCCTGGTCCACTGCCCCCCCCACCCCCCCAATGGACACTGCTGCTTTAAAGATCTTGTGAATTTGGGTCAATGGCAAATGAAAAGGATCCAAACATTTGCCACTTTGCAGTCCTTGGTGCTCTCTGAGCTTGGTTGTTTTCTTGCAGACATTTCATTACTCAACTAGCAAGCACTGTTAGCACTGATAGCATTACCAAGTTGGGTGTTACACCTAGTTGGGTAATGAAATGCTTGCAAGAAAACAACTAAGTTTAGAGAGCACCGAGGACACCACAGTTCAACTCTGAGCTACAGATATTCTCTTCTGTTTGCCATTTAATTTTTTTTTTAAGTAGTACGTCAAAAATTGAGTTTTCCAATCTACGTGTGTCTTATTTTGAGGGTATCCAAATCTGTAGAATGAAATAATGACTAGATGTCATTATTTCATTTTTATATTTTATTTTACGAGAAGATATTTTACGAGAAGAGCCCTCCATTCCTCTAACTGCAATAAAATATCTTATGCCACCAGACTCCAAATTTTGGGCTTAGACAACTTAGAACTACGCCGACTTCAGTCTGACCTAAGCATAATACATAAAATTATCTGCCACAATGTCCTTCCTGTCAATGACTACCTCAGCTTCAACCACAACAATACACGAGCAAATAATAGATACAAACTCAAGGGAAACCATTCCAAACTCGATTGCAGAAAATATGACTTCAGTAACAGAGTGGTCAATGCCTGGAATGCACTACTTGACTCTGTGGTTTCTTCCCCAAACCCCCAAAACTTTAACCTTAGACTGTCTACTGTTGACTTCACCCCATTCCTAAGAGGTCTGTAAGGGGCGTGCATAAGTGCACCAGCGTGCCTACTGTCCCTGTCCTAATATTCCTTTTTACTTACTCTTTTCATGTATTCAAATTATGTTTATACTTTTACCTGTTATCTTATATATGCTTGGCAAATAAACGTATGATTATGATTATGTCCTCCTTCTTCCTCTCCTCCTCCTCCTCCTTCTGTTGTTGATATTTATTGAAAACCACTTTGAGTAAAACAGACCACTGGCATATAAAAGCCTTGGTGGCGCAGCAGACTAAAGTACTGTTGAAGTACTGTTAAATAGCACCAGCTGCCTGCAATTACTACAAGTTCAAATCTCACCAGGCTCAAGATTGACTCAGCCTTCCATCCTTTCGAGGTAGGTAAAATGAGGACCCGGATTGTGGGGGCAATAAAATGACTTTGTATAAAAAAGAACACCGCTTAGGGGGGGCCAAAAGCCCTACTAAGCAGGTATATACAAAAGTATGAAGGCTATTGCTTAATGCATTGTAAGCCCCCCTGAGTCTCCGGAGAAGGGCGGCATATAAATTGAACCAATAAATAAATAAATAAATAAATAAATAAATAAATAAATAAATAAATAAAGTGATAGACAAAGAAGGCAGAATATTTAAATCAGTTTGTTGACAAGTGGCACTTGATTTTTGTTCATGATGTTTTACTTTCTCAGGAGAACTTCACCCTACTGGAGGGGGGAAAAAAGTCCAAAATTCAAACATGATTCAGTTTTTGAATACAAGAATGCCATAACAGCATGACTTTATTTTATCAAGGCCCTTTTTTTTTTTCCAGCAGGCGTTCTCTTGCTTGCAGATTCAGCACAAGAGCCAAAAGAACAGGAGGAGACGCCAATCAACGAATCTGAAAGCAAGATTTTTAGTCCATCTTTAATAACGGTATTCAGAAAATCAGCTAGATTCCACCAGCTCTTTTCAATCAAGCCAATGCACTCAACTGGATAATATCTCACGCATGTGAATTTGTTTGGTGGAGTTAAGTGGCAGAAAGAAGCAACTCTAATTTGTTCTGTTGTTATTGCCCTTTCATTTGGAGTGACCAAAACCTCCAAATGCGAAAGTCAGAGGAAGAAGGTGGAAGGGGGTTGGTGGGAATAAAAAAGAATGTCTGATTAGTTTTCACGGAGTCTTTTTATGCATTTGAATACCTTAATCAAGTCCCTTCTAACTTTTCTCCAGTTGGGTTTTGCTGTCTCTCAACATGCTTTATGTGACATGAATAAAGTACAAATTGCAACACAATCTCAAGCACATATTCAGGGTTTTTTTTTTTTTAAAGAAATAAAATAAAATCAACCCCTTTGCCTTGACTTGCATTCCTTTTGTGTTTGTTTTCAGCAATCATTCCTCTGATTGTGTTTACTGGCATTGAATGCTCAAGGAGAAGCGAAGGAATGTTCTCAGAAAGCAAATAGGAATTTGCTAATGTAAGTATTTGTGGGGTGGGAGTGGAAGCGGGTGGCAACAACCTTGACTCTCAGATTTCCATCTGCTCATCAAGTCTTGGACTAGAAACATCTACGTAACCTTTGGGGCCCATCGCGGATGACAAAAACAGCTTGAGTTTCTTCCATCAAACCTGTTGAGTAAATTAGCTGCAGATCTACAACGTATCATCTTTGATTAAAAGAAAAATCCCATCCCATTTTTTTTTTTAGGTCAAGGAACATGGCTGTGTGTACTCAATCTCAATTCCAAGAGGCCCCACCTTGAACATTGTAAGCTCATTTTTCGAGGGGGTTTGGAATTGGATATCGTTTTGCAGTGTGTATGCCATGTATCTGCAAGAGAACGAGGAGGGAGAGTGGGCTGTATATGGATAGTCCTCGACCTCTAACCACAATTAGGACTGCAGTTGTTCGGTGAATCACACGCTCTTTAAGCAAATTTGGGTTCCTCCGTTGACTTCGTTTGTCAGAAATCGACTGGGAAGATCGCAAACGGCAATTACACGAACTTGGAACACTGCAGCCATTGTGCAGGTAGTCCTTGACTGACGACTGTTATGAAGCCCAGATTTACAGTCACGAATTGTGCAAATGTCCAACACAGTTCTAGGTTGCATTAACAGAGGGATAGAATCAAGATCACGTGAAGTGTTAATACCATTTTGTAATGCCTTGGTTAAGGGTTTCCTGCCTAAGCTAGAAGACCTCCAAGGTCCCTTCCAACTCTGCTATTCTATTCTATTCTATTCTATTCTATTCTATTCTATTCTATTCTATTCTATTCTATTCTATTCTATTCTATTCTATTCTATTCTATTCTATTCTATTCTATTCTACTCATTATCATGTGATGACCCAATTTTACAAGATTTTTTACAGTTGTCGTTAAGTACTGTACTGTACACGGGGAGGGCGAAAAATGGGCCTACCAGAAGTTTGGGAAGTTTGGGCCCATTTCCAGAGGGCCTCCAGAGCCTGGGGAGGCTGTTTTCGCCCTCCTGGAAGCTTAAGGAAAGCCTCCGGAGTCCGGGGAGGGCAAATACACACACACACCCCCCCATGGTGCAGGAGGCTGACTAGGCCACGCCCACCCAGTAACCGGGCAGAGAACCCTTTGCTAAAATTTTGAAGCCCACCCCTGGTTAGCATGAAAGATACCCAGTGCCACCCCATCCTGTGACAAAAACACAAGCAAGATTTGATGCACAAACTGTAGTTCTGTCTCGCCAGGATTTAGTTTAAGCCTTTCTCTCTAAGCACCAGAGAGGAAACCTGAACAGCATTTCTGGTCTGGGGTTGTAATCTACAATTAGGCATCATCAGCATATTGAGCATGCCCAGACTCCAAACTCTCATGTGACCTCCCCGGTGGCTTCATGTGGATGTTGAATAGCAAGGGGGGAAAGTACTGACCTTTGGGGTATCTCACAAGGGAGCCACCATCCTGCCGACTTTGACTGACTTTGGATTGACTCTCCAGATCAACACTTCACACACCTCTAATTTGCAGCCTGCAGAGCTGCTGGCCTACAAGAAGCCCCTTGAGCCTCATTTAACCTCCTTTCCCCATAAGATCGAAAATGAAAGGAAGGAGCCGTGTCTGTATATAACAATCCGGTGGGCATAAGAATTGCACCTAGAGCAAAGGCAGAGCTTGCCGTGTGCTTATGCTAATCTCCCCGATCATCAGTAGATGTTGTTTTATAAATAGTTACCTTTGAAACGGAGCATTGTTTAAAAGCAGATGGTTGGCTTAGATTTTCATTCTTCATTTTTTTTTTTGCAACTGTAGTGAATATGCAGATTTGCAGGTTGCTTTCTGTTTCCCTATAGCTTTGTTTAATATTTATGGTCTAATAATGCTGACAAAGGGAAGGAAGAGCAGATAGGGTGGGGAAAAAAACTGGGATACGGGGCCTCGTGTCTCCTTTTGAAGTGCTTGTGTGCAGTCATAAAGGTGTGGTAACAAGGTATTAATCTTGCCTTCTTCCCTCCCTCTATTTTTCGCCTTTACATGAAAACGGCTGTGATTAGAGCGGGGCGAAGGAAACATAAGTATGATAAATGATAATGTCCCCATGGGAACAAATATATACTACTCGGAACGAGCAAATGAGAGCTTTGCTAATCAAGCTGGGAAACATGCTTAGGTATGCTGAGAATGGCCATCATAAACACAGACCTACATCCAATGTTGGGATTCAGCCGGTTCGGGCAAAACGGTAGTTAAATTGCTGGCTGGACCCACCCCTTCCGACCCCACCTCTTCCAGGAGTCCCCATGCGCCCCATTTTGGCTCCCAGGTAAGCGCAGGGAGGCCTCCTAGGCCCAAAACGGGGTATGGGGGCGCACACCCTGTGCCCCATTTTCACTCCCAGGAGGCTTCAGGGAAGGCCTCCTAGGCCCAAAATGGGGTGTGGGGGGAGCGCATCTCCCTCCTTCCATGGCCCGTTTTTGCTCTGACGGGGGTGCGGGAGACCAGTGCTGCCTGTCACACCCCCCTGGCCACCCTACCATGGCCATGCCCACCCAGCTGGTCATTACGGCACAGAACTGGTTGTTAAATGATTTGAATCCCACCACTACCTACATCTGAAAACAGTTCGTAGAGGCGTTGCTTTGGGAAGGAAGAATAAAGGAGGTGATGGGGTGGGCAAAGCAACTCGGCAAACGTGTTTGAGTTTTGCTGCTTTGAAGGTTTGTTTTTCAACCAATCCTGCAAAGAACCAACCTCCATCTGGCTTCTCTCTCCACCAGTTGCCACCACTGAGATGTTGTAATGTCATGTAAGCGCAACTACGAGAGCCAGTTTGGAGGAGTGGTGAAGGCATCGGGATTGAAACTGGGAGACTGTGAGTTCTAGTTCCAGCTGAGTGATCTGGGGCCAGTCAGAAGGAGAATGTGAGGAGAGAAGGGACTGCCTCAAATCTGTTTTGGCAGTGGCCCAAGTAAGTAGTAGGAAAATCAGTCAGTGAAAAAACAAACTTTATTCGAACAGCTGAGAATTACTTCATTCCCAGCATCGTTCAACTAAATTAAAGCAAATTCCTCCCAACCCAAATTCCTCAGTGTTAGATTGGCGCAGGGAAAAGAATACGCGAGCAGCGAGTGGTCCGTTCAGCACTTTATTAAGATGGAAACAGAACTGCCGGCTGTGCTGCCGGGCTCGCCTTATAAAGGGAGTCGGCAGGCAAGCCGGCCAATAACAGATCTTCAAACCTCCCGCCAGTGGACTAGCCAATCCGGTGGGGATGCCCATATAAGGACATAACACTCAGTCCTATCACAAACCTTAGTCCAATTAGGCAAACTGCCAAAGGCCTTTCTTGGCAAATATTCAGAAGTCACAGATACAAAAATAAATACAAGACGTAGATGAAGAATAAGACGAAGCTACCAACGTTGTTTTCCGGCAAAGCCCAAACGCCATTGCTGGTCTGTTTTAAGCCTTATGGGAAGGGCTAATCATCTCTTGGCCCTAGTCCCGAGTTGTCTTCTTTGCTTGAGCTGCTCTTGCCTTCTGGCAGCTCTTCTCATGTGTGCATTAGCAACAGGCTCCTCCTGTTCCTCTGCCTCACTTCTATCAGCCTCTGGAGGCTCTGGAGTTTGCACCTCACTCCCGATGGCCCTGGCCCCATCTCTGCCTCTGACGCAGAGCCCTCATCTGGGCCTTCCCCAGCCTCCAGGACTGGCCCATGTTCTTCCTCAGCCTCATCGCTATCCGACTCCGCCGCCAGCTCCGCAGGCTGCTGGCGGACCACAAGAAAATCCACCCGGATAGGAATTTGGAAAATTCTTACTGATGTACAGTATAATGTGCATTGCTATTTTGTTTAGAAAAAAAAGAGAAATAATTTTAGCTCATTAGCTCAGACAAACGCCTAGGAGTTGCATTTCTTCTTTTGCCTATGGGGCCAGCTATGACCCCTACATAACTCCTATATGACCCCATAGGAATCTGACAACAGCCAATAGAAAATTAAAGGACATGTTCTTGCACAGGAACAGGAAGCTCAAATACAAAGCCCAAAGAAGATATAAAAGCCCACCCACGCTCAACTCCATTTTGTCAGCTGCCCAGAATCACATGTCATTCTGCTTCACTATTAAACCATCTTTCCAATCAGCCACCATGTTTCCAGTGTCTTTCTCCCAGGTTGGAACTGAACCAGATGGATATTTCTTCCAACACAACGTACAGGGTTTTTTTTTGTGCCTCTCTATAAATATTTTAATGTTTGATCTTATTGTCCTAAGTATACTAAAAACAACAAGAACAAAAAAAGCTCTTTCTATTTAAACACAAGTCATCACAGCCTTGCTCTACAAATTCTTCAAGAGTTTAGCTGACCAATAAGTCAGTTTCTGGTATTTCTCTCCCCCCCCCCCCATTTTCAGTTTTTTCACTAGGAAAGGAACAGACGTCTGCACAAAGCTTAAATCTGATCAGTTTTCTCATGGCCTCTATCAATTACCACCTTGAAAGGGTTTTTGCTCTGGATGAAGCAAAAGGGCTGCCAAGCATTTGCAAAATTGTTGATAGTTTTTAAAATGATAAGCAGGACATTGTTTTTAGTTAAGCGTTACAGCCCTGGCAGAAAACTGACTAATATCTGTAGGCAGTGGTGGGTTTCAATTTTTTTTACTACCGGTTCTGTGGGTGTGGCTTGGTGGGCGTGGTTTGGTGGGTGTGGGAGGGGAAGGATACTGTAAAATCTCCATTCCTTCCCCACTCCAGGGGAAGGTTACTGCAAAATCCCCATTTCCTCCCGATCAGCTGGGACTTGGGAGGCAGAGAATAGATGGGGGCGGGACCAGTCAGAATTTTTACTACCGGTTCTCCGAACTACTCAAAATTTCCACTACCGGTTCTCCAGAACAGGTCAGAACCTGCTGAAACCCACCTCTATCTGTAGGTGATCTATCCAAAATTTAGCATCTAAGTTTCATTCCAGAGTCAGGTTTTCCTGCAGAATTGTGACCTGTCTTTTCATAGATGCAGTGGGAAAATAAAACTTCTTGAGAGTGTGGGAAGAAATATCCATGTGGTTCAGTTGCAAGTCGGGAGAAAGACACTGGAGACAAAATGGAGGCTGGAGGCTGATTGGAAAGAGGGTCCATTTATTGGTGAACAGGACCACATGTTTGTGGTTCTGGTGCAGCTGACCACAGGAAGTTGAGAGTGGGGTTTTTTAATACCTTCTCTTGGGCTTTGCACTTGAGCTTCCTATTCCTGTGCAAGAACATGTATTCTATTGGTATTTGTCAGACTTCCATGGGTAAGGTGACCAGATTTTAACACTGGTAAAGAGGGACATTGTGGGCGTGGCTTATTTTGTGGGCGTGGCTAGCTGGTCATGTGACTGGGTGGACGTGGCTAGCTGGTCATGTGACCGGGTGGCCATGGCTATGTCTATAGGGTAAGGTGAACAGATTTTAACATTCGTAAGAAGGACACCATTGTGGGCGTGGCTTATTGTGTGGGCGTGGCTTGGAGGCCATGTGACTGGGTGGGCGTGGCTACCTGGTCATGTGACCGGGTGGCCATGGCTATGTGTGTAGGGACTACTCAGAGGGCTGAAAAGTCATTTCTGACAGGTCCTCACACTTTTGACTGGTCCTCACACTTATTATTTATTTATTTATTTATTTATTTATTTATTTATTTATTTATTTATTTATTTATTTATTTATTTATTAAATTTTTATACCGCCCCCTCTCCCGAAGGACTCGGGGCGGTGAACAGCCAAAATTAAAAACACACAATACAAATATTAAAATACATTAAAACAGAATTAAATTATCTTAGGCTTCTCCAATTTAAAACCCCGTTACCCATAAAATTCACCAATTAAAAATTTTTAACCCAGCCCGGCTTGCTGAAATAAAAACGTCTTCAGGGCCCGGCGGAAGGTCCGGAGATCCGGGATTAGTCGTATCCCTGGGGGCAGCTCATTCCAGAGGGCGGGTGCCCCCACAGAGAAGGCTCTTCCCCGGGGGGTCGCCAGCCGACATTGCCTGACAGACGGCACCCATCCTTATGACCATCCTCACATTTATGCCCGTGCAGCATTCTTAACAACCATGTCACTCATTTCACAACTGCTTCTCTTCAACAAGGTGACAAGATAGGGCAAAAATGTAAAATGTGAGGACAGTCGTAAGTTCGAGGACTGGTCAAAAGTGTGAGGACCAGTCAAAAATAACTTTTTCAGCCCTCTGAGTAGTCCATATGCACAAAAGGACTAACCAGAGGGCTGAAAAAAGTCATTTCTGACAGGTCCTCGCACTTTTGACTGGTCCTCACACTTATGACCATCCTCACATTTATGCCCGTGCAGCATTCTTAACAACCATGTCACTCATTTCACAACTGCTTCTCTTCAACATGGTGACAAGATAGGGCAAAAATGTAAAATGTGAGGACAGTCGTAAGTTCGAGGACTGGTCAAAAGTGTGAGGACCAGTCAAAAATAACTTTTTCAGCCCTCTGAGTAGTCCATATGCATTAAAGGATTACAGCAATAGAGAGGGATGAAGGAATGGAAATTAGAGTAGGAGTGAGGGTAAGAGAGGGAGGAAGAGAGGAGGAGAAGGAGAAAGAAAGAGGAAGTAGGGAGGAGAAAAAGAGGGTTGGGGGAAGAGAAAGTAAGAAGGAAAGAAAAGAGAGAGGTGGTAGGTTTGAGGAGAAAGATTGCTGTACAATAAAAAAGATGAAAGGGAAGAAAGCCAACCCCAAGCAAATATAAAGATATTAAGATAAAGAATGAATTGTTAAACTTTAAAGAATAAAAGAGAACAAATATGAATAAATAGCAATAATTAGAAACACACATACAAACATACAATGTATTTTCTTTGAACAGAATATTTGGCTGGTTCACAAATTTAAACAGCGTTTAGTCATTTCAATTAAATTTACAATTTCTATATTTCCTTTTTGCCATATTTATTCCTCATCTATTTTTTAAAAAAACCAATATTACCCTTCATCCTCATCTCTAATCTTAATCAAATTCAATTTTTCCCTTCTATTCTATATTATACCCCTTCCCATTGTCATCTATTTTTATATCCATCCTCACATTGTTTAATTATGTAATTATGTAATACAGTTGTTTAATACAAATTCAACATTTTAATATAAATCAATTAGTTATAAAACTATCTTTTTTGTATATTAATCAATATGAACATGAATATTCCAATTATTTCCATGCAATCCAATTTCTTACAAATCAATTAATTATATTTACCAATAATAATAAACCAAATAATTTCTCCCATATATTCCTCCGAACCACAACTTAACCATTTCTGCTTTCAACACAATATACAATTAATAGTATCTCAATTATTACAATTCCCTAGTTAAATACAGCTTTTTTTCCTTTGTGTTTTAAAATCTTGAACTCTCCTCCTAAATTTCCCATTGTTTGCAGTTTTTCACCTACCTTTTTTGGGGAGGAAAAATAAAAATAAAAATAAATCTCTCTCTGCCTCATTTTGTCACGCTGCACCAAAGACCCTGGTTTCGGTTTCGGTTTCGTTTCTGAAGCTTAGCTAGGGGGAAAAAAACTGCTTTACACTGATTGCCTGTAGGGCGGCCCTTTGAAGCCCCGGGCAAGAGTTTAAACAGTTTTTTTTTCTTTTAGCCATCAGCTGGGGCTCAAGAAAAATCGGGACTTTTTTGAAACGCCGCGGGACGCGGGACAAATTGCTCAAAAGCGGGACTGTCCCGCCAAAAGCGGGACGTCTGGTCACCTTATCCATGGGCCATGTAGGGGTTATGTAGGGGGCATAGCTGTCTCTACAGGCAAAGTACAAATCCTAGGTGTTTGTCTGAGCTACGTTTGGTTGAAGTTTGGACTGCTGACGCAATAAAGGCCTATTGTGGCTTAATGGCTTTGTCCTGGTTTGGCTCTTGGGTAAGGGCATTTGCTTATGAATAGAGCTATCTAGTTTTCAATAAGCTCTTTATCTCTTAAGTGCTGACATCTGCTGTGGGCTATTAAGAAAGGTGGGGACTGCTTTCTGTCTCCAAGAGCATGTTTCTCCATTCCTCCTTTAGGAACATATAATATTCTGCCTTTTTAAATATTCTTCAAAATATTTCATTCTTCTAAGAAGGTGGGTGCTGACTTTCTACGAGAGGATTCAGCTAAATTAGATAAAAATGCTCTTGTGGTTCAGAAGCAGAATGAAGAACGGAAGCACACAAAGGTCAAATTGTAATAATTTTAATATTACCCCAAACTCTCTTTCAGCCATTTGTTTTACACAGTTGTCTTTGTAAGCATTCAAGTGGTGTGTTGCAAACAAACAAACAAACAAACAAACAAAAAAAAAAACCCTAACAACAACTATGAAATCATGCTGCTTTTAAAACCTTTAGCTACGTTGTTTGTTTTGCTTTTAGTGCAAGAAGCAATAAATAAATAAATAAATAAATAAATAAATAAATAAATAAATGAAGGAAGGAAGGAAGGAAGGAAGGACGGAAGAAAAAAAAGAATCATTGTGTCAGAAATTAAATGTTATCTTCTCTCTCCGTTTAGACTCTGTTCAACTCTGGCATTTTTTTTTTCTCCTCCTAGGTAGCATAGCTTGAACCTTTAAAAGAGAAGATGAAGACGAAGGAAAAATAAAGGGGGTGGGTGGGAGGAAGAACCCACAGAAGCCGTCTCCTTTCATTTTTCTGTTTGAAAAGATCTATCTGAGTCGTCGATAAAAGGAAGGATTAGATCGAAAACTCTGTCTAGCTTTTCATGTTAACTTTATCTAAGAGATGCCTTTCTCCTAGGGTGTAGTTTTGGGTCACTTTTAAGAATGGCTTTAATTTTTATAGCCAAGGAGAAAATAACATTGGTTAGTCCCGATAAAAGGAATTAATATATGAACCCCAGTATAGAAAATATATATATTTTAAATTTCCTTCTCGCCCTTATGGGTTGCCTTGTGTCTCAAGGGGCCTGGGAGTTTATTTATTTGTTTGTTTGTTTATTTATTTATTTATTGGTTCGATTTATATGCCGCCCTTCCCCGGAGACTCAGGGCGGCTTACAATGCGTTAAGCAATAACCTTCATACTTTTGTATATACCTGCTTAGTAGGGCTTTCGCCCCCCCCCCCCCAAGTGGTGTTCTTTTTTATACAAAGTCAGCTTATTGCGTCCACAATCTTAGGTCCTCATTTTACCTACCTTGGAAGGATGGAAGGCTGAGTCAACCTTGAGCCTGGTGAGATTTGAACTCGCAGTAATTGCAGGCAGGCAGCTAAGTGCTACTTAACAGCACTTTAGTCTGCTGTGCCACCAAGGCTCCTCCTCTGAGGGTTCTGCACGCCATTTTAGCTGTTCCTAGCACTGCACTTTTCTGGACACAGGCCCAGTGCCGAAGGAGAGCTGGCACGATGGGATGGGGGCAGTGGTGAAATCCTCCGGGGATCGCCACCGGTTTGTTGTCTGTGCTTGCACCAAAAGCATACTACACACACGCATGCCCAGCGCACACCAAAAGGTTTTTAACTACCAGTTTGCCCGAATTGGTAGCTTTTTTTTTATTACCGGTTCAGGAGAACCAGTAGTAAACCGGGTTTTTTTTATCACTACTGGTTCGCCTGAACCATAGCGAATTGATAGCATTTAGAATTTACCCCTGGATGTGGGGGGGGGAAGTAATTGTGGGGAACATGAGGTATCTCAGTTAGTCGGGAGAGGCCCTAGGCCTTCCCCACCCTTCCCACCCTGAGATCCCTCATGTGCAGTTAACGACTTGCACATTCGATTAGCGTGAGGGTGAAAGCACGGCGTTTTCATGTTCATTTTACGGGATTCACTCCAACGAATCCTTTGATTAGCAATAGCAATAGCACTTAGACTTATATACCCTTTACAGTGCTTCACAGCCCTCTCTAAGCGGTTTACAGAGTCAGCCTATGGCCCCCAACATTATGGGTCCTCATTTTACCCACCTCGGAAGGATGGAAGGCTGAGTCAACCTTGAGCCTGGTGGGGTTTGAACTGCCAAATTGCAGGCAGCCGGCAGTTAGCAGAAGTAGCCTGCAGTACTGCACTCTAACTGCTGCGCCATAGTGGCTCATTGGCAGTCTCTATTACATTTGTAACTTGAGGACTATCGTTGTGCCCACGTGACACCCCTCCTGCGCGAGCTGCACTGGCTCCCAGTGGTCTTCCGGGTGCGATTCAAGGTGTTGGTTACCACCTTTAAAGCGCTCCATGGCATAGGACCCGGGTACCTTCGAAACCGTCTTCTGCCACCAATAGCCTCCCACCGACCAGTCCGCTCCCACAGAGAGGGTCTCCTCAGGGTGCCATTGGCCAAGTTATGTCGGCTGGCGACACCCAGGGGGAGGGCCTTCTCTGTGGGAACCCCAGCCCTGTGGAATGAACTGCCCCCAGAAATACGTAAGATCTCCGACCTCCGGGTGTTTCGCTGCGCACTGAAGACCCTGTTGTTCCGCCAGGCCGGGCTATCAACATAATAGTTTTAAATTGGGGTATTTTAAATTTCTGGGGTTTTAATTGAGCCAAATTTATTTAATCATTTTAAATTTTAATTGCTGTTTTGTCTTGTGTTTTTAAATAGGCTGTACACCGCCCTGAGTCCTTCGGGAGAAGGGCGGTATAGAAATAAAATTATTATTATTATTATTATTATTATTATTATTATTATTATTATTATTATTATTATTATTATTATTATTATTATTATTATTATTATCTGTATAGGGTTTTCTGCCTGAGCAAGGGACTAGAAGACCTCCAAAATCGCTTCTATCTCTGTTATTCTGTCTACCTCTATGTCTATGTCTCTCCATCAAATCACATCTAACCAGGTAAGGGATTCCTTTATTCTTAGCAGTAAAGCTCTTCTTTCTGATACGAATATTTATATGATTCATTCATCTTATTGACAGATAAAAAATGGAAATAGGAAGGAAAAGTTAGGAAATAGGAAAGATGTTGACCCCGAATATCAGGGAGGCAGGATTGAAGATCATGCTCCAAACTTTGAGTGAAGATGCAATGATATAATGGGTGCAGATTGACAATGATTATGTGCCGTCAAGTTATGGTTGACTCATAGCAATCACACATATAGATTTTCTGCATGATGATCTGTCCCTAACCTGGCCTTTCAGCTCTTCCAACGGTGTACCATTGAGTCTACCCACTGAGTGCATCCATCTTGCTGCTTGTTTTTCTTTTGACTTCCACCTTTCCCAGGACCAGATGTTTCTCGAGAGAGCTGGATCTTTGCATAATATGTCTCAAGTAGGACAGTTGGTTTACCCCATGATGGGCCCTTCTGGGGAATGGCCTAGAGATGGATACCTCTCAGAAGAACCTCTCAGAGAAGGCTATAAATCACTATGGAGCGTTATGTAAGTCTAAGTGCAGGGGTGAAATCTAAAATTTGTTACTACCGGTTCTGTGGGCGTGGCTTAGTGGTGGTGGGGTAATGTGACTGGGTGGGCGTGGCCAACTTTTTTTTTTTTACTTTTAAAAGTATTTTTTTCTACAACCTTAAGAGGTTGCAGAAAAAAATGCTTTGAGAAACCTCTGACGATCAGGCAACTCAGCTGGGATCGCCAGAGGCTTTTAAAGGCATTTTTTCCCCTACAATCTCTTCGGCCGGAGGGGTTGCAGAAAAAAATGCTTTGAAAAGCCTCTGACGATCCCAGCTGAGCTGCATGATCATCAGAGACCTTTTTTTTTTTTTTTTACTTTTAAAAGCATTTTTTCGGCCGAAGAGGTTGTAGAAAAAATGCTTTTAAAAGTTAAAAAAACAGCCTCTGATGATCGCGCGGCTCAGCTGTGCATGGGGGGGGGGGTTTCAGGGATTTTTGCTACCAGTTCTCTGGAGCACCCGCCGCCGTCGCTACCGGATCAGGTGATCCATTCCAAACTGGGAGCATTTCACCCCTGCCTAAGTGCTATTGCTATTTCAACTCCTAGAATTCCACAGCTAACCACTCCAATTCTGGGAGTTGAAGTCCATCGAGATTGAGAAGCACTGCATCAGCATTAGCAAGAGCAACAGTAAGAGCAATAGCTATTACTATATAATAGTAACAGCAATAGCTATTGCTATTACTAATGCAGTGTTTCTCAATCTGGGTGGATGTCATCTCCCAGAATTGGAGTGGTTAGCTGGGGAATTCTGGGAGTTGAAGTCCGCATGACTTCAGGTTGCTAAGATTGAGAAACACTGGCCTAAGGAGATCTACAAACGACAGTATTATACATGGGGTAGTCATACCAAAGACACAGATAGCTATGGATAATCTTTTCTGCAGCTGGGGATTTTTCTTTTAAATATAAATTGGCTTTTGACAGCCGCAGGGAGCAGGCAGATGATCCCTGCTGTTTCCAGAGAGGATGAGGCCTTTTTTTTTTTTTTTTAAATTGTTTGGGTGGAATTTGATGTTATTTAAGAGGCTTTCTTTTGAATTTCTCCATTTTGTCATTAGGTTCCAGTGGCACAATTTATAGCAGCTTTTCAAAAAGAGCTGTAGGATCTGCCAATCCTTAATTTAGGTTTTGGATTTCTTCTGAGGTGTCCTTTAAGATACTGTATGTATATACCTTTTTTCCTTGCCAAAAATTTTATACACTTGTTTGTATCGGTGTGTGTGTTTGTGTGTGCGTGTATATGTACGTGCGGGCAACAATCATCCTGAATAAGAATGAGGAAAGAGAATGTAGTGACAAGCAATATATTTGTTCCACTAGATCCGTGATGGCGAACCTATGGCACGTGTGCCCGAAATGGCACACGGAACCATGTCGCCTGGCAGGTGTGGCATTGCCCATTCCTCTTTCAAGTTTCTGGTGCGCTACGATCAGCTGGCCTTTGTGCGTGCGGCAGTGCCGGAAACCGGAAGAGCTGGTCTTCCATTTTCCAGTGTGAGCATGTGCGCCGTCCAGTTGATAGGCATGTGTTCTGCCCCAGCTTCGGATTCCCAGAGAATGTGACACACACCAAGCTTCGCAAACACTGTTTAATTCCGAACAAACCGCTTTCAAGAATGCAGGCTTCCCATGGAAAGGGTTCTTATCAAAGTTATTAAGAACAAAGTCCGACAAAGGTTGGCAGCCAGCCCAGAAAACCAGATATGAGAAGTCGCTCACTCTCCAAGATGCTCTGTAGTAATGAGACGTTGTTTCTAGCAAGAAAGCACTAGCTGCGTGCGACTTAAATAGGCTAAAGGAGTGGCCAATTATCCTCAAGCCCTACTCTCGAGTAGACCTCCTCCTCCTGAGTAGTCACTCCTGCCTTTTGGCAGCCCTGCTTGCCCAAGCATTGAGGAGAGGCTCCTCCACTTCGCTCTCTCCACTGGAAGGAGCCTCTGGAGGTTCTGAAGGCCCTGGCTGAGTCTCTGCCTCTGGCATCACATCCTCTTTGGCCTCCTCACTGTCTGATGCGAGCGCCGGCTGCGCAGGCTGCTGGCACGACACCACACCAGCCTTCTCGTTGTCGGGATCAGCCACGATCCGTGCAAGCCGCTGGCGGGCCACAACACCATGAGACTTAGGGTGCTACTAATTCTATCATCTATAATGGACATGATTAAATAAGTACATTATGTGAGTTCTGTAGAAGGCTTCACAAGCCATTGCTTTCTGTAGACATTTTAGTTTGGAGAAAACAAGACTTGAGAGCTACCATGTTTCCCCGAAAATAAGACCCTGTCTTATCTTTTTTTTAACCTCGAAATAAGCGCTTGGCCTTATTTTTGGGGAGGTCTTATGGTTTTGGGGCATGTGGAACAGGACGGGGCTCCTCTTGCTGTCTTACCTGATTTCCAGCTCTGTCTCCCTAACCCTAACCAGAGGAAATGGCGAGGACTGGCTGCACATGCATTTAAATATTTTCAGGGAGGACTTATTTTTGGGGAGGGCATATTTTCAGGGGCACTTATTTTAGCGCATGCGCTCAAAAACCCGATTGGGCTTATTATCCAGGGAGGTCTTATTTTCGGGGAACACGGTAATATTACAAAACATTCCATCTGACCAGCATATGGAGTAAGCTACAGTGACTTACGATGGTTGGAGAAATCTGATATCCTAGAGACTCTCTGCTCTGAAGCTCTGAAAACACATTTGGCCAACTGCACTGTTTATTTATTTGGTTTCCAGTTCATGCAGTTATTCTTTTGAGAGATTATCCTAAAAAGATAATTCCTGATGGATTTCTGAGGCTGATCCTAAAACTATTATTTCTTTCATTGGAAAGCCTCCTTTCTAAAATCTGCTTATATTTTTCCTCTCACTCCTTTTTCTTCTTCTTCTTAAAGATAAAAAAAAATGGAAAAGGAACGGTTATGATAATGTCAGCACTGAAGATAATGAGACCATCTTAGATCTTTGCACAAGTCTTCCAAAGATGATCTGGTCAGGAGAGTTAATGGCTAATATTTGACTTTGAGATAATTTGGAGGAAAGAGCATCGCATGGTGCTGTTAACACCACCTCGTTTTCCTAGGTATTACTTTCAGCACAATTTTAAAGCACTTGCATAGGTCAGATACAACTCGGAAATAAATAACGTGAAGAGGCAAAAAGTAATAATAAAAATAGACAATTGGGGATTAACCTGTGACCCAGCTGATTGGGCAATTTGATTTCTTCTAAATATGAATGATTTATCAAAGGGTCCTTTACAGATGACAGAGATGATTCTGTATGATGCAATAGTTAAAAAAAAAAAAGTATAGGCAGTCCCCGACTTGCAACAGGATGATATCAGCATTCCAAGTAATGAACCCATAGAAAGAAGAATCCGAGGCAGACAAGTTCCTCAAAGAACCGTTTATTGGAAACATCATATTGGCACAACTGATGAAAGCCGATTCTAAAAGTTCCCACGGCTTTCACCTAATTAAAAAGTAAAAGTTTCCCCTTTCCCCCAAGTCACTGGTCATGCTGTCCAATCCAGTTGCTGGCCGGTTGCTTAGTTACCTTACTCCTCCTCTGGCCAGCCACCTTGTGAGAATGTCCTTGGTTCCCACAGGAAAACTTTATTGTTTTGACTACAAAACCCCATCTAACTATTTTCCCTCTCCCACCATTGTGTGGCAATCCTGAAGCCTCCAAGATGGCCTCAGCCAGGTTCATTTCAGGGTTGACAGCTGCTTAACAATCATTCAAAGTTACAAGGGACCCTTCAAAAGGTTCCTATGACCCAGTTCAAAAAGTCCGGCCCCAGGTCATGTGACAGCATTTCAGGCACTTGGCAATTGGCTTGTATTTATGGCTGTTTTCAGCATCGCAGTCACATGACTGCAATTTACAACATTTTTGCCAGAACATGGCATTTACTTCTGGTGTTCAGGCAAAACACCCCATAATTTGCTTAACAACTATGGTAATTCGCTTAACAACTCTTCAGAACCCATCGCTTCTAAATGAAACAAGAGCCTGAAGATGACAGGGTTGTGAGCCTCTCGAAACGTTGCTATAAGAAAAACTTTTAAAGTCACTGGTACGATTTTAGCTGAGGTTTTAAAGACCTTGCAGAGTGCTCTGTAAGGATTTTTAGAAGATTTTAAGCTGGGATTTTAACCAGAATTTTAAATATTTTAACCAATTTATTTACAATGATTTCAACTCTAATGGGTAGGGTCTAATATGGCCGTAAATTGAGGATTGACTATAAACTTCTTTTCACTGAATTTTCAAATATGTTTTGGTGTTTACCAAGGATCCATTTGTAATCCTGGAAACTTATTTTAGGGTTTCCTTGTAAATAATTATTTTTTCTTATTGGAGCTGAGAGCTTTAGGTTCCCATAACAAGACGATATGTTGCTCCCATTCAATTTCCTGGAGTGGATGGAGACATATCTCATTGGTAGAGCAGATGCTTCCTTAGAAGTAAAAGACTTCATGTTTTGTTCCTTCCATTTCCAGATAGAGATCTGGAGTGGCATGGTGGCCTAGAGGTGGAGCTCTCACCTCACAATTAGGAGGCTGTGAGTTCGATCCTAGGTAGAGGCAGATATATATCTCTCTGGGCACGAATATATCTGCTGAAAAAAACCTCTGCATTGGCGACAGGAAGGGCATCCTGTCAGTAAACGCTCAGTTCCATTCAGTTGTCCCGACTCCACCCCACAAGGGATTATGGGGTTGTTTAAAGAGGATGTTTCCAGGTAGAGATCTGAATATCTGTTGCATGAAAGCACTTAGCAGCTGTCAGTCAATGCGGAATGTACCACATACGGGCAATGCTCTAACAGTATGTCCTATAGCAGCTTTCTGTATTTTCGCCATCTCCTCAGGGCATTAGATCAGTTTGCAAAGGACTTTCAAAATCAGGCCAAGAGTTGCATGAAAAGAAGAGCATGGATCAAAACCTAGCAGTAAATCTCACAGCTTTCAATTCTCTCGAAGGTACTTTGGCCTTGCAGCTAAGAGGGTTTCAATTATTGACATAACTGACATCTCTGTCCTGAGAACCGAGTGGCCCTTGGCTCATCTCTCACACAACAAGACTCTGAAAGCTACACACGACCTTAGGCTTACAAGGTTGCCCACCCTAGGTTTAGGGATGTAGGATTGTTGATGTAGAACTGTCTATTTGTCCCCCAGCAAGATTTGTTTCAGCTGCTTTGCTCTACTTAATGATCAGGTTGGTCCTAACTAGCGTCTTGTAAGGAAAATTAGACGGGGATTATTTTTACTTCATTCTTGATAAGGAGACCACTGACAAAAAAATATGACATTTCTTTCCACACAGGCTCAAAATTGGCAGAATGGTTTTCTTTCTCCCTGCATTAGAACAAGGAAATCCATGTTCAGGGCTAAAACTTCCTTTCAAAACACCCTCTTTATGTTCAAACTTTTTTTTCACCATATGAATCACAGGTGGGTTTCAGCAGGTTCTGACCAGTTCTGGAGAACCAGTAGTGGAAATTTTGAGTAGTTCAGAGAACCGGTAAATACCACCTCTGACTGGCCCCGCCCCCATCTATTCTCTGCCTCCCGAGTCCCAGCTGATCAGGAGGAAATGGGGATTTTGCAGTATCCTTCCCCTGGAGTGGGGTGGAAATGGAGATTTTACAGTATCCTTCCCCTGGAGTGGGGTGGAAATGGAGTTTTTGCAGTATCCTACCCCTGGAGTGGGGTGGAAATGGAGATTTTACAGTATCCTTCCCCTGGAGTGGGGTGGAAATGGAGATTTTACAGTATCCTTCCCCTGGAGTGGGGTGGAAATGGAGTTTTTGCAGTATCCTTCCCCTGGAGTGGGTGGAAATGGAGATTTTACAGTATCCTTCCCCTGGAGTGGGGTAGAAATGGAGATTTTACAGTATTCTTCCCCTGGAGTGGGTGGAAATGGAGATTTTACAGTATCCTTCCCGTGGAGTGGGGTGGAAATGGAGATTTTACAGTATCCTTCCCCTGGAGTGGGGTGGGAATGGAGATTTTACAGTATCCTTCCCCTGGAGTGGGGTGGAAATGGAGATTTTACAGTATCCTTCCCCTGGAGTGGGGTGGGAATGGAGATTTTACAGTATCCTTCTCCTGAAGTGGGGAGGGAATGGAGATTTTTGCAGTATCCTTCCCCTGCCATGCCCACCAAGCCATGACATGCCCACCAAGCCACGCCCACAAAACCGGTAGTAAATTTTTTTGAATCCCACCACTGATATGGATATATCCCAGAAAGCTATGTTTGTAGTACTACTGCACATCATTGTGTTATGATGAAAGTTGTTGAAATGATGGCAAGTTGGGAATGTGGTCTTGTAGTTACCTTATTGGGGTGCCCTTGATGAAGGCAGTATGTGTCCCAGGAGGGAGGATCTGACTCTCTGAGGACCAAGAGGCAGAAGATCTTGGAATACCTAGTAGGCAGGAAGGTGTCAGAAACAGCACCTCAATAAAAGAGAATATTTGCCATTCAGGGTTGAAATGAAGGGTCCTTGGTGCTCTCGAAACTTGATTGTTCTCTTGCAGATGTTTCATTATCCAAACTAGGGGACGTCATCAGTGCTACTAAGGAGTGGGGTTTGCTCTTAGTTTATATTCTAGTGCAGGGCTGTCAAACCAGAGGTGGTATTCAACCAGTTCGGACTGATTCAGGCGAACTGGTAGCAGTGACGCGGGTGGGGCCACCCACCCGCCCCAGCGTAATGCCATCCTACTTGTTAGGATATGGTTTGAGCCTAACAGTTGTCCAGGCAATATAAGTATACTGTAACTTTAAGCTGTAACTGTATTATGTGGCTTTAATGCTGAGTCATGCTGTAATCACATAATTACTGGTTGTAAGAATATTTAAGCAAGGTACTGCAATGTGTTCAGTTGCTGCTATGATCTGCTGTTGATGAGGAAGCTGCTATGTTATGCTGCCGTTGTGTATGAAGATAATGAGATGATGAAGCTGTGATGATAAGCTACCATTGAGAGGAGTTGTTATCTGTAATCATTGTTTGATGGATCTGCAACCATCGTGGTTTGTGAACCAGAGTGAGTTTGTTATTCTAACCAACTACTGTTTGTTGAGTAAGAAGATTCTGTAACTACTGGACTGATTTACTGGCAAAGACTTGGAATTTGTTTAAAGACTATGAGACTGTTTTTCTACTATAAAGTAATCTTTTGATAAACCAGTTTGCATATCTCTTATTCATTGCTCTCAGCAACGTTTCTCTGTGCAATCTACTTTGCTAGTTGGTAACACAACAACAATAACCTTAACACTACTTAGCCATGTTTTCGAGACTGGGCGCATGCACAGAAGGCATGCACATGAGCAAAGAGCATTCGCGGAAGGCCAGGGACATGTGCAGAAGGCACGCACATGTGCAAGGCGAACTGGTGGTAAGAATATTGGAAACCCACCGCTGTGTCAAACTCACAGCCCACGGCCTGGATGCGTCACGCCGGTCTCCGGTTTAGCGAAGAGGAAAAAAGTTGCGATACGTCACATGACGCCGGCGTGACAACACGAGTCTGACACCCCTGTTCTAGTGGCTTGCCCTATTAAGGCTAGTGGGGATCGTCTGAGAGGTTTTTTGGGTGGGCTGCTTATTGTTAGTTCGTTCGACAGTCACTTAATTGGGGGTATTGCTTTCTTCTTGATGGTTGGTCTGAGGTTAATCTTGGCGTTAATCTATGCCTCCTCTGGATATTAATTGCTGCCGAGGAGGTGTTTTGGTCTTTTTGTTCCCTTTTTGGCTTGTTGATTGTCTCTTTTGCACAGTGCGTAGCTGTTGTTTATGTCTATGTGTCTATGGATGGCCGGCTAGTCAGGCTTCTAGAAAATCTCTAGCATTTTTGGACTTGGCTTGGTCTGGGACTAGTGTCTCCCTCGCAGTTCACAGAACATAATTATGGCAGTGGTGCGGTTTGTTTGTTTGTTTGTTTGTTTGTTTGTTTGTTTGTTTATTTATTTATTTATTTATTTATTTATTTATTTATTTATTTATTTATTTAAATTTGATTTATATGCCGCCCTTCTCCGGAGACTCAGGGCGGCTTACAATGCATTAAGCAATAGCCTTCATACTTTTGTATATTTATACAAAGTCAGCTTATTGCCCCCACAAACTGGGTCCTCATTTTACCTACCTTAGAAAGGATGGAAGGCTGAGTCAACCTTGAGCCTGGGGAGATTCAAACTTACAGTAATTGCAGACAGCTGGTGTTAATCACAATGCTTTTAGTCTGCTGAGCCACCAGGCCCTTAAGTTCGGACCGGTTCACAAGAACTGGTAGTAAAACCGGCGGGAAGCTCCGCCCACTGCCCAGAATATCGTCATAGGCAATCTGCGCACGCGCAGAAGTTTGGCGCGCGCACGCGATCCCATTGCAAACCAATAGTAAAGGTAAGTAGAACCCACCCCTGAACTATGGGTATTGCAGATAGCTGCTTTAGTCTGGTAAGATTTCTGTCTGTAAGTGCACAACAAACTACTCAGAAGTAACTCTACATGTTGTTCTTGGGCCTGAGAGTCTGAAAATCTGAAAAGGGGTGTCTGGTATTTATTTGCTCAAATCTGATGCCCTTCATATGTGTTGGATTCCATGATCTCTGTCCGGGATGACTCACATCATAAACACCTGCCTTGTTTACCAAGTTGGCAAAATGATGGTTAGCATAACTGCTGATGTTTCTAAATTCATCTCCACTCCCCGACTTTATGGCAGACAATTTGCAGCTTCTTCTTTTACAATAACATTTCCTTTCCTTTCCTTTCCTTTCCTTTCCTTTCTTTCTTTCTTTTTTTTGTCAGTGTTTGCAGGAAGACAGCTTCAATGAATGTGGCTGTCATCAGATAATCACATCTCTGGGGGATTATAGACATCTGGCTATGATTTATAAGATCCCAAAGGATTGATTTCTCCTCCCCCCACTTAAAGATAAGCATACCCCCTGCTGTGTTTTATGATTTGGAAAATACAATCGAGGCTGTTACTGCTTGCAAATACCATTTACACTCTGGGGTTTATTTTACTCTACTCGGCTGCATCTTTCAATTGTAAAAGGGAATGTAGAGAGATAGAGATGTAAAGTGAGACCCATTTCCAACAAGGTGTAAATGGAAGGGAATCATTTTCACTTGTTCCTCAACATCCTGGCTTGTTTCCCCCCAGCCCCCAAACAATTGAATGAAACACACAAATGCCCCCTTCTTCTTTCAAAAAGCCACAACGATCACGAGAATATGATACACTATGCATTTTTGTTCGTTATGTGCTTTTCTGGAACCCTGTTGAGATGGACTCGGAAGATAGTTTTGAAATTTAAAAGTAAAGTCTCATTTGACCTTAGTTTGATTTCTGCTGATATGACCATGTAGCATCCTTAGCAATAATATGAAAGTCCCTTCCCTTCCCTTCCCTTCTTTTGCCCTGCCCTGCCCTGCCATCTCCTCTCCTCCTCCCCCTCCCCTCTGCTCCGCTCCCCTCTTCATAAGTTGAAAACTATCTTAGCAACACTCAGACAATATACAATATAATTATTACATTAAATAGGCTGAATTTGCACAACTTCTCAATAAACAAATCAACCAAGAATAATACTAAACGTACATGTGCAATTATTAGGTCCAATTAACACCAAGAGCTTCAGTATTTCGTTTGTACAATGTACTGAATTTGACCAGCTTTAGCTGTGGCTCTTCTCTTTTTTTTTTTGGAATCCCTTCCTTCCTTCCTTCCTTCCTTCCTTCCTTCCTTCCTTCCTTCCTTCCTTCCTTCCTTCCTTCCTTCCTTCCTTCCTTCCTTCCTCCCTTCCTCCCTCCCTCCCATCCATCTCCTCTCTCCTTCCTTCCTTCCTTCCTTCCTTCCTTCCTTCCTTCCTTCCTTCCTTCCTTCCTTCCTTCCTTCCTCCCTCCCTCCCTCCCTCCCTCCCTCCCTCCCTCCCTCCTATCCATCTCCTTCCTTCCTTCCTTCCTTCCTTCCTTCCTTCCTTCCTTCCTTCCTTCCTTCCTTCCTTCCTCCCTCCCTCCCTCCCATCCATCTCCTCTCTCCTTCCTTCCTTCCTCCCTCCCTCCTTCCCTCCCTCCCTCCCATCCATCTCCTTCCTTCCTTCCTTCCTTCCTTCCTTCCTTCCTCCCTCCCTCCCTCCCTCCCATCCATCTCCTCTCTCCTTCCTTCCTTCCTTCCTTCCTTCCTTCCTTCCTTCCTTCCTTCCTTCCTTCCTTCCTTCCTCCCTCCCTCCTTCCCTCCCTCCCTCCCTCCCTCCCTCCCATCCATCTCCTCTCTCCTTCCTTCCTTCCTTCCTTCCTTCCTCCCTCCCTCCCTCCCCTGTTCTCCTAATGTTGGCTTACATTTTAGGGTACTGTGGGATATCCACAAAGAATAAGGGTTAATTCAGTCACCCGATTAAAGTGTTGTGCGGCCACAAAGAGAGGCTAAGAAGTGGCACTTAGAGAACGTCAGTTTCTTGAGCTCCCCATTTCATGAGCTCCCTTAGAGATCAATGGAAAAGTGTACAGGGTGGAATCACTGTTTGTAATTGAATGTACTGTACATGAGGAAGCAGAGCTCTCTGACCAATTTGTGCATGGATTCCTAAGTGTTCCTTCACTGAATGCTTCAGCAAAGGAAATTCAGCAGAACAGGTAAATAGCTGATATCGCTCAGATCCAAAAACGGGCAGTGGATTAAACACGGAAATGTTGAATTTAATGACAAATTCATAGGGAGAACTCCCTGGAAGTTCTGAATGTAGCTATTCTAGTTCTCTCCAGTGGGGAAATCCAATTTTTTTTTACTACCGGTTCTGTGTGTGTGGCTTGGTGGGTGTGGTGTGGCTTAGTGGGCGTGGCTTGGTGGGCATGGCAGGTGAAGGATACTGCAAAATCCCCATTCCCTCCCCACTCCTGGGGGAAGGATATCGCAAAATCTCCATTCCCACCCCACTATGGGGCTAGCCAGAGGTGGTATTTGCCGGTTCTCCGAACTACTCAAAATTTCTGCTACCGGTTCTCCAGAACCTGTCAGAACCTGCTGGATTTCACCCCTGGTTCTCTCCCACTCTTTTAAGACGTATGGATTTGCAAATCTGTCCCCATTTTCCATTCGAATTAGGCCAATGCCAGCAAAAGAGGCTCATGATAGCAAGAAACATCATCATTCATACTTCTGGTTAGAGGAGGACTCAGAGAAAGACAAGAAGACCTACCCATGGTTGCACAAATATGATTTATTTGGGGTGCTGTGCATCGCGGCAATTCCCTAACAAGGTGAGCGAAGGGGGCATAAGGGATGCCTTTGAACTAGAGACTCACCCCTGGAAAGCTAAGGGAAGAAGAGGGAGGGGGAAGAGGAGTGGGAAGGAATGGGGTGGGGGAGGGAGGAGAAAAGAACCCCCAGCCTTCTCCAGTTTGTCAGCCACAGAGCACATCTCTGACTTCTGAAACATTTTTCCCCCAATTATTTTTGTAAAGTATTGATTGCAATTTAATTTTGCAGGCCTGACATGAGAAGTGCTTTCCGCTGAAGGCTCTCACAGGAGATTGTAATCAGGGTCTAGCCTGAAGGTGAAGCACAAATACAGAGGGATTAAAAAAAAAAGAATATATATATATATATATATATATATATATATATATATATATATATATATATTCTCTCTGTTTCCGTCCTCTCCATCAGTACCACGATTGGAGCAGAGAGCATCCTCAAGCAGATTAATTTTTGACGATGGGATCGATGGAAGATGCTCTCTCTATTCACTCTTGCTCCTTTTCTCTCTCTCTCTCTTTTTTTTTTTCCGCCTCCTGACACTGAGCCATCTAATTTGCTGTTTATCTTTAGCTTATTGAGTGCTGAGCATTGTTAAATCATCCCTTTCAGCTGTTTAATTTTGGAGGTGAATCTGCTCTCTCCCCTCCCCTTCCCGGAGTCTTGGCATAACTCTTTCTTCTCCCACCCACCCCCACCCTCCCTTAAAATGAGCAAGATGATGGGCGGGCGGGCGGCCGCTTCTGACATCAGGTTACTGCTTCTGAGTCTGTTAAGTACTCCGAGGTACAGTTAGAGCACTTTCGAGCTGCTTTTTCTGTGCTGCTAGCCATAGATCAGAGGGTCTCTAGGGAAATCATTACTTGCCATTATTATTATCCCGAGCACCTTCATCTATCCTCCCTTGTTTCCTAACTCCATCGCTTGATGAACTGCTTAGATGTGAGGACACCTTTAACTCAGGGCCTTGCCATTAACCCTTTGGGGGCCGCAGGACCTCCCGCTCTCTTCTTTCTTCCCCCCCCCTCTTCTGCTGCATTCTCTCTTTGATAACTCGCCAACTACGTGGCCTGATTTTCAAAACGGCCAGGTCTTTAATAGCATCTTCAGCGCAACACCGCGGTGTTATCCTTGTTAATTGTCGGTGACACTTTTAAAAAAAAACAAAACACAGGTTCGTATCCACCTTATGTCAGATTTAAATCCTGCTGAAGGTTTGTTTTTTCATTTGAAGGTATGCTGTTTTTAATTAGAGGGGGCTGTTGCTTTGTAAGGTGGGGGGGTTAGAGGAGAGGGAGAGTGATTGTTCTGATTTTCAGATCCAGCAAAAGAGCCGTTGGCGGGTCTGGAGAAGGAGTGCAGAGGTGAGGATCAGGGTGAACATCTGGAGAAGAAATGGCCAAGGCGATGTGCCATAACCTTTCATGGCAGGTCATGGATAGCCTTCCACATTCAGATTGGAAAGGGGTGAGGGGTGATATATTACTTCCACGAAATGAGTCATGGAAGTTGTAGGCTAAGTTTTTTTTTCCCCTACAAAATTTGCAAGAAATATATAACACTGTTCCTAACTCTGCTGTACGTACTTTTGGAAAATGTTTTGGAAGAAATCATTTGCTTTGGTTCTTGCAAGAATGCACGACTTCTCTGCTTCTCATTAAAGCAGCCAATTCTTTTCAGGCTTCCCCATGAAAACAAAGATCCAGCTGCTTTAAAGAAGCTTAAGTTAATGTGACTCTTAAAGCAGAATAAGTTTTTTTTCCCCTCCTCCAGAATAATACTGTGTTTCTTCTAAATCATTTCTGGAGCATGTATATGTGGCCATATCTAACTGGGATGGTGTTGTATTGACAAAACACCTGCTGTGACATCATGGCACCGGCTTTGACTTCTTGCCCTTGTGTTGTGATGTTGCGTGAAACTTCATAAAGGGTAGAATTTGTGTAACGTTGTTGTAATACATAGCTGGCTATTTGTTCCCTTTGCCCCATCATCACAGCCACATAGATGGACACCTATACACATATAAAAGCAGTACCGTATTTTTCAGAGTATAAGACGCTCCGGATTATAAAATGCATCTACCTTTTTTAGTGAGGAAAACAAAAAAAAAAGAAATCTGCCTCTGCTTCTGCCTCCCAGCAATTTTGCCTCGTTGCAGCAAACAGCAAATAGCTTGCTTTACTTTCATTTTTGTTTTCAGCATAGCTTGATTAGCACAAGAAAAAAAAAAAAGTCTGCTTCCAGAAATTTACCTCCTTCCAGCAAGCAGCAGAGGCCCACGCAAAACAGCTTAGTCGAGAGGCCGATCCAAGGGACAATCAACTTGTGCTAATTAGGCTGTCTTGAAGCTGAAACGGGCTGTTTCTTCCTGCTGCTTACTGCAAGGAGCTAAACTGCTGGGAGGCAGAGACCAAAGGGTGGGGGCCAGTGGGTGGGCGGGGCTACATTTGGTGTATAAGATGCACTTAAATTTTCACCCCCTTTTAGGGGGGAAAAAGGTGCATCTTATACTCCGAAAAATACGGTAAGTTGTGCACACTGAAGCAATATCTGTGTCTTTTAAACTTGGCATCTTTAAGATTGGTGGAGCTCAACTTTCAGAATTCCCCAGTCAACAAATATTATTTCTTAAAATGTCTTTAAGCCACACCTGATCCTTTAAGGGTTCATTAAGGGGTTACCAGTTCTTGGTGCAAACAGGTTTAACTGATTCTTGCTGATAGCAAAATTCTTTCTGCTGTCATCTATTGGTTGTCCAAATTTTGCAGCTGTGGTGTGATGGCTCTAATTTTGTCCAACGTAGGCATGATGAATGGCTGCACCCCAGGGGTTTACTTGGAAGTAGAAGGCAGCCTGTGGAAGGAAGAGTAGAAGCTTAAGGAGGAGAATTCTGGCAAAACAGTATTTCACAACTGCTCATAGATATTGTATGAAGAGAGCTGTATCAGTGGTAAAAAAAAAATCCTAATTCTGTAACATCTTTTCTGATTAAAAAAAAAAAGTTATTATGAAGCATATGCTTTTGTGGGTTGCAGGTCATATCAGGTGCAACAAAGTACAACTGGTGATGTTATTCCAGCAAATCTTTGGTGTGAACGTTCCTATAATGGAATGTGAGAATGGCCTTGGAAGATTGAGGGAAGAGATGCTGCCTAGCAAAGGCTCAGATAGCAATACCACCTAGACTTATATACCGCTTCACAGTGCTTTACACCCCTCTCTAAGCGGTTTACAGAGTCAGCATGTTGCCCCTAACAAGCTGGGTCCTCTTTTTACCGACCTTGGAAAGATGGAAGGCTGAGTCAACCTTGAGGCGGTCAGAGTCGAACTTGTTCTGACCTAGGCTTCCCCAGCAGCATGAAGCCGAGTCCCCGTCCGAATGAACCCCTTTTATTTAATTTACAGTCAATTCCTCTCCAGCAAAGTCTTTCCTCTCCCACAGTCTTTCAAGATAGTTCACAATTACCGACCTTTATCAGGCTTGGAGAGTGGCCAGGCCAATATCTTTCAGATGCTGCAATACTTGGCAAGAATGCAGTAATGAACTAATTGTCTCCTGTAAACTCCACTCCCCTTTTGCTCCTCTTTTATTCCCTCTGGGAGGGGCCATTCATCGTCCACCTGTGGCCTTACTCCCAAGTCGATCTTTGTTCTTTAGCTGTTCCCTTTGTCTGGCAACTCTGCGCATGCTCACACTGGGAACAGGCTCCAACTGTTTGTCTGCCTCACTGATGTCTGACTCTGAAGGCAGCTGATAACTGGCATATGGCCCTGGCCCCCTCTCTGCCTCTGATGCAGAGCTCTCATCAGAGCCTTCCCCAGACTCCAGGACTGGCCCATGTTCCTCCCCAACCTCCTCACTGTCCAAATCTGCTGCCAGATCCGCTGGCCGCTGGCGGGCCACAACAGAACTGAGCAGTGAGTTAGACCTGCAGTACTGCATTCTAGCCACTGCATCACCATGGCTTAATAAAAGGAGGAGGAGCCCACACATGAGTAATAGTTAGGGAAAGTAACTTACTAAGGGACCTCTTTAACTTGTCCGGTGGTATAAAAAAAAAAAAAAAGCCAGCAGGAGAATTGTACTTTCAGACTTGCAAGATTCATTTAATGTAGCCTTGCAATAAAGTTCAATTAGTTTATCTTGTGTTTCTTGTCTTACTTGAGAGGTTGACAGTTCTCAACATTCCAACTGTATCTATTAACATCAAATGTTCAGGGAAAGCACCCTGGACTCTCCACATTTTAGGATTCAACTTTGTTTTAATTTATATTTTTGCATTTTATATAAGAATTTCCATACTGAAACGTATGAGGTTTAAGGTACGGAATTGAGTCTTTCCTTAACACATGGCCTGCACAAAGTGCTTACTCTGGGTAACATTCTTACATTGTGAGTGTATGTCTATAGGATTAGGAATGAATTCTAATTGGAGTATGCAAATGAATACAGTAAGTACCAGTGGTGGGTTGCCCCCGGTTTGGACCGGTTCACAAGAACCGGTAGTAAAACCGGCAGGAGGCTCCTCCCACTGACCCGGATGTCATCATAGGCGATCTGCGCATGCGCATCGCGTGGGCACAATGCGAACCGGTAGTAAAGGTAAGTAGAACCCACACCTACTCAGTTGAGATAATGTATTACTGAAGGGCTACCAACACTGGTCTCCAAAATTCAAACCTACCACTAGATGGCAGTAGAGGAACTTTTTTTGTATCGTCTTGTTGCCATCTAGTGGTCATTCAGATTTTTTTTCCTCCTTCACCTTTCTCCAGATTTATCCAGAATAAATCCTCTGAAACTATTTATCCCATTTATTTGGCTATAACAGAATTACATAGTTTCTTTGTTGAGTCCAGTATATACCAGAAAACAAACACTAAACAAACAAACCAACAAACAAGGTACAGACAGAAATAAAAATTAGTTGCTTTCAGGAACTGAGAAGCTAAATTCTGGTGGAGGAGATTTCAAATTATCTTTGTAGAAAATTCAGTCATCAACGAATGGCTAATTTTTATGTAACCCTTTCATGAAAACCTTGTAGGATCAATGTACAGTTTATCATTCATGATGATGATGGATGAGATCCTCATAAAGTCCAAATCTTCTAGATCAGGGGTTCCCAACCCCCAGGCTGTGGACTGGCACTGGTCTGTGGCCTGCTAGGAATTGGGCCACTCAAACAAGTGTGTGTGGGATCCAGGCAGTGTGTGAAACTATGCCCCTCCCCCAGTCCATGGAAAATCCACCCTCCATAGAACCGGTCCCTGGTCCCCAAAAGTTTGGGGGCCGCTGTTCTGGATAAAAAAAAAATTCTATGCCCAGACTTCATTTTTCCTCAGGTTAAACTCATGTCTCTTGCCTCCTTGCTTTATTTGAGAAGATGAACCGTAATGTTCCAGACCATAGGGAATCTAGGAAGTCCCAAGACAGAGATTAAAAATATCTTCATTTGTTTTCCAGAGACTATCTTCTGCAAAGCTCAACATGGCTTGGTCTTGCTCTTACTTGGTGTAAAAGTGAATTCAACTTTCTGTACTTTATATAGAGGCCAGTGCATGGGTGAAATGCTCCCAGTTCAGATCAGATCGGGTGATCCGGTAGCGATTGTGGCAGGTGGTTCGGAGAACCGGTAGTGATGGCGGCACGAGGCTCCACCCACCCGCCCGGGTGTCATTACTTCCTGCTTTTAAAAATTTTAAAAAAAGGCTCTGACGATCGCGCGCCACAGCTGTGATCGTCAGAAACTTTTTTTAACCTTTTAAAAGCATTTTTTTACAACCCATTTGCCCGAATAGGTTGTTAAAAAATAGTTTAAAAAAGTAAAAAAAAAAGTTGGCCACACCCACCCAGTCACATTACCTCCCTAAGCCACGCCCACAGAACCAGTGGTAACAAATTTTACATTTCACCACTGGGCAAGCGCCATTCTAGAGGAAATGGAAACTGGGGGGAAATTGAGTAAACAAATAAACAAACAAATAAATAAATTCTGGATAGTCCATAAGTATTAAACAAGGATAGTAGAGGGATGGAATATAATTCAATCACGTTCACAATACAAGTTGCCTCATTTGCCGTAACTGGGAGCCGCCGAAGCTGTCTGAATGAATCAAAGTTTTGACTGCAAAAAAAGAGGATGGGCTCAGAGAGGCAGTTCTTTAAATATAGAAAAACCTGTCATTAATTCAACTGGGTGCCAGCTGAGGAAGATGGAACTAACCATGTTCTAGTGCTTAGCCACAGGGCAAATAGAAATGAATGTGTCGGTGGGCAGCCGGGATAAGGAAACGGCTTCAGAAATGGATGTAGCATATGCAAGTGTGAATTTAAATCTCACTTAAACTAATAATAGCCTTCTTCCCCATCCCTAATAGATTGTGTTGTGTGTTTGCATCCCCCATACACATAATGTGACTACTGAGAGCAGGGGTGGGTTTAAAAATTTTAGCAAGGGGTTCTCTGCACAGTTGCTGGGTGGGCGTGGCCATGGTGGGTGTGGCCTAGGCGACCTCCTGCACCACAGTGTATGTGGGGTTTGCCCTCCCTGGGCTCCGGAGGCTTTTCCTGAGCCTCCAGGAGGGCAAAAATGGCCTTTCCAAGCTCCGGAGGCCCTTTGGAGTCTGGAACCATTTCCGGACTTCCTGAACTTCTGGTAGGCCCATTTTTTGCCCTCTCCGAGCCTCCGCATGTGCCCTGCACTTATCTACATCCAAAACGGGCTGCATGGGGACTCCTGGGAGGGGCGGGATGAGGTGGGCGGGGCCAGCCAAGAGTGGGATTTGGGGGTTCTCCAAACTGCACAGAATCTTAGCTAGAGGTTTTTCCGAACCCCTGCGAACCCCAAGCAGCCCACCCCTGACTGAGAGCTTGTGTAACTGTCCAGTGACAGTTGTCTGAACATCTGGTTTCTACCTGTTGTGTTGACTTCAAGGAATTCCTTTAATACCTCAGAAAAAGCTGACATGACTTCCTTTTAGAAGGGGAGAAAAATGCCAAAAAGCACTTTTGGACCATGAAGGTCTTAGACACTTTTTAAAATATTTTTTTTCTGAAAAGGAGAAAACAAATGGTAATTTTAACCTGACAGAAAAAACAACACAAAACTATTCATATATAGGGGAGTAAAGGTTCTAATTCAAGTATAGATAGTCTTGATTTACAAATACAATGGAGCCAGAATGTCTGTAATTGCTACGTGAGAAATTTCTTAAGTGAATTTTGCCCCCATTTTAAGTGAATCACTACAATTGTTAAATTAGTACCACAGTTGTTAAGTGAATCTGGCTTTCCCTTTGACTTTGCTCGTCAAAAGGTTGCAAAAAAAGGGAACATATGACCCCGGGACACTGCAACTGTCATAAGTATGAACCAGTTGTGTCAAGCATCCGAATGTAAATCACATGCTCATGGGGATGCTGCAACGGTCATAAGTGTGATAAATGGTCATACGTCACTTTTTTTCAATGCCTTTGTAATTTCAAACAGTCACTAAACAAACTGTTGTAAATCGAGGACTACCTGTAATAGTTGTCTGTTCTGACTTCATCATATATTTTATTCTGGCTCTGTCTGGTGGTGTTTTTTTTTAAGGGTGGGCCTGAATAACCCACACAGAGACCAAGTATGGCTGCCAGCCTCAAAAGACAATTATGTCTTCTACTGATGGAATAAAAGCAGAGGTGGGATTAATTTACTTTCCCTACCGATTAGCAAATTTGAGTGTGTGCATTACGTCCGGGCGGGTGGGCGGAGCCTCCTGCAGTTGCCACTTCCAGTTCGCACAAACCGGACAGAACCGGCTGAATCCCACCACTGAATAAAAGACCCATATTTTGTGAATAAAAATTCATGTTGGACTTCAAGGAGAGGTGGAAGAGACTCATAGCCCTCATACATGGAGCTACAAATCTGGCCCACGTTTACTATTCCCCCTTGCACCAATTGTTGTGAATCTAGTAAAACATCAAATGCCCCAACTCATCTCAAAACCTTTCAAGCATTTTCAGCCTGTGTGGTTGCTTTGCTGACGTATTTTTGCCACGATAGGAAATGAAGTGAGTGATGAAAGCAGATTTGCCCAATCAGACTTATGTAGAAAGTGATGAGGGAAAAAAAAAAAACATTCCATATCCAGCTATATCATTTTTAGAGGACTACAATCATGCAAAACTAAATTACAGCAAATTAAATCAAGATGATGGCATGAAGAATGAGATATCAGTTTAATTCTCCACATTCCTCAGAGCAGCCCAACCTAACAATGGCCCTGTTTTGTTGAGAATTTTTATTCTTCGAGATTTAACTGTCATATCTGAGCATAAGCTACGAGTGAATAGGGTCCCTTCCTTTCTTCATACTTGCTCAGTGTATTTTTATGAGTCCTAAAATAAGCAGAGAATACTAGAGTGCATTTGAGCTAGAGCGGGACTAAGCCAATTGGCAATTTAGCCAATTCAGGGGATTTTGCTTAGGTGAAACATCTAATAAATTCTGATAGAACCAAAATCACGGTTGATGATAATGGCCATATCTTGGAGTAGTGATGGTGCTTTGTAGCAGGGGTCTCCAACCTTGGCAACTTTAAGACTTGTGGACTTCAACTCCCAGAATTCCTCAGCCAGCAAAGCTTTGCTGGCTGAGGAATTCTGGGAGTTGAAGTCCACAAGTCTTAAAGTTGCCAAGGTTGGAGACCCCTGCTTTATAGAAATCTACTTGTGGACATCAGTTGGAAATCTGATATAAGACTGTGCTTCTTTAGTGTCCCCATGCGGCCCATTTTGGACGGAGGTAAGTGCAGGGCACGCGTGGAGACTCAGGGAGGGCGAAAAACATGCCTATCAGAAGTTCAGGAAGGGCCTCCAGAGCCTGGGGAGACCATTTTCGCCCTCCCGGAGGCTCGAGGAAAGCCTCCGGAGCCTGGGGAAGGCAAGAATGCCCCCCTGCCGTGGTGCAGGAGGCCAATTAGGCCACACCCACCATGGCCACGCCCACTTAGCAACCCAGCAGAGAACCCCTTGCTAAAATTTTTGAAGCCCACCCCTGCATATAGTGTCTTTCTATTGGTCATGTAGTCAATCAATTACAGCACAGAGAGAAATTTCAGAGATTGTTGGAAGAATTGACCCTCCTTTACTCTAAGGACCCTCTTACTTTAAGGACCACAGGAACAGATAATTGGACATCTAATTTCCACGCTTGTAGGTCAGGAGATCTAAATAACCTGAAGAAAGCCAACATGATAATTCTGTTATGCAGAGGTGCGCAGAGATAACTCTGCAGGAGGAACGAGGGAGTTGTTATGTGAACGCCAGGTCAGAAAGAGGAGAAGGTGAGAAATAAAGTCAAGGTTATCCTGCCTTGGTTCTCTTGCGTATAATATAACCACAATAATACTGAATTCTAGTAGTCCTTACGGAGTCTGCTTCCTGACCTGGTCTATCTTGAAGCATTGGCATCAATCTTGAAAACTCAACAGAGTTTCTTTCTCTCTCCAGCTTATACCAAAGAGCATCAAGATGCCCTCAGTTTCACAGAGTTGAAGGGCAGAGTTGGCATTCACATAACTACTCTCCTGAAAGGATATATCTCTGTACTCCTTCCTCTATGTGTTACGAAACATCTTTCTACATGTTGGGAATGTAGAAAGAAGTTTGAGAGAAAATAAATTATAGACAGTTTGGTGACTTCCAGATATAATTGGTTTGCAAGTTTCTAAACTCCCAGCTGGTACAATAGCTGTATCTTGAGGAATCCAGGGATTTACTCTGAATATATCTGGGGATCAAATACTTTGGCCACCTAATGAGAAGGAAGGACTCACTGGAGAAGAGCCTAATCCTGGGAAAGATTGAGGGCAAAAGAAGAAGGGGACGTCAGACAATGAGGTGGCTGGATGGAGTCACTGAAGCAGTCGGCGTGAGCTTAAATGGACTCCAGAGGATGGTAGAGGACAGGAAGGCCTGGAGGAACGTTGTCCATGGGGTCACAATGGGTCGGACACGACTTCGCAACTAACAACAACAAAATATCTGGAGAGTGCTAAATTGAAGGACATTACGGGTAGTCCTCGATTTACAGCCATTCATTTAGCGACCGTTTGAAGTTACAACAGCATTGGGAAAAAAAAGTGACTTATGACCGTTTTTCACACTTATGACTCGAGCGGCATCCCCATTCAGATGCTTGATAGTTGACTCATATTTATGACGGTTGCATTGTTCCGGGGTCATGTGATCACCTTTTATGATCTTCAAAGTCAATGAGGAAGCCAGATTCACTTAACAACCATATTAGTAGCATAACAACTGTAGCAGTGATGAAATCCAATTTTTTTTACTACCGGTTCTGTGGGCGTGGTTTGGTGGGCATGGTGTGGTGTGGTTTGGTGGGCATGGTGTGATTTGGTGGGCGTGGCTTGGTGGGCGTGGCAGGAGAAGGGTACTGCGAAGTCTCCAGTCCCTCCCCACTCCTGGAGGAAGGCTATTGCAAAATCTCCATTCCCATCCCACTCTGGGGCCAGCCAGAGGTGGTATTTGCCGGTTCTCTGAACTACTCAAAATTTCTGCTACCGGTTCTCCAGAACCTGTCAGAACCTGCTGGATTTCAGCCCTGAACTGCAGTGATTCACTTAACAACTGTGGCAAGAAGGCTCGTAAAATGGGGGAAATCTCACCTCTAAGAGTCTTGCTTAGCAACAGAAATTTTGGGCTCAGTTGCAGTCCTAAATTGAGGATTGCCTGTACAGAATTTACAGTAATGTTATGAATTAACTGAGGTAAAGCCTCTTCTTTTTCATTTACCTCAGGTAAAGGAAACACTCCTCGGCTGTTCCTTCAGAGAGTCATTTCACCATGTTTTCAAGCTGTGTTCAGGAACTGGCCAGAGAGCTACAATTTTTATCATGGAGAAGAAGAAGATGAAGAGACATTGATAGTGGACTTCATAAAGAGAAAGTGGTTGAAGGGCATTAACATGCATGCACATGTATGTGTGAGCATACACACATACATACGCATCTTAAGGTCTCATCTCAGATGTAAACATTTCTGGACAATATTTGCTCTATCCTATCGGCACCTACAATGTAGAGAAAGAAAGATTTCATGAAATCCCTTCTCTGTGTTTGGGTCTACACCTCCCACCACCCCCAGCTCTTAATGGTATCAGCAAATCACTTCATTAAATATGAATTGCTCATGGCTATTTCTTCAAAGTAATTTCATACTGCAGTTTGAGTCTGTCCTTTTGATGCAGCAGTTTCCCCAGGAGTGGAATAAATAGGATTTTGGACAAAATATTCAATGCCTTTTTTTAAACTTCTGTTTTAGCATGAGCTTCGTGAGGCTGAAGCTCAATAACTAAATTTCTCAAGTCTTTGTTGAAACCATTTTCCATCATCTTTGAGCTCATGTAAAAAAGTCATATTTGTAACTCTCTCTCTCTCTCATCTATCTATCTATCTATCTATCTATCTATCTATCTATCTATCTATCATCTATAAATCTATCTATTGATCATCTATATCTATCTATCATCTATCTATATTTCTCTCTCTCCATCTCTCTCTCATCTATCTATCATCTATCTATCTATTTATCTGTCTGTCTATCTATCTATCTATCTATCTATCTATCTATCTATCTATCTATCTCTATCTATCATCTATATCTATCTCTGTATCTATCATCTCTGTATCTATCATCTATCTATCTATCTATCTATCTATCTATCTATCTATCTATCTATCTATCTATTTATCTATCTATCATCTATATCTGCCTATCTGTCTATCTGTCTATCTATCTATCTATCTATCTATCTATCTATCTATCTATCTATCTATCTATCTATTATCATCTCTCTCTCTCTCTCTCTAGCTATCTATCATCTATCATCTGTCTGTCATGTGTATGTATGTATATTTATTGTGTCTGTGTGTATGTATGTATGTATGTATGTATGTATGTATGTATGTATGTATACCCATGAAGAACATTTGGAAGCTACAGCTAGTGTAGAACGTGGCAGTGTGGGTAGTTTTAGGCCTCCAAGAATGACCTCTGTAACTCCACTGCTCCACGAGCTGCATCGCTTACCAGTCTGCTTCTGGGTGTGATTCATGGTGTTAGTGATCACCTTTAAAGCCCTACATAGCATGGATCTAGTGAGGGACTATCTCACTCCACTGGTGGAGTGGATGTGCGGAGGCTGAAGGGTGGGAGTCAGCGGGTGGGCAGGGCTACATTCGGTGTATAAGACGCACTCAAATTTTCATCCTCTTTTGGGGGGAGGAAAGTGTGTCTTATACTCCAAAAAATATGGTGTGTATCTCTACCCCCCCACCTCTCTCTCTCTTGCTGATTCTGTCTGTGGTGCCTCCCATACATAAAAGGCACCACAGATAGAATCATCAAGATCCTCCACAAACACAACATCAAGACAGCATTCTGCACAAACCAAAAAATATCCACCATCCTAAGAAACCCCAGAGACAAAATTGAGTTAGAAAATCAAGGAGTATATGAAGTCCTATGCACCACCTGCCCCACCACATACATCGGACAAACTAACAGAAGAATAAGTGCACGCATTGAAGAACACAAGAACTCAGTCAGAAAAGAGGAACCAACTTCTTCCCTGGTCCAACACCTTAAAGCCACAGGACATGATATTGACTTTAAAAAGACCAGAACTATCGCCAAAACTGAACACTTTAACAACAGAATAATCAGAGAAGCCATCGAGATAGAAAAACGCCCACACAGCATGAATAAACGAGATGATACCTCCCGCCTACCATCCATTTGGAAACCTGCCCTCATTGACAAACGAGTCCCTAACACAAAGAATGACACCAGACCCACACTCACGAAAACCACACAGGATGTCACCACCACACATCCACGCAAAAAGCAAACCCACACCGATGAAGCACAACCACAAACCAGAAGCCAGACCACAGCTGCATCATTAGCCACTTTAAATCCCTCCAATCCATACCTGAAGCAAACTGACACCCACCATGAAGATGTGGCACGACCCCGAACGCGAAGCCAAACAACAGCAATGCAGCTCACCAGCTCAAATCCCCCTGCAACTCAGACTAACACGAGCACAACCAAGCCCCCACCTAAACAGAACACACCCCCATCCAATCAGAGCACAGCCAACCCCCCCATCCAATCAGAGCACAGCCAAACCCCTAACCAATCAGAACACACCTCCACCCAATCAGAACACAGCCAAGCTCCCACCCAATCAGTTCACACCCCCACTAGCAGTTAAAAGGAAGAAACAGCTGCGATCTCACATTGCTCCTAGAAGCACGAAGCCGAAAACACCAGCCTGAAGATACATATATATATCAAATTTATATTTTGCTAATAAAGAATTATCAGCAAAATATAAATTTGGTATAAAATGGTTTGTCGTGAATGCGACTGCTTGAGGGCTGCTGGATTGGAGCTGAAAGGCGAAAGGGAGCAGAATGCCCCCTCCCACATGCTGGGGTAGACCAGGTGTCTCGATAGAAAAACACTTAATATATCTAGTTACATGAGTGGACTTACAACCACTCATTTAATGACTTTTCAAAATTACAACAGCACTGAAAAAAGTCACCGATAACCAGTCCTCACACTTATGACCATTGCAGCACCCCCAGGATCACGTGAGTGAAATTCAGGTGCTTGGCAACCAGTATGTATTTATTTGCAATAGCTGCTGCCTTCTGGGGTCCTGTGATCACCATTTGTGACCTTCTCAGCTGGCTTCCCACAAGCAACTTGTCAGAATTGACTTTGCTTGTCAAAAGAAGGTCGCAAAAAGTGATCACATGGCCCCAGGACACTGCAACCGTCCTAAATATTGAGTCGGTTATTGAGCATCTTAATGCAAATCAGATGCTTCAATGATCCTAAGTGTGAAAAAAATGGTCATAAGTCCTTTTTTTCAGTACCATTGTAACTTGGAATGGTCACTAAGTGAACCATTGTAAATTGAGGACTACCTGCACTGTATTTCATCCCAAAGTGGTGCTCGTGACAAGGAGATTGAAGAAGAAGCTTCAGTGTCCACCATTGCAGATCCCATCCTGACCACGCCTTAAAGGCACCTCTGTCTCCAAGGTATGATGTGAATCATGATCTGGAAAGGAGGACAAGGGACACGGTAAGCAGTTTGCCCAGGGAAACACCCACAAGAGAGGAACAAAGCAATGGAAGGCATCTTCTATTCGTCCCTGGGACAAAACAAGGAGGAAGGTCTGTGGGGTTTTTTCCCCCAAGGATGGACAAGGCTTGGATTTATTTATTTGTTTTTGCCCAGATCATAGCATGGCAGTCTTGTTTTGGAGTCTGCCTAGCACAAGGGGTCAGAGGTGTCTCCTACAGGTCAGGGGTGAAATGCTCCCAGTTCGGACCGGATTGCCCGATCCGGTAGCGATGACAGTGGGTGGTTCGGAGAACCAGTAGCAAAAATCCCTGCCCAGCCCCCATGCTCAGCTGAGCCACGTGATCATCAGAGGCTTTTTTTTTTTTTTTTTACTTTTAAAAGCATTTTTTCAGCTGAAGAAAAAATGCTTTTAAAAGTAAAAAAAAAAAGCCTCTGATGATCGTGTGGCTCAGCTGGGATCATCAGAGCCTTTCAAAAGCATTTGAAAAGCATCAGAGGCTTTTTTTTTCTTTTAAAAGAAAAAAAAATATAAAAATGCTTTTAAAAGAAAACAAAAGCCTCTGACAATCAGGCAACTCAGCTGGGATTGTCAGAGCCTTTTAAAAGCATTTTTTTAAAATTGTAGAATAAAATGCTTTTAAAAGTAAAAAAAAAAGTTGGCCACGCCTACCCAGTCACATTATCCACCACCACCAAGCCACGCCCACAGAACCGGTAGTAACAAATTTTACATTTCACCACTGCTACAGGTGCTGGACATCTTCCTCTAGTGGTAGGCCTGATAGTCCACATTTAGTCCTTTAGTGTTCAAATTTATATACAGGTAATTCTTGGTTTCACCATCTTCTTTTAATGACCAAAAAATCCCTTGCAGGGTGAAGTCTGGGCAACTGAATGGGGCTGAGTGTTTACTGGCCAGATGCCCTTCCTGTCACCAATGCGGAATTATATGCAGCAGATATATTCTCATTGTGCCCAGAGAAAGAAATATCTGCCTCTACCTAGGATCAAACGCAAAGCCTCCTGATCGTGAGGCGAGAGCTCCACCTGTAGGCCACCGCACCACTCACAGGTACTTCGTTTATGACCACAAAACAGAGCCCCAACTTCCCGAACTTCCAGTAGGCCTGTTTTTCGCCCTCCCCAAGCCTCTGCATGCGCCCTGCTCTTACCTGCATCCAAAACGGTCCACGTGGGGACTCCTGGGAAGGGCGGGGCAGGGTGGGCGGGGCCAGCCAGGAGTGGGATTTGGGGGTTCTCCAAACTGCACAGAATCTTAGCTAGAGGTTCTGCCGAACCCCTGCGAACCCCCAGCAGCCCTCCCCTGGTCTGCTTGTGCAGGTTATTGGACTAGAAGACTTCCCAAGGTCCCTTTCACCTCTTTTATTCTTATTCTGTTATTCAGTCCATTTGCAAATTAAGTTTCATGATCTTGAGCATCTATTATTATTGTTGGTGTGTATTCATTCTGCTTTATGCGCAAATATTTTCACGAGGCGATTTAGTAATCGGACAACCCGTATAGATTTGAGAGCTGGCCAGAGTTTCATCCTGGAATACAAATTGGGTGTGGATTATAGATGAAAGTGGAAAAGAAGAGAAATCGCAACCCAATTCGGAACGGAGGCTCTGGAGTCTGTCGCAACATGGAAGCCTTTTGTTCATTTTGACTCCTTTTTATTCCCTTGGAGTGAACTATCTTTATGTAAGTTTGAGGACTACATTAGACGTGGACACACTGACAAAAGTGTGTTTGGACTTAGCATGCCCTGCTTTTCAGGCAGCAGAATTCTTTTTAATTAAAACCATTTTTTGGTAACAGGGAGGAGAAAAAAAAAACCCAGTATGTGTAATTGCTAGCACCTGCTATGTGTTACTAACAGATGTTTTTTTACTTACCTAAGGGAACTATTATAATTATACTATAAGCTTTGTGGAATGGCATTTAACCAAGGTAGTGTAGAAACTTTAGGTGGAGACTTTGTGTTCTTTTATTAGATTTTCCTCTTGGGGGTTGAGGGGAGAAAATGTGAAGTAACAAGGAACTCTACAAAAAAAATCTGTTAGTATCAGCCATATTTCACAATCTGGGGCTTTAGAATCTGCCTCAGAACATGGAGACAGACGTGTTCTCTGCCAATGGTGAGCAATATGTAAAAACCACTCTCTTAATAAAAAAAAGAGCAAAAAGCAATCATGACCAGCAACCTACTAAAAACTTGATTTAGAATATCAGCTGAGGAAACCCAAAGGAAGAAGAAGAAGAGGAGGACGAGGAGGAAGAAGAAGAGGAAGAAGAAGAAGAAGAAGAAGAAGAAGAAGAAGAAGAAGAAGAAGAAGAAGAAGAAGAAGAAGAAGAGGAGGAGGAGGAGGAGGAGGAGGAGGAGGAGGAGGAGGAGGAGGAGGAGGAGGAGGAGGAGGAGGAGGAAGAAGAAGAGGAAGAAGAAGAAGAAGAAGAAGAAGAAGAAGAAGAGGAGGAAGAAGAAGAAGAGGAGGAAGAGGAGGAAGAAGAAGAAGAGGAGGAAGAGGAGGAAGAGGAGGAAGAGGAAGAAGAAGAGGAGGAGGAGGAGGAGGAAGAAGAGGAAGAAGGGGAAGAGGAAGAAGGAGAAGAGGAAGAGGAAGAAGAAGAGGAAGAAGAAGAAGAAGAAGAAGAAGAAGAAGAAGAAGAAGAAGAAGAAGAAGAAGAAGAAGAAGAAGAAGAAGAAAACCAATATGATGGTTCACCAGATAGTCAATAGATGACCAAATAATCACTCCGAATCTTAATTTTACTCCCTCCTCTTTTCCAGGAAGCCAACTTGGGAAAATAGGTCTGGAAATTCCAACTCTACTTTCTGATGACCCTGTCCAGGACCTTGTGGTCCCTATGGACAGAACCACATCAAGGGGTATCAGAGGATGGAAAGGCAGAAAAATCTCAAAATGTTGTCCGCCACTGTGAAGTCCTGTGTCTTTTAAAATGTGCGTTGCATGATAATGCACTGCAGATCCAACCCAACCCCAAGAAAAGATATTATGTACTTATTCGATTTATATTCTGCCCATCTCACCATCAAGGCAGTCTTTTCTGAAGAACAAAGAGGAAGCTTTGCTTTCTTGTTTAGGATATGTAAAGAAAATAGGAGGAGGAAGACGTGTCAGATATGTTTGCCATCTTTAGTTATTTGTAAAAATAATAAAGGTGGGAGATAGATAGATAGATAGATGGATGGATGGAGGGACAAACAGACAGGCAAACAAATAAACAAACAAACAAACAAACAAACAAACAAACAAATAAATAAATAAATAAATAAATAAGTAAATAAATAAATAAATGTCTACAGGAAACATTTACCCTAAATATAAATCAATAGCAGGAGTGAAAGACCAGATCCACACATAAAAGTCCAATTAAAATGATTTATTGCTAAAAAGACTAGGCACAGGACTCTTCTTAACTAACTGTCGGCACCTGCATAGAATTAGATAAGGGTCAACGGAATTGGAGGTTGGACATAGTCCGTTTATGTATATATAAGGATTCTAGGCAGATCCTTCTATTAACCCCATCCCTAGGTTTTGCCACTTGGAATAACAGAGTTGGAAGGGACCTTGGAGGTCTTCTAGTCCAACCCCCTGCTTAAGTAGGAGACCATATACTGTTTCAGACAAATGATTACCAAATCTCTTCTTAAAAACCTCCAGTGTTGGAGCATCCACAACTTCTGGAGGCAAGCGATCCGTTGGTTAATTGTTCTAACTGTCAGGAAATTTCTCCTTATTTCTAAGTTGGTTGTCTCCTTGATTACTTTCGGTCCATTGCTTCTTGTTCTGCCTTCAGGTGTTTTGGAGAATAGGTTGACTCCTTCTCCTCCTAAAAGCAATGTGTACAAAACCAACTAACTAACCCTAGTTAGAGTCTGCTGAATCACTGCCAGGATCACTGGGTACTTATTTTTTTTTTCATCATTAAAACTATTTGCTTTTGTATGTGGCATTGCTACTGCATGATTTTTAATGCATTCTTTTTACAATAATCCTGAAATATATTTCCAGCTATTTCTTCACCGTAGATGTCCTGTTGGGGCTTTGTTATCAAGCTTTTTAGATGTCTTCCTGACTTACTGCTATCCTGCTGAGTCCTGTAATTGATCTAATAGCTTTAAAATGCATTTGCACTTTACTTTTGACTTTACTAAAGAGCTAAAGTTAGCAGATCAAGTCTGCGCCATCTGGGCTGTGGTGGCAGTACCCCTGTGTGGAAAGAACTTACTGTAGTTCATTCATTCATTGGCATCCTTCAGTCTCAAGAGACTATGGTATCGTGCTCTGGAAAGAAGTCCTAAAACAGCATCTAGTGTGACTAAAAAGGCCAATTCGAGAGTGGCAATCCCTTCCACACTGAGGGCAGATACATTCTGTCCCCTGCCCAGCCCCCAGATTTCGCTGGTTCCGGGACTGCCTCTTTGCCTCAGCCTGCCAAGCAAGTGTCTCTTCGAATTGGAGAAGGCCATGCTGCGTCTTTAGCCTCCAAGCTGAACGATCGGAGGTCAAGGTTTCCCAGTTGTTAATGTCCATTCCCAGGGCCTTTAGGTCCCTCTTGCAGATATCCTTATATCGCAGCTGTGGTCTCCCTCTGAGGCGCTTTCCCTGCACTAATTCTCCATACAGGAGATCTTTCGGAATCCGACCATCAGCCATTCTCACGACATGCCCCAGCCAGCGTAGACATCGCTGTTTCAATAGTGTATACATGCTAGACATTCCAGCACGTTCCAAGACTACGCTATTTGGAACTTTGTCCTGCCAGGTGATGCCAAGAATTCGTCGGAGACAGCGCATATGAAAGGTGTTCAACTTTCTCTCCTGCCATGCGTAAAGGGTCCAAGACTCACTGCAGTACAAGAGTGTGCTTGTAGTTACTGTAGTTATGGGTATTATTTTTAGCTTTGTACACCGCATCACAACACCATGAGTAGCACTTTTTAATTTGGTGTCCCAGATTGTGACTTCAATGGAAATTCGTCACAGTCAAAGGAGGGGCCACCAGAGAATAGCCTTCAAGCCTAGAAGAGCCTCATGACTGAAAGGTTCATTACAAATAGCAGTGGGTTTCACATTTGGTTACCACCGGTTCGCCACTCGCGTGCGTACTCGCTTGGTGTGTGTGCCTTCCCCGCATGCGACCAGCCTCAAAAATGTGCCTAAATAGGGCAGCATAGAGCTGGGGGGGAGGGGCAGGGGGGCACCCATGATTTCCGCTACCAGTTCACCCAAACCGGTCCGAGCCGGCTGAATACCACCTCTGATTACAAACATAGCAGCAACCACTGAAACACTTCGGTGGCTACACTACGATATTGGATTGGAAAGGCTACAGCGATAATTAGACAAACCTCGCTGAAGATTGTGGGACCCTCTTGGAAGCTATGAACCACATCCTTTCCACAAGCCTGCTGAGTAAGAATGTATCATGAAGGTTGTAGAAAGTTAGCCCCCACCCCCAGGAGAATGAAATGTTTTTGGGAAGTATTAAAAAAGGCAGAATATCGTATTTCCCTAAAGGAGAAATGGACAAACCTGCTCTTAAAAGACAGAAAGCAGACTCAATCTCCCTGCCCCCCCCCTCCCAAACACAAGCTGTGGAGGCCAGTTTTTAGAAATGCGGATTTGGTAATCCATTCAAAACAGGATACAAAGGCAGAATGGTAAGATTAGCCCTCACTCAAGATCCAAACCAGGATAAAGCAGGGGTGAAATCCCGCAGGTTCTGACAGGTTCTGGAGAACCGGTAGCGGAAATTTTGAGTAGTTCGGAGAACTGGTAAATATCACCTCTGGCTGGCCCCAGAATGTGGAGGGAATGGGGATTTTACAGTATACTTCCCCTGGAGTGGGGAGGGAATGCGGATTTTACAGTATCCTTTCCCTGCCACACCCACCGAGCCACATCACACCCACCAAGCCATGCCCACAGAATCGGTAATAAAAAAATTTGGATTTCACCTCTGGGATAAAGCCATTAAGCCACAATAGGAATTGCCCAACATCCTTTCAGAATACAAGCCCCTTCATTGCATCATCTCAGAGCAGTCCAAACTTCAACCAGACCTGGGACCACAGACAGACACCCAGGATTTGCATTTCCTCTTTTGCCAATAGAGCCAGCTATGACCCCTACATAACCCCTACATCGGAATCTGACAACAGCCAATAGAAAATTAAAGGACATGTTCGTGCACAGGAACTGGAAGCTCAAATTCAAAGCCCAGAGAAGGTATAAAACCCTCCGCTCTCAACTCCATTTTGTCAGCTGCCCAGAATCACATGTGGTTCTGCTTCGTCAATAAACCATCTTTCCAATCAGCCTCCATGTTTCCAGTGTCTTTCTCCCAGCTTGGAACTGAACCAGATGGATATTTCCTCCAACATGGTCATCGAGGCTGAGTTCTTCTCCTTTTGTTATAGTTCTGAACTGGTCTAGGACTGAGTCCACAAACATTCAGCTTCCTCGCTTTTCAGAAAGGCAGATAGTAAGGGTGGCAGCAGGGGTGGGTTCTACTCATCTTTACTACTGGTTCGCAACGGGATTGCCCGCAGATTGCGTGCAGATTGCCTATCTGGGGCGGTGAGTGGGGCCTCCCGCCGGTTTTACCACCGGTTCTTGCGAACCGGTCTGAACCAGGGGCAACCCACCACTGGGTGGCAGTATTCATGCCACTGATAAACCTCTGAAACAGTTCTTCTCAACTTTCAGGGTTGGACTTCTTTTAAAGCATGGTCTTAAAAGATCTGCTCAGTACAAGGGAAGGACTGATATCAACAGGGACTAAGATTCTATCCAAGAGCTGAATGGTAAACTTAAGTACAATATTTACCAACATAGGCATCATACATGGGGGGATAGAAGGCATAGTTCACCAGCCTATATTGTCTTCTCTGACTGGAAGAAGGAGAACTACCGAAGATTTGAAGCAGTGATGGGTTGCCCCCGGTTTGGACCGGTTTGCAAGTAAAACTGGTGGGAGGCTCCGCCCACTGACCCGGACATCATCAGAAGTGATCTGCGCATGCGCAGAAGAGCACGCGAGCGAGCGAAGCGAGAGCACGCGCATGGGCACGATGCAAACTGGTAGTAAAAGTAAGTAGAACCCACTCCTGATCTGAAGTCTGGAGTTTCATATTTCCTAACAACTAAGAAGTTGAAATAGAACTGGTAAGCATTTCAGGGTTTAATTTGTAACTTTGGCGACTACCCTTCTAGTAATTTGAAACATGGAACCCATGAAGAGGAAAGATACAGTAATTCCCTTCCCTCCTATTTTAGCGGTAGAGAAAATCTCTCCTCTAAATTTAATATTTGCTTTAAGGAAGAAAAAATTGGGCACTAATCAAGTACTAATTGGGTGACATTCCACTTTTGTGCCAGTTGTGATGTCAATAACTGTTAGTTTCTTCCCCATTGATTTGCATTTTTCCACCAAATGTTGCACATTAATTTGTTTATAAATATCAAAAGTAATTTCTGCTTTGATTGTGATACCCTTTCATTTTAATGAGTGGAATGAAATGTCAGTAAGCTTCTGCACATAATGTGTATGATCTTCACTGAGTTGTAACACACCCACACAAACACTCACACAGACATCGTATTGTATCTGAGACCCAGTGGAGAACAACCTAATTGACAGGGGAGGAGAAGCTACTCGCATATCACTCCTTCAGCTTATTTGAGGACAAACAGGTGTCTCCTTCATGGCGTCTTCTTTCCATCCAGTAACCTAGATGGGAAAAACAACCTGCATAATTGTTTAATTAGAAATCAATAACCTGCTAAAGCCTTTGACTTTGAGCAGTTACCTGTAAAATGGGAACAACAGTGACAATGATATATTTTTAGAGAAGATAAGGATAACATAGACAAGCTCCTTAACAGAATAACGGAAGGGACCTTGGAGATCTTCTAGTCCAGAGGTGTCAAACTCGATTTCATTGAGGGCCACATCAGGGTTGTGTTTGACCTCAGGGGCTGGGGTGGGCGTGGCCAGCTCGGCATCACTCGTGTTGGGGGCAACTGTGGTGGCCAAGTGCTAAGGCAGGACTTCCCCCACACCCACCCACCTTCTCATTATAATCTTCCTTCTTTCCTTTCTTTCTTTCCTTTCTTTTTATTTATTTATTTTATTTATTTGTCAAGAACATACTAGGTAATATATATAAGTATAAGCATGAATTGAATACATAAAATAGATACAAATAGAGGAAAAATTAGGACAGGGACGGTAGGCACGCTGGTGCTCTTATGTACGCCCCTTACAGACCTCTTAGGAATGGGGTGAGGTCCACAGTAGACTGTTTAAGTTTAAAGTTTTGGGGGTTTGGGGAAGAAACGACAGAGTCAGGTAGTGCATTCCAGGCATTGACCACTCTGTTGCTTCCTTCCTTCCTTCCTTATTTATTATTTATTTATTATTCATATTTCTATGCCACCCACTATCCAAGGACTCTGGGGGGCTTACACCAAAGACAGTATACTAAATAGCATATTGCCCCCTTAACAATCTGGGTCCTCATTTTACCCACCTCGGAAGGATGGAAGGCTGAGTCAACCTTGAGCCAGTGAGATTTGATCCCCTGATCTGAACTAGCAGTCAGCTGAAGTAGCTGCAGTACTGCACTCTAACCACTGCGCCACCTCGGCTCCTTCCTTCCTTCCTTCCTTCCTTCCTTCCTTCCTTCCTTCCTTCCTTCCTTCCTTCCTTTTCTTTTTCCTTCCTTCTTCCTTCTCCTTTTTTCTTCCTTCCCCTCTTTCCTTCTTTTTCCTTCCTTGCTCTCTTCTCATTTCCCCATCTTTTTCTTTCCTCTTTCCCTTTCTCCTTTCTGTCCCTTCTTGGATGCTCAAATGCAAAAGGGGAAACATTTCTCCTTTTGTTTTGTTTTTAGTTTGTTTTGCTAGCCCTCTGCCAGTGAAAACAGAGCCAGGAAGTGGCACATGCGGCCCTCCCGAGTTCCGTTTTCGCTGGCAGAGGCATTGCAGGCTGGTCCTTTCCTGTTTGCAGGGCAGCCCTATTGTTGTGGAATAATTAGACCAGCACAACTTTCCTAGGTTAGTCAGAGACAGTGTATTGCGCAATAGGTTTAGAGCCAGTTTGTACATGAAGCTTTGAACAAAGACAGAACTTAGTTACAATGGTTTTATACACTTCTAAGACAAAGGATTCTGTTAACTCAGCAGTTTTATCATTGCAGACATTCGTTACATTATCTTTGCCAAACAGTCATAATTCTTCTTGTAAATCACCGAAGCACAGATTCAAATTATCTCTTGTTGATATTTCATGTGGTCATCCTTGGTCTCTTTAACCTTCAAACTGTATATCACCAAATGTCTCTATCTCTGACAACCGAGGGGCCCCTCTTATAGAATGTTTCTACTTCAAAGGAATTTGTCTGCCTTTGTACTGTTTCAACTGGATATAGTTGCTTCTCTCAAACAAGCACATTTTCTTTCTTACAATACCATGAATAAAGAGGGCCCTTCAGTGATCATCTAGTTGGCCCCGCATTACCTACATTACTATGGGCCAGAGTTTGACACCCCTGTTCTAGTTCAAACCCCTCTCAAGCAGGAAACCCTAAACCCTTGATGGTGAACCTATGGCATGCATGTCACTCAGCACACTGGCCAGTTGATTTTCGGGCCTTCTGGGCCCACCAGAAATAGGGAAACAGTCTGTTTCCTGCCTCCGGAGGACCTCGGGGGATGGTGGGGAGAGCAAAAAATGGGCCTACCATGCCATCACATGCCAGGAGCGGGGGTCGTGTGGGGGGGTCGTGAGCAGGGGCAGGGCGCATACAATTATGGGTGTGGGCACGCACGCATGAGACCCTCCTGCTCCTGGCAGTGGTGGGTTCCTCCCGGTTCGGTCCGGTTCGTCCGAGCCAGTAGTGGTGACGATATGACGTCACCGAACCAGTTCTCCCCCCCCGCCCTCCCACTCACGTTATTCTTACCTTTTATTTGGTCCCACCCCCAATCTATTGCTGCCTCCTGAGTCCCAGCTGATGACTAGAGGGAAAAAACTGTTTAAACTCTTCAAAGGGCCGCCCTACAGCTGATCAGTGTTAAAAGCAAACAAATGAGTCAGGTTGTAAGTGCGAGGACTGGTCGTAAGTGCAAGGACCTTCCAGAAATGACTCTGACCAGCTAGCCACGCCCACCTAGTCACATGACCTCCAAGCCACACCCACAAAATAAGCCACGCCCACAGAACCGGTAGTAAAAAAAATTAGAACCCACCCCTGGCTCCTGGCATGCAATCACTGTCCTATAGCATTCTGGATAAATGGCTGTCCAATCTTTTCTTGAAGACCTCCAGTAATGGAGCACCCACAGCTTCTGGAGGCAAGTCATTTCACTAATTAATTGTTCTAACTGTCGGGAAATTTCTCCTTAATTCTAAGTTGCTTCTCTCCTTGATTAATTTCCATCCGTTGCTTCTTGTCCTGCCTTCTGCTGCTTTGGAGAATAGGTTGACCTCCTTGTCAGATAGCATCTAGCCATTGTTTGAGGATCTATAGGACACGTGGCATTCACTCCTTTATGAAGCTAATCTTCCAATTGCCAATTGTAAGCATGGGTTAAAATACCGCATTGGCTATGATCAGGTGATTTTATACACAGGCACCCCCCTCCCCCTCAAACAAAGAGGCAGCATAATTTATAACTGCCATTTCTACAAGCCGTGTTGTAATCAAAGTGATCCAAGGGTGACTCATTAATTAATTGTCTTTTATTATGATGTGCTATTGAGTTAATGAGCAATTTGTATCAGATGATGTTCTGAACACATTGATTACATAAAATTTTTCTGAAAGCTTTCATCCGACGACACTGCAAAGAAAGGGAAGATGGCAAGGAAGACTCTTGCTAGTTTTCTTTGCAAAGAATTGGTGAAATCATCGCAAAGGCATTTAAGGGTGCTTCCCAATGGGAAAACTCACAAGACAAATCCATTTTGGTTTGTGGCATCCTTCTTTATCCTGACCAATCCTTCACTTCCAGAAGTCCGACTTTCCTTTGAAATGCTTCTGGAGGCAAGTTGTTCCCCTGATTTTTTGTTCTGTCAGGAAATTTCTTATTTTTTCTAGGTTGGTTCTCTCCTTGATTAGTCTCCATCCATTGCTTCTTATCCTGCCTTCAGGTACTTTGGACGATAGATTGACCTCCTCCTTTTTGTGGCAGCCCCTTAGATGTCCCGAAGGTGGTTTTTAAAAAAATATATAATAGATTTTATTGATTTTCTGTTGTTTACATTTTGTTAGTGCTTAATAAACATCGTGTCGTCCGAGTTATTTGATTTGCTTAACAGTACAGATTACATTCTTAATCTCCACCTCTTGGTTTTTCTGATGTTACGCCTAATAAAAACAGTTCAGGTTAAGATCTACATATTTTCTTATCATCTTTTCTAACCACTTATGTACTTTCAAGAGGCAACTGAACTTTCTGGTTTTTCTTTGAAGACGTTTTGCTTCTCATCCAAGAAGCTTCTTCAGCTCGTCCAAGAAGCGTCTTCAAAGCTGAAGAAGCTTCTTGGGTGAGAAGCGAAATGTCTTCAAAGAAAAACCCAGAAAGTCCAGTTGCCTCTTGAAAAAAGCACCTTTGGGACAGGGGTGGGTTCTAACCGGCTTTACTACCGGTTCTCTTTGTGCACGTGCTTCGCGCGCAATCGCCTCTCCGCACATGTGCTTCACTCGTATGCGGGTGAAACTTGCGCTATGCATAAGCGCATTGCGAATCTGCCCAGCTGAGGTGTGGCAATCCACTCTGCCACACCTCTCAGCTGGGCTGAAAATGACAAAATAAAAGGTAGTATTAATGCGGGGGCAGGCGGGAGGGTCCAGCTCCCGAAGGAATAGAACCGGTTCGGTGATATCATATCACTGCTACTGGCTCGGCCGAACCGGGCTGAACCGGGTGGAACCCACCACTGCTTTGGGACAACCATCACCTGGATGACTGAGAATCTCCATAGGTATTCAGTCCCTTAGCTATTACCTAGAGCTTCGATATTACATAGAGCTGCAGTAGCTCCTATCATCAGCCTAGTAATTTCCTCTCTCAAATTTCACTTTAGAGTGCCAGGATGAAGGAAGACAGGCCGCTCTGTTAGTAGGCCATGTGATGTCATCCCAGAAGCATCTGCCGGTTTTTGAGCAGTTACATTTCAATGTGGCTGCCCTGAAAATGGCGGCTGCTTCCGGGAATGGGGGGACATGGGAGGAGCACTACAGCATCCCTACGGTTGATCATAATGACAAACGAACCTGGGAGCACTGTAACAGCCATAATTTCAGGGCCATGTCATAAGTAGGTTTTTAGGGGAATTTTAGGGTTTTTCTACCACAACTTCAAATGATTGCAAAGCAACTGGTCATAAGGATATACAGTACAGGACTATAAAATAAAATAGTTTGGTTGCCAGCAAATGCCCAATATCAGGTTCATGTGAGACTTATATTGAAAGAAACTTGGTCTTTGCTTAGTTACTTTGCAAAAGCACATTCATAGATCCTTTTTTAGGGTGCCTTCTCCAGTCAGTGATGACTCCTGGCCTCGATTAGTTCATGCTGTTGCCTTGGCGATGTTTTCAGAAGTAATTTGCTACTGCTTCCTTTTTAGGGCTGAGAGACAATGACTGGCTCAAGGCCACCCAGCTGGCCTTATGCTTAAAACAGAACTCCCAGTTTCTAGCCTGTTGCCTTAACCACTGTACCAAACTGGTTCTATACTAAATTTAATAGATGCTTTGAGCGTAATTGAGTATATTAGAACCTGATTACCCAAAGGGCAACCTACTTCAGTATGAATCTGTTCATCCTGTGAACACCCATTTTACCCTTTTTAGTTTAGTTTTGGAAAATTTAAGGGTCTAGATGGGATATTAAACCAAAACAATGCACCAGCAGAATTAAAAATATGACTGCTTCTAATATTGATGTCACTTTCTTACAGGAAGAGAGAACCAGCCACTGAATTTTTTTAAGTCAACTCTATAACACATTTTCCAAACAATGGCAACCAGCAACCTAGTAGTTGTTAAGATCCATGGTTTTTAAGTGAGACATGATGTGTCCCTGACTTGTAATTTTACTGCCAGATTCTGCTTGTTGGAATCTGATAATCATGTGACTGCTAGATACCACAATGGTTATGTAAGAACTGGTTGTAAATTTACTTTTTCAGTGCTGTCCTAACTTCCGTTGCCAAACAAGACAGTTGTTGTGTTAGATCAGGGGTCAGCAACCTGCGGCTCCAGAGCCGCATGCGGCTCTTTGGGCCTTCTACTTTGGCTCCCTGTCAGGTGATCCCACCATTGGCTGGCCCTGCCCCTCGCCCTCCCCTCCCAGTCACTCCTCACCTGGCCTGAGAAGGTTAAGGGCGACGGCGGGAGATGGAGAAGCAGCCAGGGCAGAGATAGAGAGATACAAAGAGAGGGGAAGAGAGAGAGAGACATAGAGAGATACAGAGAGAGAGAGTGGGGGAGAGAAGGAGGGAGTGGAGAGAAAGATATGTCAAAAGGATTTTGTGGTTCCTGGTGTTTTTTAACAACTGGTTTTCTGCCCTAATGACCGGCTGGGTAGGCGTGGCTAGGGGGGAGGTCATGTGAGTGGTGGAAGTGAGTGACATTGAATTGGCCATGCCCACCCAGGTTTTGTGGCTCCCGGTGTTTTCTTTTCTGTGGGAAACGAGTCCAAATGACTCTTTGAGTATTTAAGGTTGCAGACCCCCTGTGTTAGACAGAAGTGGGTTTCACTTACCTTCGCTACCGGTTTGGAACTGTGAGTGTGTGTGTGTGTGTGTGTGTGTGTGTGTGCAGAGCCTCCATGATGACGACCAGGCAGGTGGGCGGAGCCTCCTGCTGCCGCTGCCGGTTTGCCCGAACCAGGACGAACCGGTAGAAACCCACCACTGGTGATAGAGCACCTATATGTTTTAACTGTTTGAGGATCATAATAATATAAAAGCATGAACAGACTACCAAGAGTTGGAAGGGACCTTGGAGGTCTTCTGTCCAATCCTCTGCTCAAGCAAGAAATTCTATATCATTTTAGACAAATGGTTATCCAATCTCTTTTTAAAGACTTCCAGTGTTGGGGCATTCACAACTTCTGGAGGCAAGTCGTTCCATTGATTAATTGTTCTAACTGTCAGGAAATTTCTCCTTAGTTCTAAGTTGCTTCTCTCCTTGATTAATTTCCATCCACTGCTTCTTCTCCTGCTTTCAGATGCTTTGGAGAATAGGTTGACTCCCTCTTCTTTGTGGCAGCCCCTGAGATATTGGAAGACTGCTATCATGGCCCCCCTAGTCCTTCTTTTCATCAGACTAGCCATGCCCAGTTCCTGCAACCGTTCTTCGTATGTTTTATCCTCCAATCCCTTAAGAATCATTGTTGCTCTTGTCCGCACTCTTTCTAGATCTCAACAACTTTTTTATAAGGTGGTGACCAAAGCTGGATGCAATATTCCAAGTGTGGTCATCAGAGCTGCCATGCAGAAGATTAGCCTGGATCAAGCCAAAGGACCCAATCAACCATCAATATGTTATTGTATTATTTCGCTGAATTTGCAAGCGACAATATTGAGCAGCACCCTGGATCTTTTTTCTGTTCCTTGGTCTCTAGTTGTCTGAATGTTTTTTTTTTTTAAAGGAAATGGCAAAAAATAAAAATAAACAAATCCCAAAATGAGAGGAAAACAACCTATTAGGAAATGAATTCAGGCACCCTTGTTATAAAGAAAACAAGTGAGCAAGCAAGCAAGCAAGCAATATTATCTTAACAGCTTATCATCCAGAACTCATGTGCAGCCTCAAATTCAATTTAGCATGTGAGGCTAATAGTCATCTTTTTGTTTTCATTTCGCCTGAGATCATCATTTGTGCTCTTGCACCTCTACGCATCCATCAGGTTGCTGCTGCGTGCTAAATAACGTTATCTTTTTTTCCCCTGAGCTTTGCATCTTTTCTGACATGCACGCATTCCACTCTTATGTCTGTGAAACTCATAGCTTTTCAATGGGCCTGTCATGTAATAATGAGAGGTAGATTCACACAAACAGGGCTTAGGCGCCCGAAGATAAGACGGCATAGTTATTCAGAAGCTATATGATCCCGGGATCAGTATTAGAATTCTCTCTGCTAGCTGAAGTGCGAAAGTAAGCTGAAGGTCACCCCTTTGAGAGCTGCCCAGGGTGGACTTTGTAATATTTGAAACATGATTTTTGTAGTAGTGTTGCACTGGCTAACCAACATGGGTTTTCTTATTGATTGATTGATTGATTGATTGATTGTTTAAATTTGTATACCGCCCTTCTCCTGAAGGACTCAGGGCGGTGAACAGCCAAAATTAAAATACATACAATATAAAATTTAAAATAATTTAAAACAGAATTAAATCGAATTGGCTTCCCAAAAATTAAAACCCATTACCCTTAAAATAACCCATTAAAATTTTTTAAGCCAGCCCAGCTTGCTGAAATAGAAAGGTCTTCAAAGCTCGAGAGAAGGTCCAGAGGTCCGGGATCAGTCGTATTCCTGGGAGTAGCTCGTTCCAGAGGGCGGGTGCCCCCACAGAGAAGGCTCTCCCCCTGGGGATCGTCAGTTGACATTGCTTGACCGACGGCATCCTGAGGAGGCCCTGAGGGAGCGAATTGGCCGGTGGGAGGTTATCGGTGGCAGAAGGTGGTCTCGTAAATAACCGGGCCCTAAGCCATGGAGCACTTTAAAGGTGAGAACCAACACCTTGATTGGTGTTGTATTTTAAATTTGCTTGTTCAAATATATTGCTAATAATTTGCCTTAACGTTCAAGAAATAGCCTGTTTCAGAAACCAAGACTGGTAGGAGAGTGTTTGATATGTTGTAGATAACAGCTTCGTTTTGAGCTGTTCTCACATCCATGAACAAAGAAAATAGTCAAGCCCAACTTTGGGAAGTGCTGAGGATGTATCTTACCCAGCTCCATTTTGATGTTTTTCCTTTGCAAATGTTTCTTTTACTTTTGCTCAGAATGCAATGTTCTTTTCCGTTCACATATTATTCAATGCTTTAATCAGTGGTGAAATCCAAATGTTTTTTACTACCGGTTCTGTGGATGTGGCTTGGTGGGCGTGGCTTGGTGGATGTGCAGGGGAAGGATACTGCAAAATCCCCATTCCCTCCCCACTCCTGGGGGAAGGATATTGCAAAAATCTCCATTCCCACCCCACTCTGGGGCCAGCCAGAGGTGGTATTTGCTGAACTACTCCAAATTTCCGCTACCAGCTCTCCTGTCAGAACCTGCTGGATTTCACCCCTGGCTTTAATTCTTGTAACTCTCAGATGACTATTTCTAAACCAATTAACTTTTGAAGCTCTTGTGCTAACTATACAAGTAAATCTTAAGTCATTTGTCCAGATTCCCCCTTTTCATAGGGAGACCCCACTTCGAGTACTCTAATAAATTGCTTTTAAATGATCTTGTGACTCGGTTGCTTATTGAAAGACGTTAGCCAAGGCAAAACCTAGAGTCAGATTTATCCATCACCTTGCATCAAACAGTCTCACCCGGATGGGATTGGCCTGCTCCCTTCGCTGCAGAAGAAATGGCATGTTGCAGATCTTGTCAGTCATGGATTTCCAGCTGGTGGGATAGAGAAGGATGTTTTTTGCTGTGGCTCCTGCCTTCTGGAATATTGTGCCCCTTGAGGTGAAATCTGTGCCCACCCTCTTGGCCTTCTGAAAGAGCCTCAAAACTGGGTTTTGTCTTTTGGTTTTGGGCTTCAACTTTCACTTAGTAAATTAGGAAGAAGATCCTACCCACACGCCATTTAATTTTTTGGTTTATAATTTATATACTCTCCTTTTACTTTTAATATTTAGTGTTTTAATGTTTTTTGTGTTAAAACAGTATGTAAGCGGCCCAGAATTGCTGCACTGTGAGATGGCCAGCATATAAATTTAATGAATAAATAACCAACTAAACAAATAAGCAAACTACTATCGTGTTTCTTCAAAAATAAGGTCCAACTGGAAAATAAGCCCTAGCATGATTTTTAGGATGCTCGTAATATAAGCCCTACCCCCAAAATAAGCCTGTTAAGATTGTCAGCCAAACGAACGCACTTAGTACCATATTTCCCCGAAAATAAGAACTAATGCATCTTTTGGAGCAAAAATTGATATAATATCCATTCTTTTCGGGGAAACACGTTAGTTTCACTAAAAAGAAGTCAGCAGTGACAAAGAGGAACTAGTGATATCACTCTGATATGACCAGAAATAATTGAATTTGTGCACTTTGGTTTTTGCAATACTGTACTTGCAGTCTTTTTTTTCCAAATGCAAATATTTCAGCATCTTTCCATAGCACTTCGCATTGTTTTTAGAAATTTGCAGAGTGAATTTCTATGCAAATTTCTAAAACAATGCAGATGTACTACAGAAAGATGCAAGATTGTATAAGAACGCTCTCAAAATGTTTTCTTGCAGATCATTTGCCTAATGCTGACATATTTGTGCACTATTTATTTTTAAAATGGATCGCAGCATTCCACCTTCTAAAGGAAGAATAATTGTGCTTCACTATGCCTATTAACGTGGAAAGTGCAACCTAGATCGGTTCATATGACACTGTGGATGAAATGAACCTGGTCCTCATTTGTGGATATCAAAAGCCTTTGTGTAAATGATAAACCTGGCTACAGGAATTGCATAAAGTAGCCAGGTAGGGAAAGAAACCATAAAAGATTTTCTTTGAAATGCAACACCAAAAGGGAATATAGTTGTCCTCTTCCCAGTACGGACAGAATGAAGCATCACTTTGCTTGGCAGACCAGGATAACTGATGAACTGGTGCCAAGCCCCCTTAATTGGAAGATTGTGCTTAGAGCAATAGATCATGAAATTGGGAGCCCAGGAAGGTGCCCTGCTCAACTCACAATGCATTTATTTGAGGACTCCAAATGATGGCCAGAGGGCTGGAGAAGGAGTAGTCCTAGTGCAGTGATGTCTAACCTTTTTGCTATCGCGTGGCGGGGGGGGCCTTCTGGGGGAGTGGGGAAGGCCGTTTTCGCCCTCCCTAGATTCCTAGAAAGGCTCTGGAGGCTGGGGAGAGCAAAAAACGGGCCTCCCCCCCCCAAGGCCCTCTGGAGGCAGGAAAAAGCCTGTTTCCCTACTTCTGGTGGGCCCAGAAGGCCCGAAAATCAGCTGTCTGGTGCGTGCATGCATGCTGGAGCTGAGCTCGCGTGCCCACCGATATGGCTACGTGTGCCACCTGTGCCATAAGTTCGCCATCACGGTCCCAGTGTTACCACTCCAGGGAAATTGTGCAAGCAGAGAAATTATGAATCTCCCCATTTCAGTTGGTATTTTTTTTCTGAACAGCTGTTGTGTACAATGCGAATGGCACCTTTTATTAGAAAACTAGCAGTTGGCCAACAAAGAAGGCGACGGGATGTGGAGAAGCACCAGTTTCAAATATTGCCATCCAATCCTTAGATTTTATTTCTTTTTAGAAGTTCCCACCCCAACAATTTGGAATGGATAACAATAAATTAAGAAACAAACAAACGAACAAAAAAAAAATACAATATCCAGTTAAGTTTTGAGCAAACACATCTACAAAAGAACAGATGCTAAAAAAACCTTAGGGCTCTACTGGAGGCGTTTCATTTCTGTTTCCACAAATGGCAGGCCAAAGCAAAACAGAGGATCGTGCTTCTGAACGATGAAACAGGGTTTTGGTCAGTCTCCAGCATGAAGGCATTGCCACCATGGTGGGACAGACACCACGGAAGTGTCTCAGACCAGTTGTCCAGTTGTCTTGCATTAGCACATAGATAGTAACCTCAAGAGGGCACTCATGGTCAATATTGCAAGTTGGGATTGACCACACAATCTCTTAAATCCACCGGACAAGATGAAATTTAGGAAAGACACTGAGGGTGTTTTTCTTCTTAAATAATATGTTCCTGTACAGGAGCAGAAATCACTATGCTACATTAAAATAACTTCAGAAATATTTATATATACACATATAAAATATTTTACATGACACCCAAAGGCACTGAGTTGCATTGGGGCTCAGCTCCTCATTCCCAGTCATATTGGAAATGGAGAATATTATATTTTCTTAGGGAGGGTGTGGAGCACAGCAGCCCCCAAAAGAATGAAAGACCTGCTTGGCAAAAGTTGAAAATTCCTGTCTGTAAAATTATTGTCGGTAGGCGACAACATAGCCATATCCAATTATGGCAAAACAGGAAATAATTTTCAATACGCAGAGTGAACGAAAAGAGCTAACATCATTCCTTTCCTTTTCTTTTTTTAAAGGAAAAAGCAGCAGCAGGTTTCCAATGATCTTCTAAAATATCTCGGACCACAGCAATTTCAGCACTGTCTGTTGCTAGCATAATAATCTAGTAAAAAGTTAAGCAATTTTAAAGCCCACTGATTTAAACAGAAGAGTTAAGCATGCACTTAAATATATCCTATCCATTTCAATGGAAGTAGGTACTTAACATTGGCTCAATCTCATCTGTTATTTTTAATTCAAATAGTTCAAGGGTCAATGTTGCACAGTTGTACAGCTTCCGATACAGAGAAGAATGCAATGGGATTGGCTCTTAAAATCTCTCCCCCCCTTGCTTGTTGGTTTTACTAGAAAGATATAGCTTTTTCAAAATAGCTGGTAGATACAGAAAGCATAAATATATCATAAAGTTTAGACACCGATTGTACTAAATGCAACAATACAAAGAAGCAAACGGGAACACAAATAGTAACACAATAAAACTGTATTACATTTGTGCTTCAAATCTTACAATATATTATGTACATTAGTCCAAAATAAGCATCTCATGCCAAAGGACACAAAAGGGGAGAAAAAGAAAAACCCTCCCAAAACCAGCAAGCCAAAATCAAAACTAAACTTTCAGCAGTATGTACAATATTTTTAATGGACATCCAGGCGTGAACAGGTGCAATTTTTTTTACTACAGATAAGTGCAGTTCTCTTTTTATTCCACAGGATCATTTTGTCTCCCTATATCTATGCTATTTAGTAGGTTCTGGTGTCATTTCTTATATACATGTTAAAAAGAGAAGGAAAGAACAGAAAGGAAGAGAAAAGAACGATGGGCTTCCATAATCAGAGAAGTTTGGAGGGGCTGAATCAGCGGACCTGGGGTGCATAGCCCTCTTTCATTAAACCTTCCTCATAGTCCGTCTGGCAGAGAATCATGTTGTTCTTTAGGAAAAATTTGTCTCCCACGCAAAATCTGGAAATACAAAAGGGAAAAGAGATGATTCAGTTTGTATTGGATTTTATGACAAACGCTTCCAACCAGGAGGGGAACCTTTAAGATGGCCAACCACAGTTCTTCATGTTTTTTTAGCATCTCCTTATCTACACCCAGCCCTTTCTCCTCACAACCTCATCCCAACAAGACTTAGAATGCTGTTTGGTTGCTCAGGAAATCTTAACAACAAGAATAGGAATGGATTGGGACAGTGGCCCAAATTAGCAATAGCACTTAAGATTTAGGCTTTACCGATTCTCTAAGCAGTTTACAGAGTCAGCCTATTGCCCCCAACAATATGCTGTCCTCATTTTACCCACCTCGGAAGGATGGAAGGCTGAGTCAATCTTGAGCTGGTGAGAATCAAACTGTTGACAGTCAGCAGAATTAGCCTGCAATACTGCATTCTAACTACTGTGCCACCACTGCTCGATATACAAATTGGTTGTATATTTGTTTTTTTTGTAGGTTGATTTCTGTATCTGTTGTTTTTATATTTGTGATTTTTATCCAATTGTTTTATTCATAGCACTTAAGACTTATATACCGCTTCACAGTGCTTTTACAGCCCTCTCTAAGCGGTTTTGCAGAGCATATTGCCCCCAATAATTTGGGTCCTCATTTTACCCACCTTGGAAGGCTCAGTCAACCTTGAGCTTGGTGGGATTTAAACTGCGAAACTGCAGGCAGCCGGCAGGCAGTGGAAGTAGCCTGCAGTACTGCACTCTAACCACTGCGCCACCGAGGCAGTGGTTATTTTGTATGGCCTAACAGAAAGGACCGCACTAGGATCCAATTGTTGTATGGTGCCCAAGTTGCTTTTGGTAAGATGGGCAGCTATATAAATTTGATTGATACATACATAAATAAAAGTTCATGATTGGTTGTTCAGGCTTGGAGGGATTATTCAGTGGTGGGATTCAATTTTTTTTTACTACTGGTTCTGTGGGCGTGGCTTGGTGAGTATGGCATGGCAGAATTCTGGGAGTTGAAATCCACAAGTCTTAAAGTTGCCAAGTTTGGGGACCCCTGCCCTAAGCTATGTAATGCTTGTAGGCCCCTTGTTAAAACGTTACACTAGAAAGGCTAACGAATAGAGCCTTGGGCCACTACAAAAGAAAAAGAATCATAAACATACAGTTATACATGCCTTTTAGTTATTAAACAGCAAAGTATTTAAAGTAAGAAATACAAATTATGTTTCAAATGGATGCATTTACTGATTGCCCATTTATCATTTGGCTGGCTTGATCTCCTTCTGTAGCATGCCTTTGAAACAGCAGTTAAATATACAGTAACTCTCAAACTAATTTTAAGATGCATTAATAGGCGCACAAAACGTTGACAAATTAAGCAAGCAGGATCACTTTAGTTAATACAATTAGTAACGGGCTTGTTTGTAAAAATCAGAAAAACCGATATTCTGAAATTTCACAATGCCCCAAGCTGCAGATACATTGCATTACGTCAATATAAATGAACCACGATTAGTTGGGTTTATACAACATGCGGAACTCTAGCCAGACAAACCACTTTATGGCTTGGTGAGATGTGAGCTTAAGAATATAGATGAAGAAGAAATAGCATACTCGATTGTGGCTAAAGTGTAATACCTGGGGAGAAGTCATAAGCCAAAAACATCCGTAATAAACAGAAATAATTTTATGGTGAAAGCAAATTTCCAGGAAAATAGATGAAATGATGCATCTGATGTTAGCACACATGTGATGGATGCCACCAAATTAAGGTCTATGTCACCATGAGGTGCTACAGGAGAGCAGGGAAATATTAAGCAACGAAAGGTTTGTAGGGTTCCTTCTATCCACATCTTTTTTAATCCAAAATTGGGGCTCAAAAGGAGGGGTGGTATTTTTTTTAAAAAAAATAATTTTTATTAAACAGTTTGTCTTTAAAAACAACACAAAAAACAATCACACATATATGAAAACAAAACATGTCAAAACATAACATATTGAACATTACATAACATTAATGGTAATTTTACAGCATTTCGTATCAACTTACGTACTTTGCTTTTGTAGTTCTCTATTCTATCATTTCTATTTACTACTCAATAGTAGAATAATCGCATTACTCTTGACATATATATACTGCTCAAAAAAATAAAGGGAACACAAGCAGAAGACATCCGAGATCTGAATGAATGAAATAGCCTTATTAAATATTTGTTCTTTACATACAGTAGTTTATACACTGCTCAAACAACTAAAGGGAACACAAAACTACTGTATGTAACAAAGTATTTAATAAGGCTATTTCATTCATTCAGATCTCAGATGTCTTCTGCTTGTGTTCCCTTTATTTTTTTGAGCAGTGTATATATACACATTATAATATTCATTTGTTCTTATCCACACATTTATATTCGTTTATATTTACCTCTCTTTATTTAAAGTTGTTCAGTTACTTTAAGTTTCATCAATACTAAGTTAAACATTTCTTGTTCTGATTTCTATTTTCGAGCCAACTGTACACATATTCCATATGTCATAATAGTCTGAATCCTCTCTCTCTTTCAACTCCATAGTCATTTTATCCATCTCTGCGCATTCTAGAATTTTCCTAATTGCATTCTAGAATTTTCCTAATTGCAGTTTCGTCTGACGGTATATTTTTTTGTTTCCAATTTTTTTGCGAATGTGATTCTTGCTGCGGTATTGGGGTGGTATTCATTTACCTTTGCTACAGGTTCGCAAATGTGAGTGTGCATGTTTGCTTCGCTCACACGCACCACCTCCACGCATGTGCCTTCCGCACATGCGCGGAAGGTAAAAAATGGGACGTGATGATGTCCGGGCGGGTGGGCGGAGCCTCCCACAGCCGCCGCTACCGATTCACCTGAACCGGATAGAACCAGCTGAATTCCACCACTGCTCGAAAGCGGTAAAAATTGGCCTTTTTACAAAACCCAAACTGTCTAGCACAGTGGCATGAGTAGATGGTTTCTACAATGAGTCTACTTCCCCCCCCCCTCAAAAGAATGAACTCTTTAAATGCAGTCTGGAGAAGAGAATGGACCATCCCCCCCAGACACAGCCAGGGGTCCTCCAGCCTACAGAAGAATTTAGCTAATGAATGATGCTATTGGGAGGTGTGGTATCATAATCGGTTTGTTACAAGAGCTCCATCTATAAAAACATCCTTGGAGGAATTGCCTGCTGCAGTCCAATTAAATAATAATAATAATAAAAAAGAGTCACCCAAATGAACTTTTTTCTTTTGCATTGACGTGGACAACGCCTTTGCTTCAACTAATTACCCACCTTGGTCTTGCAAAGCAGTCTTTAATTTGGCCTTAGATTACAATGTCCTTTCTCTCTCTCTCTCCCCCCCGCCGCTTCATAATCTTCCAAACCGCAACATTTTGGACCCAATTAAGAGCCGAAATAAATGCATGCATTGTTTACAGTACACTGAACAACAGAGTAGCTATGGGAATAGGCTGTATATGTACTTAATTGCAACAATTTAACCTTCAAATAGCAGGGTCTGATGTAGCTGACCCAGGAAAAGTACACAGAATTATACGCGTTGACCTGCCGAACCTCTGATAGCGGCTCCCTCGTATTTTATTAGTCAGTCACTCTCTAATGATGCTGGAAGCCGAAATCTGAGGGAATTGTCACCGAGTAAATTGTATACTGAAAAGAGGCCTTTAAAGCTTTGTGAAGTTGTGAGGTTTTAAATGGAACAGCAGTTGGACTGATTTACATTTGTAAAGATTGGAATGCTAGACAAACAGCGAAGCCATTTATTTTCCAACTGGGTAGCTTTGGAAATTTATCCTTATGCTTGCTAAATAGAGAGAAGGGGAGAAAATAGTGTAATAAAAAAAGTGAATTGAAAAGAATTAGCTCTGCTCCCGAAGGAAAATTGGACTGTTTATTTGTGGACTCTCACTCTCTCTCCTGTCATCACCTCCCCCCCCCAAAAAAAAACCCCCCTCCAAACTTCAACCCACATTCCTTTCTCTTTCTGTCTTTCTTCCATTCGTGGATTAAAACCCATTCTCTATAAACACAGATTATAAAATGATCCTGAAAATGCTGGCGTTATTTATGGACAAATCATTTTCACCAAACGGATCTTATTTCCCAATTTGTGGTCTCCTGCAGCCTATTTTTATATTTCATTATATATTTCTTACAGAACAAAGCTAAGAGACTCGACTGAGGGAGCAAATCTTCTTTTATAGCTTCTCTTTCTTTTGCGTCTGGGTGGGCATAGCTAGTCCTCTGCAAAAAAACGATCAGGTTCTTGCCTTTTGAGGAAATATTCATCCCATCCATGTATGTATATATAGTAAGATAAAAGCGATCCATGTGAAAACATGGAGATGCACAAACCATCATCTAAATATAAAATGTGGAAGGAAAGTGTGAAATCCCATTCTTTCTACCAATTCCACCGCTCATGCTAGAAAAAACGGAGAGCTTGAGTGATTCTTTCACATCATTCAGTGGACTAAAAAACCAAAAACACAACAAGAGTTTCATCTCTCCCTTGACAAGCACCATGGTGGGAGATAGTACAAGACAGGGGTGAAATCTACTTACTTTCTCAACCGGTTTGGAAGTGCGCGTATGCAACACATGTGCGCTTGGACCCTCTGCGCATGCACAAACTCTTCTGCGCATGTGCAGAGGGTAAAAAACAGGTTACTTCCTGGTTAAAAGCAGGAAGTAATGACGACCGGGTGGGTAGGCGGAGCCTCGCGCCGCCATCGCTGCCGGTTCTCCGAACCACTGGCTGCCATTGCTACTAGTTCAGCCAAAACAGCCCGAACCGGGGGAAATTTCACCCCTGGTACAAGATGCTCTGTAAAAATCCACTGAGGAAGTCCATCAGATCAGTGGTGAAATTTGAACTGGCTTGCCACCGGTTCACTTTTTTTTTTTTTAAATTTGATTTATATGCCGCCCTTCTCTGAAGACTCAAGGCGGCTTACAATGTGTTAAGCAATAGCCTTCATACTTTTGTATATTTTATACAAAGTCAGCTTATTGCCTCCACAATCTGGGTCCTCATTTTACCTACCTTAGAAAGGATGGAAGGCTGAGTCAACCTTGAGCCTGGTGAGATTTGAACTTGCAGTAATTGCAGGCAGCTGATGTTAAAAACATGCTTTAGTCTGCTGTGTTACCAGGGCTCCTGCACACATGTAGTATTGCATGTACTGCACACATGCGCAGTACGCACAAAACACACGGAAAAAGGAGGCTTGGGAAGATAAGTATAACAGCTGGGGGGAACAGCTGTGCCGCACGATTTAGATTCACTAGAAAGCAGGATTTCCTGCTTTCTAGAGATTTTAAATCGCGCGGCACAGCTGATCGTCGGAAATACCGGTTCGGAGGAACCAGTAGTTTTTTTTTTTTAACTACCAATTCGCCCGAACCAGTGGAAACCGGTAGGATTTCACCATTGCATCAGATCCAAGGCTCATAGGGCTGAAGTAGGCAGAATTTGTACCACAGCTCTCTCCCCCCCCACCCCCAATTCTAATTAAATTTCCTATCCATGCAAGTTCACAGGGGAGAACAGGAGAAACAGCTAAAAACAGCCAAGCAAGGGTTGACTGATTTATATTTAGGAGACAGCTAAGAAATCTCAGAGGAGTAGTCTAGACTGAGAAGCTGAAAGAGCACCTCAGAAGAAGTCTAGGGCAAGCTATGATCCTAATGTTGCCCGCATAATCAGCAGGAACGAAGCACAACTCACGGAAGGCGTTTCCTTTTTCCTCCTGCTTGCAAATCTATTTCAAGATCATATCTAAAAGGGAGTGTGTGCAGTGGCCTCTTTTCACTTCACCTCCTATCAACTGGAGCAGTGGAGCAGTGTTAGCAATTCCAGCAACTGGAGCAGTGCCGAATATAGGAAATGCTACCGCTGTATGTTGAATGAGAAATTCTGGGCCGTTATGCAGCCCTTCCCATTTTAAAACCAAAGAAGAAGGTTATTTGGCATTCCAAACACAATGGCCAGAAGTTACAAGCAGAACTCTGGTGAGGGATCATAGGCTCTCTAGAACAAGGACAAATGGAAGGTCAAAGAAAGTATCTCTTCAACCATTTGTATAATGGGTTTCTAATCTTCAGAAATTTGGGATGCGGTGGCTCGGTGGCTAAGACGCTGAGCTTGTCGATCGAAAGGTCGGCAGTTCAGCGGTTCGAATCCCTAGTGCCGCATAATGGGGTGAGGGGTCCACCCCTTGAAAACCTTGTTACAAGAGTAAATACAATGGTGGCTATGGTTTCTGCTACCAAAGCAGGGATTAAATTTTGTAAACCTTCAGAGTAAAAGAAAAGGAGAGTTCCAAACTTGGAAGAAATATCACAAACCATCTAGATCATGACCAGATCATCTGACAGTAGAAATTTCAAATGAGTCAAGGCAGTTACTAGAGGTATGCTATGAATTGCTATGGATTCCAGTGCAGATTCTTCCCAGATGTTCACCATATACCACAAGGTATATGGTGGCTCAGTGGCTAAGATGCTGAGGTTATTCATCAGAAGATCGGCAGTTCAGCAGTTCGAATCCCTAGTGCCGCGTAACGGAGTGAGCTCCTATTACTTTTCCCAACTTCTGCCAACCTAGCAGTTCGAAAGCACATAAAAAATGCAAGTAGAAAAATAGGGACCAACTTTGGTGGGAAGGAAACAATGTTCCATGTGCCTTTGGCGTTTAGTTGTTCCCGACTCTAGGGGGCAGTGCTCATTTGTTTCAAAGCTGAAGAGCCAGCGTTGTCTGACGATGTCTCCGTGGTCCTGTGGCCGGCATGACTAAACGCCAAAGGCGCACAGAACGCTGTTACCTTCCCACCAAAGGTGGTCCCTATTTTTCTACTTGCATTTTTTATGTGCTTTCAAACTGCTAGGTTGGCAGAAGCTGGGACAAGTTACGGGAGCTCACCCCATTACGTGGCACTAGGGATTCGAACCACTGAACTGCCAACCTTCTGATCGACAAGCTCAGCATCTTAGCCATATACTTTGTGGTATATGGTGAACATCTGGGAAGAATCTGCACTGGAATCCATAGCATACCTCTAGTCACTGCCTTGTCTCACTTGAAATTTCTATTATTAGATGATCTGGCCATGTTCTACATGGTTTTTGATATTTCTTCCAAGTTTGGAACTCTCCTTTTCTGTATTCTGGAGCAGAGGTGAAATGCTCCCGGTTCGGACTGGATCACCCAATCCGGTAGCGATGGAGGCGGGTGGTTTGGAGAACTGGTAGCTAAAATCCCTGCCCCCCCCCATGCCCAGCTGAGCCGCACAATCATCAGAGGCTTTTTTTTTTTTTTTACTTTTAAAAGCATTTTTTCTACAACCTCTTCGGCCGAAAAATTGCTTTAAAAAAAAAAAAAGCCTCTGATGATCGTGCGGCTCAGCTGGGATCATCAATGGCTTTTAAAAGAAAAAAACCCTTTTTTTCTTTTAAATGCCTCCGACAATCCAAGCTGAGTTGCCTGATTGTCAGAGGCATTTAAAAGAAAAAAAGTCTCTGCCGATCAGGCAACTCAGCTGGGATCGTCAGAGCCTTTTGAAAGCATTTTTTACAACCTCTTCACCAAAGAGGTTGTAGAAAAAATGGTTTTAAAAGTAAAAAAAAAAAAAAAAAAAAATGGCCACGCCTACCCAGTCACATTACTCCCCCCCCACCAAGCCACGCCCACAGAACCGGTAGTAACAAATTTTAGATTTCACCACTGCTGTGGAGGTTTACAAAATTTAATCCCTGCTTTGGTAGCAGAAGCCATAGCCATCATTGTATTTACTCTTGTAGCAAGGTTTTCAAGGGGCTGGCGGGAGGAAAACCCATTCCCCAATCCAACCTCCTTTCTCTCCCAAGCCTGAAGAAACTTTGCCCCATCATTTGTTCTGGGGTCCCGTTCTGCTTTTCCAAAAAGCAACAGGACTTTGTTTTTCCTTAAGGACATTTCGCTTCTCACCCGAGAAGCTTCTTCAGTTCTGACTGAACTGAACTGACTGAACTGAAGAAGCTTCTTGGATGAGAAACGAAATGTCTTCGAGGAAAAATGAAGTCCAGCTGCCTTTTGAAAAAGCACCTTTGGGATAACCATGACCTGGATGACTGAGAATCTCCATAAACATTTTGTTCTGAGGGTATCAAAAATTACCTGCCTTGCTTGACTGCTAAAAATTAGTTGTCTTCTCCCGGTAAAGAGCTTTTATCTTACAGAAGCGAGAAGACAATCACTAAGTGCTAATTGTGCATAACCAATGCTAAAGATATGCAGCTGAGGCACGGAATAAATGAAGCGAACAAGTAGGGGTACCTATTAGGCACATTTAATAAAGACCCTGGAAGAGTGGTTGGAGGAATGACAATGGGAACGACTTTTGAGTCTCAATTCAAAAGAGGCTGCAATTATTTCTTCCTTGAGTAGATCCTCCTCCTAGTAGGGTAAAGACTGACCTTATTTTGAATGCAGACTCTTTAGTTCTGCACCAAAACAAGCTTGATGTATAGGAGCTGTAAATGGGTCTGTAACTTCTAATTGCTTAGCATTATTACATTGTTTAAACAGTGGTTATTACTTGTCTGATATTTTAATTTTCTGCACAATGTGATGAGAAAGGTCAATTTAGCTTTGTTTTAGAATGTAATTGTAGAAAGCTGTAATTATGGCAGCTGCACAATTCACACTGCATGGGGGAGGGGGGAAAGTTACTACAGTTGGGGGAAAAAAAAAAAAGAACTTACTACAACACCATCGAAGAGCTTGGGCTGATTCTCCCATTACTTTACTGTCCCATGCTAATTGCTTCTGGTTACTGTCCCTTTTTTGCAGGCTCATAAATCAACCCTTTTTCCCAAGTAAAGCTGTGTGACAACATGGATGTGCGCACCAGATATACATACCGTGTTTTCCCGAAAATAAGACATCCTCTGATAATAAGCCCAATTGGGATTTTGAGCGCATGCACTAAAATAAGCCCCCCCCGAAAATAAGCCCTTCCTGAAAATATTTAAACACATATGCAGCCAGTCCCCGCCATTTCCTCTGGTTAGGGATCCTAACCAGGCTGGCTGAGGAATTTGGGGAATTGAAGTCTACAAGTCTTAAAGCTGCCTAGTTAGCAGACACCTGGATTAGTGAAAGTGGGTAAACAGCTGACTTTAGTTGCACTATAAATGAACTGAAGTTAAGAATGCATTTTGAAAAAAACTGTGATATGTTGGTCTATGACTAATAGAGATTTGCTTTGATAAAAATCTTAATCCAGGTTGGCCCTGCTCCCTGAACTCTTTTCCTTTTTAAAAGCTCAACTGATCAGTTCTCTTGCAATTACTTCTTCTGAAACTTGAGTGACTGGTTCCAAGCACACGTAAAAAGCGTGTTTCTCTTCATAAAGGTGATCCAAAGTGGTTCCAACCTTCTTTTCTTTTCTTTTCTTTTCTTTTTTCTTTTCTTTTCTTTTCGGGGTATGGAAATGTGATGACTCATAGACTTTGCAGCAAGATAAAAGGGGACATGGTGGCTCAGTGGCTAACACACTGAGCTTGTCGATCAGAAAGGTTGGCAGTTCGGCGGTTCGAATCCCTAGCGCCAAGTAACGGGTGAGCTCCCATTACTTGCCCCAGCTTCTGCCAACCAACCCTGTTTCCCCCCAAATAAGACATCCCCTGATAATAAGCCCAATTGGGCTTTTGAGTGCATGGCAATAAGGCCAAGCGCTTATTTCAGGGTTCAAAAAAATATAAGACAGGGTCTTATTTTCGGGGAAACACGGTAGCAGTTCGAAAGCACATAGAAAATGCAAGTAGAAAAATAGGGACCACCTTTGGTGGGAAGGTAACAGCATTTTGTGCGCCTATGGCGTTTAGTCATGGCGGCCATATGACTATGGAGATGTCTTTGGATAGCGCTGGCTCTTCGGCTTTGAAACAGAGATGAGCACCGCCCCCTAGAGTCGGGAACGACTAGCGCATATGTGTAAGGGGAACCTTTACCTTTACCTAAAAGGGGTTCAGTTTGGCAGAATTTTAACTGCAGAGATCAAATTCAATCCAGTATTTCTACTACTACTATCTTCTTTAATTTAAACTCTGCACGTGCGTGTGTGTGTGTGTGTGTGTGTGTGTGTGTGTGTGTGTGTGAGAGAGAGAGAGAGAGAGAGAGAGAGAGAGAGAGAGAGAGAGAGAGAGAGAGAGAGAGAGAGAGAGAGAGAGAGAGAGGGAGAACGAGAACCTCTGGTGAGGCTTAGAGTCTTATTCATTATTTTGTATCAATTTAAAATCTACTTTTCATCATTAAAATCAAATCTCAAAGCAGTTTTGGGGGGGAGAGCTCAACATTGGACCACTGGGACTATTTCTTCCTATGGAAGGCAATTTTCTCTAGGAATATGGTTAGGGAAATTAAGATATAAATATGATTATGCCTGACACCTTCAGTCCCAAAGAACCTTTAGTCTCTACTCCCACCATTTTTTTTTCTTTTAAAAAAAGGAATAATTCCTTTGAGTTGAATTTGACTCTGGTGATTTCCTGGTCACATCCATCTAATTTTCTCAGAAATATTATGGAAATTATTTGCTATTAATATATTTCAGATTAACTTTTCACCTTCCTACTCCAGAGTCCTGAGTTTTCCTGCAAGCTTCCTTTCCTGGAAGTAGTAAGGTCTACCTCCGCTTAGCTTTTAAAGATCAGTCAAGGTTGGGCAGATGTGACTACCTTATGTTCTTGAGAAGCATCCCTAACTCTTATAATTGATAAAGGCAAAACAAATGTGTTTTTTCTAATGGTTTATGGCTTAAACCACATTGCTTGATTGACTGATTACGTGCCATCAACTCATTGCTGCCTCTTAGCAACCATAAAGATTTTCTCCATGATTTAAAGCATAGCTCCATTAATATTATTATCTGAACATTACATGCTGATTTTCTAAAGAGCCATATACTAATCCCTCTCCAAGTTTCACGAAGAGTAATAATCTCCTGCTATAAATTAGAGCTTAATTTTCTATTGCGCCTATTGGAGTGTCACCATGTAAGATAATGCTTTCCATATATGTAGAATTAAGCCTTGTCTTTTTCAGCGTTTCCCTTGGTCTTCTATCATAAACCAGCAGCTCACTTTTGCCCATGAATTATATGCCATTTCTTAGATGAAACTTCCTGAACCTGGCATCCTCCAGATGTCTTGGATCCGACTGAGACTATATGAGAATTTAAAAATCCAATATATCTGGCACTGAGGGAACACTGTCCTAGGCAAATGTGGTTAAGTACAACTTAAAACATAAATAGAAAAATGAAAGAGGCTTGTCAGGAATGAAGTTTAACCGATATCTATGCACCCTATTGTAAAGAACTAGTGAGAACCTATTTTGTTACAGGAAACTGGGGTTGTTTTCAAGAAATCTGAATTCTTCCTTTATGTTTAAGGCTCTTTATATAAAAAGAGCCTTGGTGGCGCAGCAGACTAAAGGGCTGTTAAGTAACACCAGCTGCCTGCAATTACTGCAAGTTCAAATCTCACCAGGCTCAAGGTTGACTCAGCCTTCTATCCTTTCAAGGTAGGTAAAATGAGGACCTGGTTTGTGGGGGCAATAAGCTGACTTTGTAGAAAAAAGAACACCGCTGGGGGGGGGGGCAAAAGCCCTACTAAGCAGGTATATAGAAAAGTATGAAGGCTATTGCTTAACGCATTGTAAGCCGCCCTGAGTCTCCGGAGAAGGGCAGCATATAAATCGAACCAGTAAGTAAGTAAGTAAGTAAGTAAGTAAGTAAGTAAGTAAGTAAGTAAGTAAGTAAGTAAATAAATAAATAAATAAATTGTACATTTTAGCACAGCCTCACACTGAGCTAAAAATGGTGGATAATAAAGTTTTATTTATTTATTTATTAAATTTATATACCGCCCTATTCCTAAATCTTCTTTTTGAAGTCTTCTTCTAGTTTTAACAATAGCAATAGCACTTAGACTTACATACTGCTTCATAGTGCTTTGCAGCACTCTCTAAGCGGTTTACAATGTCAGCATATTGTTCCCAACAACCTGGTTTTCCTTTTACCGACCACGGAAGGTTGGAGGGCTGAGTCAGTTTTAACTCTAGATTCCAAAATACGAACCTTATCTAAATTTGCAAGGCTTCTCTTCAAGATCCACTAGGAGAAATGAAACAGATCTGAGTCTTCGGAGAGGGGCGGCATATAAATGGAATTCATTAAATTAAATTAAATTAAATTAAATCTCTAAAAGAAAAGAGCAGGCACCCCGTTAAATTCCTGCTTGGAGATGAGGGTTCTTAGCCACCATCCTTAACAATAAACTCACCCTTCTCCAATCTGGCACCCTCAAAATTCCCAGGGGGCACAGGAAGCCCATGGATAGAAAGAGATAATGCTAGATCTACTAAGTCCTCACTATGGTTCCCTTTCCGTGTGCTGCACCTGAAACTCATCAACTAGTATGGTAGGAGCAGCTGGTGTTGGAGGTGCCAGCACCTTCTTTCTTTCTCTACTCAGTGGATGTCAGACGCTTCTGTTCATTTTCTCGGAAACCCGGGACAGGTTGTTGATTGCAAGGCATAGCCTAATCAAAGGTACGATTAAATCGGGAAGTAGAGCAGATGAGCCTGAGATTTAAACCCATGATAAGATACTCTGGTTCATGATACATCTGAATATCATCCGAAGAATGAGATGGAAGAAATGAAGCCATTCCTTATCTTACTTTGTTAATCAAAGTTAATTCAGCCCAGACCCCATTGGGCAAAGAGCCTTGGGGGTTCAGCGGACTAAAGTGCTGTTAAGTAGCACTTAGCTGCCAGCTGCCTGCAATTACTGCGAGTTCAAATCTCACCAGGCTCAAGGTTGACTCAGCCTTCCATCCTTCCGAGGTAGGTAAAATGGAGGACCCGGATTGTGGGGGCAATAAGCTGACTTTGTAGAAAAAAGAACACCGCTTGGGGGGGGGCGAAAGCCCTACTAAGCAGGTATATACAAAAGTATGAAGGCGATTGCTTAATGCATTGTAAGCCGCCCTGAGCCTCCGGAGAAGGGCAGCATATAAATCGAACCAATAAATAAAATAAATAAATAAAATCTCATGCCTATGGCTGTTCTTTTCTAAGCAGAGCCAATTGGCATCAGCCCATGGAAATGCATTGAAAAGTCGGTTAAGGCAGTGGTCCCCAACCCCCGGTCCGCGGACCGGTGCCGGGCCGTGGAGTACCTGGCACCGGGCCGCGCAGCGGCCGGGGGACATGAACGCTGCAGCGCAAAGGCTCCTGGGCCGTGCGCAAAAGCTCCTGGGCCGTGCGCAAAAGCTCCTGGGCCGTGCGCAAAGGCTCCAGGGAAGAGAGCCCCACGCAGGTACGCACGTGTGGCCCAAAGACCCCACCCCTGCGCGCGCTCAGCGGGCCACGGTAAAATTATCAAAGGCTGATTGGTCCGCGGCGATAAAAAGGTTGGGGATCACTGGGTTAAGGTATTTAAATTTACTAGCTGGAGCAGTGGGGTTGTGCAGTCAGCCAGAACACACAGTTGTGATTGACTGATTGATTGGCGTGCGGGCTCCTGCGTGAGGCAATCTGCGCTGTGATTGGTTGCTGTGGGTGCTCTGCGTGCTTTACCTCATGCTTTACCTCATGATGCTCCTCTTTGCCTGACGATCTTGCTTTCTGTATATATATAGACGTCGAATATATTTATTCATATAAAACTACAAGTTTGTGTCGACGTCTCTGGCTTCATTTGGACACCACCGGCTGCGCGATTCCCTGACCAAGTCTCTTACCTCTGATTACACAGTTGACACGCAAAACAGTCCAAGTGGTAAACGTTGTCCTTGGCTCTCATCACCATCTCAAACGCGGGGATAAGCTTGCTACAGGCTGCACAGTTTCCAGTCACACCAAATAACCTGCCGATGGTGGGAGGGGAACAGAGAAAGAAACAAAGATCGGCTGAGCAAAAAGAAACAAGGCGCCCAAGAATCCATCAGAATAGAGCTGGAAGGGCCCTTGGAGGTCTTCCAGTCCAACCCCCTGCTCAAACAGGAGACCCTGCTGCACCATTTCGGACAGGTGGCTGCCCAGTCTTTTCTTAAAAACCTCCAGTGATGGAGCACCCACAGTTTCTGAAGACAAGCTGTTCCACTGGTTAATTGTTTGCAAATAAGTCCTCCACCGTCGTAACACAATGCTTACCGCTTGTCTCTAGAACAGTGTTTCTCAACCTTGGTAGCTTGAAGATGGGTGGACTTCAACTCCCAGAATCCCCCAGTCAGCAGCGCTGACTGGGGGATTCTGGGAGTTGAAGTCCACCCATCTTCAAGCTACCAAGGTTGAGGAACACTGCTCTAGAAGAACTGTTACTAATCTGAAGTGCATTAAAGTCTTACCACTTCAAGATGGGGGGAGGAGGGGGGGGGAAAGAAAGTTTAAAAAAAAATCACATTAGCGAGCAGCACACACGGTTTGAAAGTGCAGCACGGAAAAGGCTGAAGATTTGAAAAGCAGCTATGGGACCACGTTGCAACAACTATGGCCTTGGTGCTGTTTATTTATAATATGCATGCACTTCAGCCTAAGAGGAAATAATACTTTGGGCCTGGTGGGGAGAAGCTAGTCTCCCAGTCATTTTTGACACCTAGTGCTAAAAGCTTTACCATTATTAAAGAACGTTTTATGAAGAAGTCATTTAAAGTGTCAGAAAGCATTAGTGGTTCATGCACCTTCCAACCCTAAGCAATGCTTATAGCTATGATTATGTTATAGAAGGAGCCTATTAAAGTAAATGAGGCAGTCAACTATATATAGCCACATTAGAAATGCCGGCATATTATACTGTGGGAGCAATTTTAAAACTCTATTGAAATGCTTTAACTTCAAGCTCTGCCATGCTACCTTTTGTTCCAAGACATTGAAAGGAGAAGATTGGACCCCACCTTGCAAGTTATTTGTTTTTATTTACTTTTCAATGTTTGAAACACCCATCTCCCTTAGATGTTACTTCGCCAGGAAACCCCAGCGATGTTATTCTGTCAGTGGGCCAGGCGACCCCAGGCTGATATGAAGGAAATAACATGGCTAGTGTGACTGTTAACTGTTGCCACCATGGGGTAATAGTCAGCAGTGAAATCTACTTACCTTCGCTACCGGTTTGGGAACGGGAGTGCGCGGGTGCTATACACGTGTGTGCCTCTTCTGCGCATGCGCAGAGGGTCAAAAACGGGATGTAATGACGTCCCGGCAGGTGGGCAGAGCCTCCTGCCACCGGCATTACCAGTTCACACTAGCCAGATAGATCTGGCCGGATTTCACCACTGGTGATAGTGATGTTTTCTGGGTTTTATCTTGTGGGTCTTTAATGCTGTATGGTGCTGTTTGTGAGTTGGGTGGCCATATAAATTTAATACTGTATATGAACAGATAATTAATAAAAGATACCTTAAACCAACTCTTATCTTTATCATCTAAGGATCCCAAATGGACCACCCTTAACCATAAAACTCTGGTTTATGCATCAACAAGATAATACAGTAGACAGAAAATATATTATAATAAAGCTCATTAAAATAATAGCTATCCACAAACACTCTATGGGCCAAAAGCCTGTTGGAAAAAAAAAAGATTTTAGGGCTTGCTTGATTTTTCCTGCTTTTATTACTTTTGTAAATAACTCAAGGCAGCAAACATCTCCAACATACCTTCCTGCTCCTATTTCCCTCACAACAACTCTGTGAGGTGAATTGGGCTGAGACAGAGTGACTGGCCCAAAGACACCAAGCCGGCTTTCATGCTTAAAGTGAGGCTAGAAACAGGGGTGAAATCCAGCAGGTTCTGGAGAACCGGTAGCGGAAATTTTGAGCAGTTTGGCGAACCGGCAAATACCACCTCTGGCTGGCCCCAGAGTGGATTGGGAATGGAGATTTTGCAATATCCTTCCCCCAGGAGTGGGGAGGGAATGGGGATTCTGCAGTATCCTTCCCCTGGCATGCCCAAGCCACACCCACCAAGCCACACCATGCCCACCAAGCCACGCCCACAGAACCGGTAGTAAAAAAAAAATGGATTTTACCACTGGCTAGAACTCACGGTCTCCTAACAATTGGCCCAAAGTCACCCAGTTGGCTTTCATGGACTAGAATTTACCATTTTTTTTTGGTTATTGGCCTAACGTCATGCATTTAGCTTTCATGGCTTAAGGTATGACTAGAATTCACCGTCCCCCATTTTCTAGCCTGGTACCTTAACCACCAGGAGTTAACCAGGAGGATTGCTGGAGTCAATGTTACTTCCAAGGACAAAGTGTGTTGGCTATTAAAAAAGGATGTCTTGGTAGCTAATCCAATACCATGTACCTCGCACAGAGGAGGGATCAACAGCCCCCCTCCAGATGACTGACTAGATTGGATAAGCTAACTCATGCTTGGCAAGGTTTTCCCTAAGCCATGCTGGATTGCTTTATAGGTAGTAACCCATCCTTTGAACTGAAACTGGAAACTGGAGATAGCCAGTGCAGGACGTGTGTTATTCTACAATAGCTGATTTCCCCAGCTAGTAGCCTATCCAACCATCCTAGCCAGTGGTGAAATCCATTTCTTTTTTTACTACCAGTTCTGTGGGCGTGGCTTGGTGGGCGTGGCAGGGGAAGGATATTGCAAAATCTCCATTCCCACTCCACTCCAGGGGAAGGATACTGCGAAATCCCCATTCCCTCCCCACTCCTGGGGGAAGGATATTGCAATATCTCCATTCCCACCCCACTCTGGGGCCAGCCGGAGGTGGTATTTGACGGCTCTCCGAACTGCTCAAAATTTCCGCTACCGCTTCTCCAGAACCTGCTGGATTTCACCCCTGCCTTAAGGCCCTCTCTAAGCGGTTTAGAGAGTCAGCATATTGCCCCCAACCAGCTGGCTCCTCATTTTATTAACCTTGGAAGGATGGAAGGTGAGTCATCCTTGAGCCGGTGAGACTTGAACTGCCAAAGTGCTGGCAGCTGGCAGTCAGCAGAAGTAGCCTGCAGTACTGCATTCTAACCACTGCGCCACCACGGCTCATAGGTTGACCCCCTCTTCTTTGTGGCAGCACCCTCAAATATTGGAACACTGCTATCAAATCATCCCTACTCCTTCTTTTTACTGGACTAGACATACCCAATTCCTGCAACTATTTTTTATATGTTTTAGTCTCCAGGCCCTTAATTATCTTTGTTGTTCTTCTCTGCACTATTTCCAGAGCCTCAACAACTTTTTAAATATATATTTTATATATTGCGGTGACCAAACCTGATGCAGTAGTCCAAGTGTGGTATTACCAAGGCATTATAAAACAGTGCTAAGATCATTGGGTGATTAGGAGTCTGTTAACCTTTTGCAAAAATAGATGTGTACAGTATGTGTGTGCCAGCAACTTAAGTCACCAGACACTTGAATGCATTGTTCAAACTGTACCATGGGTGTTTCCCACCCGCCCCCAAAACTGATATTACAAGAAATAAACTAGCTCCCCACACATGCAGGAAGAATGGTTATTTTGGAATGCTGCATTATAAATTTTGGGTTTGGGCTTAACTCATGGCCCATGTTTGTTATCAATGCCTATGTGAAGCTACTTAATACATCTAAATAGACTTTCTTTTTCTGGAAAAAAAATATGCTATTCTTTGTGCACAACCTGCTAATGCCATTTGCAAGTATGATAGAAAATAGATGAAAATGCCACATCCGCCCCTTTGCTTTTTTGCTCTTCAACATCAGGCTGACAGCAGAAAAATATAATGGCTCTCCAGGGAAATTCCAAATTAAAAACAGTTTTAAGGTAATGAATTCAAAGGTGCTATACGAGGAATCTCGGGACTGACAACACGGACAATGAATATGAAACCTGTTTTGTAAACCTGCACCACCCAGGCCAAATTGAACGAGTTCTGATTCAGTAAGAATTCCTCGCTATGCGCAATTTGAATAACATCCCAGCATATCTGCATATACCCACAGACCCCCCCGCTCCCCACACACATATCTACACAAAACCCACAAACAATTTTTACTACATGCGACTCACACCTAGATACGTTGGGCTGAAACTCCTGGTACGCATGATCAAATCCCTATGCCTTAAGAATTGTAGGAATTGCTGTCCAGAATGAAGGAAAACATCATTTGAAAGGCTGGTTCAAGTCATTTTTTTAGGTCCTGATCTATCCTTCTGTCCCTTCCTCCCATTGCACTGATCATGTTACCTAGTTTGGCAATGAAATGTCCGCAAGAAACACAAAGTGCTCAGACAGTACCAAGGACCTCCCAGTTCAACCCTGGACCTATAAATATTATCTTCTTTAAATGTCAGTCTGTACAATAAACTTTTAGCATGCCTTTGGTTCTGCTTCAACAATTGCTATCCAGCCTGACTTGAACATTGTGGTGTCACATAACACATCCTTAGTCTGACAGCATTACACAAATCAGCCTGGACTGAAGGATATTTGTTGTTACCAACACTTATGAGACACTTATGAAACGGGACCTCAATGAAGCCAGGAGATATTGTATGCCTAAATTCCGTGCCATCGTAGGCATTATTCTTTGTTGGAACTTACTAAACAGATGGTTAATTATTGTGGATTCCTTGATCTGAATACTTTAATTGGGCAACCAAATGGATTCAGTGACCTAAATTCCCACTTTCAACAGCCAGTTTGTACACGCATCTGGGCTAAACTGAATGATATCAGTACGTCAATATTGAAATGACTGAACTGGAAACTGTGGATACAATTCTTCTTTTTATTTTTAATCGAATGTAAGATCAAATGTCTACTAAACACACAGAAATCCAGATGCTCCATTTGGGGATGACCAAGGGATCGCCTAGTCATAATAATATGCAACGGGGCCTTCTCGGTGGTTGCACCAACATTGTGAAATGGCCCCTTTGTTTTTCTCAGCAGCCTAAACTTTTGTTATGTAAATGGTTATCCGCAGGATGTCTATGAGTATGCGTCGATTTATTTATTTTATTCATTAATCAAATTATATGGCTGCCCATTTCATGGAAAGTAACTCTGGGCAGCGTACAACACAATCTATTTTCTCAAAATAGTGAAAGTGACTAAGTGAATGAATCCTGCTTCTTTTTAACGGGTGTATGTTAAAAGGGGTAGGGGGCGGGCTTTGATTGCCCAGTAGGATCAGTGGTGGGTTGCCCCCCGGTTCGCACCAATTCTATAGAACTGGTAGTAAAACCGGTGGGAGGCTCCGCCCACCAACCCTGACGTCATCAGAACGCTTCTGCACATGCGCACGGCCACATTACGAACCGGTAGTAAAGGTAAGTAGAACCCACCCCTGAGTAGGATCCCCTATTTTGGTGTTGTTAGCCCCTCCTATAGGCACCCCTGTGTGAAAAGCTGAGCTCTGTTACAATTCTGCCTTTGTTGGCTTTTAAAATGTGCTTTAATTCTACTTGGCTTTATTCAATGTATTTTCACTTTATTTTATGATGTGATTTTACAGCTTTGATCAGCCACAAATAATACCATAAAATCTTTATTACAGCCAAAGGCCAGCAAAATAAACTTTTGATAAACAATGATTAAAGACAATAGATAGTTTAAAAAAAACTCTAATAAAATTCCCATGAGTCATGGGGTGTCCTAAATACAAGAATAAAATTAATCCATAATCTTGCAAATCTGTAATGAGATCATGAAGGCGATATCATTGAAAACTTGTAATGACATCCCACAATCTGGCTATTTTATTTTTTCTGAGATAGCATAGTAATGCCCAAAGCTTGAAGAATCACTGATCCTTGGTTTTTATAGTGTTGTGAGCCTCTATCAGTGATGAATATACTAAAAAAAAGGTCTGAGCAGAAGCTTCAAAAAAATTAAAGGCAATCAAAACCTCAGCCAATTACTAGCAGTCCTCGATATATGACCACAACTGAGCCAAAATTTCTGGAGATGCGGTGGCTCAGTGGCTAAGACGCTGAGCTTGCCGATCGAAAGGTCAGCAGTTCAGTGGTTCGAATCCCTAGCGCCGCGTAATGGGGTGAGCTCCCGTTACTTGTCCTAGCTTTTGCCAACCTAGCAGTTGGAAAGCACGTAAAAAATACAAGTAGAAAAATAGGGACCACCTTTGGTGGGAAGGTAACAGTATTCCGTGCGCCTTTGGTATTTAGTCATGGCGGCTACATGACCACTGAGACGTCTTTGGACAGCGCTGGCTCTTTGGCTTTGAAACAGAGATGAGCACCACTCCCTAGAGTCAGGAATGACTAGCACATATGTGCGAGGGGAAGCTTTACCTTTACCTTTACCAATAAATAAAAAATATTTTTCTACGTTTCCACAGCACACTATTTCCCAAAAATATTGTAACTCATGTTATGGTTTACCCTCACAACTGATTTGCATAATTTGTTAAACCGATCTTCCTCATAATCTACTAAACTCAGGAAATTGTCCAGTGCAAATTTAGCTTATTCCTAACACACTGTGTACATCAAATAAATCAGATACCACTAGGATATCATTGAGGGTAACTGCATTGATATCTCTTGAGGAACATCTCATTCCTTTTAAAGAACTTTTGATTATTAATGTCTCTGAGAGACTCACACTGGATACGGTGACAAGCAGCTCTGAGACCACTTAAAAAAAACCCCACAAATACTAACTAGGGTCCCACTGGATTAAATTAATCCCCTATAGCTTTGTTAGTTACAACAGGAATAAGGAAGATCTATAGACAAAAAGAAAAAGAAAGAAAATCCAGATGATGGAAAACTGTAAAGGCATAATACTATAAGTACAGGCAATCCTTGATTTACAAGCACAATGAAGTCCATTGATAAACAAGGCAGTTGTTAAATGAGTCGTGCCCCATTTTATGACCTTTTTTTTTTACCATGGTTATTAAATGAATCACTACAGTTCTTAGGTAAATCATGTAGTCATTAAGGGAATTTTGTTTTCCCCATTGATTTTGGTTGTTAGAAACACCCAAGTAAAGTTGCCAATGATAATCCCAGAACCTTGGGACAATACAATCATTGTAAATACATGTTGACTGCCAAACACCAGAAGTTTGATCACGTGACTGTGGGGATGTTTCAATGGTCATAAGTGTGAGAATTGGTCATAAGTCATAAGTCACTTTTCTCATTGCCATTGTAACATTGAACAGTCATTAAACAAACATTTATAAATCAAGGGTGACTTGTACAGACTAAACAGGATCTTCTATCAAGTCTCAAGAGTAGAAGGTGCATCAAATTACAAATAAGAAAGAAAATCAGTCCCACTCTTTACTAGCACTGATGATGTTACCTACTTGGGTAATGAAATGTCTGCAAAAAAACAACCAAGCTCAGAGAGCATCAAGGACCCTTCATTTCAATCTTCAGCTACAAATATTCTCCTTTATTAGAAAGAAATTTATCCTGATTATTATTTTCTTAAAATAAGGCCACTGTCTAGAGTAGAATGCTATATTACATATTGAAATAACATTAATCATAATACTTCTATAAAACAATTGTTATGCTATTTTCTTCTTGAGGGACTTATGGCCAGTTCGTAGTGGACTGTTAGATGCCTTCACAAAGCTTTTGTTGAACAAAAAAAGAGAGAGAGGAGAATTCTATTCTGCTTTTCAGTATTTGGAAGAAAAGTGAACTATAAATCCAACACATAAATAAAATGTTGGGATGAATAACTGCACTTTCATCCAGCATCGAAAAAACATTAAGACTGGGTTTATCCAACAAACTGAACTTTAAACTTGCATCACCCAAACACAACTGCAGTGTTGACATACATACATAATGCCCCAAGAAGTAAACTTCATTTATTTATTTCAACACAACTTTTGAGATGGGAGAAAAACCCTGAATTAGATTTGTCCTGTTGCATGAGGGTCCTTAATTATTGTTGATGATACTTTTCCTCAGTTTTGATTGTATTATTTTTTCATTGTTTTCAAATAACTTAAAAATTATTTTAATTATGTTTAGGCATGCATTGTAAGGTGTGCAGAGTAGAGCAGCATATTGGTTTGATATAATAAATAAATAATACCCTAACATCGTAGTCCAGCCTTATAAGTAATGTAATAGCTTAATAGGATCATCTAGTTCAGTGTTTCTCAACCTTGGTAGCTTGAAGTTGGGTGGACTTCAACTCCCAGAATCCCCCAGCCAGCAGTGCTGGCTGGGGGATTCTGGGAGTTGAAGTCCACCCATCTTCAAGCTACCAAGGTTGAGAAACACTGATCTAGTTCATACATGTTGAAACACGTGGGTTTCTGTGGGTGGATTCCCACATGTGGGTGGGTTCCTCAACTAGAACCAATTGCCAACAACTCAAACCCATTTAGTCTCTTGCATCCAGAAGCAATATGATGTGATTGTAGATCTGATTGAGAAGGATCTTGATTTATCATCTCACCTACTTCTGAAAAGGAGATACAGAGAAGAACATCTTGGGGATATATTAAGATATATTAAGAGGAATTATTGAATCTGTTGTCTGCACCTCCATAACTGTCTGATTTGGCTCTGCAACCCAACAAGACAAACACAGACTTCAGCGGATAATTAGAACTGCAGAAAAAACAATGGCGACCAACCTGCCTTTCATTGAGGACCTGTATACTGCACGAGTCAAAAAGAGGGCTGTGAAAATATCTACAGAACCCTTGCATCCTGGACATAAATTGCTTCAACTTCTACCCTCATAACGACGTTATAGGGCACTGCACACCAGAACAACTAGACACAAGAACAGTTTTTTACCGAAGGCCATCACTCTGCTTAACAACTAATTCCCACAACACTGTCAAATAATTTACTAAGACTGTATTACTATTATTCTTCTCTTCCTATAATATCTCTCTCTTCCCACTTATTTACTATAACCATGTCGCTTGTATCTTTCAATTTATATTGTTTTTATTTGTTTCCTAGTACGATTTGATAGCTTATTCGTAACCTTGACTATCACTAAGTGTAGTATTGTTTTATTCTTGATGAATGTATTTTATTCTCCTTATGTACACTGAGAGCATATGCACCAAAGACAAATTCCTTGTGTGTCCAATCACACTTGGCCAATAAAGAATTCTATTCTATTCTATTCTATTCTATTCTATTCTATTCTATTCTATTCTATTCTATCCTATCCTATCCTATCCTATCCTATCCTATCCTATCCTATCCTATCCTATTCTATTCTCACAAATTAGTATGGGGGAAACACTTTTTCAAATACTGAGAACGCTCAACCTCTTACTACCGTGTTTCCCTGAAAATAAGACCCTGTCTTATATTTTTTTAAACCCCAAAATAAGTGCTTGGCCTTATTTTCGGGGAGGTCTTATTATTTTGGGGCACGTGGAGCAGGATGGGGTTCCTCTTGCCATCTTACCTGATTTCCAGCTCTGCGTTTAAATATTTTTGGGGAGGGTATTTTCGAGGGGAGGGGAGGCGCATGGTCTCAGAAGCCCGATTGGGCTTATTATCAGGGGAGGTCTAATTTTCGGGGAAACAGGGCATTTGGTTTCCATCAGAGGACAGAGAAATAGTCTTGGGAAAGTCACAATCGTGCAGGAGAGCTGTAAATTGAACCTGTTTAGAAATATCATGTGCTGACTTTGGGGCTGGAGAGCCATCCTGTTTAGTTCTTGAACTAGGCCTACAAATGTCCAAAATCCTTAATAAAAGGAGAAGAAAAGAAAAAAAAAAACACCCTGTGGATGTCCCAAAGAAAAAGGAGCTGGAATAATCATCATTCAAAATCCCATCCTTATTCGCTCAAACAGAAAAAAAAATACTTATTTAAAGCAAAAAAACAAAACAAAATAAAACCCAACAGTTCGGTGGCTTATCTCCATTTGGATAGCTTAAAAAAAAAACAAACCTCAGACATATTGTCCAATAATGTTGCATCCTTGCGGGTTTTAGTTATTAAAATCCCCGTTCAAAAGCTCGCCATTTAAAGGCCATGCAAGAAGTCCTTCGTGTTATGCTCCAATGCAGAATGGTAACCTTAGCAAGGGGTAATTCTGAACACGGATATTTATTTAGAAGGTTCCCCCCCACTCCGGTTATTGTTGATCTTCTACTTTTTCTTCTAGTTTTGCCGTTATTATCATATAACTCTGGAGTCCTATGCTGAAATTCTGGACTTAGTTCTTTCTTTTCTGCTGTCCTCAATTTCAATTGCTTTCTTTCCCCGAGCATTTATCAGCTACCTGATTAGAATTTGTTTCCACACAAACCATTGATCATCAGCCTATTACTAGGCAAATGACAGTTAATTACCCACTACATTAACCACTGGGACCCGAGACCTGATTCTCCTGCCATCAGTCAACATGATAAATGTGGCAAGTTCAGTAATGCATGGCCAGCCCCAAGCTTCCTGCTATAGTATGAACAACCCTCAATCTCACTTCCAGGCCCAGGAAAATCTATGGCAATCTGCATAATTACAAGCTCTAGGTTAATAACAGACAAATGATTTGTTGCATCTAAACAAAGTCCTTGGAATGGGGCTGGTCTCCTGTGGTTTTCCTAGGCTGGTTGTGCGCTCTGCCATCAGTGAATTTTTTACTATAATGCGCATTTAAAAGAAAAGAGAGAGTTTGGGGGGGGGGGTGGGGGAATGGAGAAACAAAGGAAGAACTGCATCTCCTGATGCTATACCTCTCCTCAATTTGTTGCTCGCCAATTTATGGATCCTACGTATGTGATTTTTAATCATTAAAGAACTCTTGGAGCAATATTATCTTAATTATTCTCTGCTGTAAGCAGGGAATTAGACTTCAGATAAAATTTTCTTCTTCCGCTGACTTTCTCTGCCTCGCTGGAGGCTCCATCAGTTTTCATCTGCACCTGGACTCTGAAATCCTAATGATGAATTATTGCCCTTTTTCCTAAGAGGGCGAACCTTACAAGGGAACATTTTACTGAACTGTCAAGCTCACAAACTGAGTGCGGAGATGCGGAAATCTGATCTAATTTACTGCAAAACGATGCACTTGTTAGACTTTCTCCCTCGGTTTCGTTCCCAAGGATCAAGAGATCAGTCAGTAGCCAGCGCGGCCTCTTCGTGTACCGAAGAAAAAGAATGAGTAGGGTTGGCATCAGTTAGCTTCTCAAAGGAGGCTCACGATAATGAGAACTGAAACCGAGTTTGTTGATGCTGTGTAGGGAGAACAAATCAACTTACCACCAGCCATATAGCTTCTCTTCTGATGTTAGTCCTACCCATTGTTTCTCAGTCCTCTACTGGGTTCTTTAAAATGTCTCCGCACCCATTGTTAGTTTAGCTTCTAGCTTTTGATTTTGCAAATCAAAGACTCGAGTGATAAAACCCAGTTCAGAAGGACAGTACCCAGAGATTGGGGGATAGAGGATCCTGCAAGTTGTGGGTAGGCTTTGAACAAAGTTTGGTGGGGAAGAGACAGACTCTGTTATTGAAGACAAAACTAATAGGATGCTGGAGGCCCTGTGGAAATGCGGAGGGTATGGGCTGTTCAGACCCCATTGTGATTATTCAATCAACCAGTGTTAACCAGTTAAAAAACATGGAGTTCTACCACACATCTAATTCATAGAGTACTGCTCTGTAGCGGACAAAAAAGCTCTACAGAGAATCATTAAAACTGCCCAGAATATCATCGGACTCCAGCTACCAGCCCTGGATGACATCTTCGAATCTCGCTGTTTGAGAAAGTTGCATAACATTCTCAGAGATTCTTCCCATCCTGCTTACTATCTTTTTGGACTGTTGCCTTCTGGCAGAAGATACAGAACAATTAAAACTCGGACCGCACGTTTTCTGAATAGTTTTTATCCCAGAGCTATAATTGCACTCAACAATGAACTAAAGGGCCACCATCAGTGAGCTGTTGGACAGCATTACTTGGTCTGTTGTGTGGGTGTTTGGGTGGTTTAAGGGTGGGGAATTGTGGTGGGTGGGAGTGTGTTTGGGGATTATGTGTGTTGGACCTGGTCTTTGGGTGTTAAGTGAATTTCGTTGTATGGGTATACTGTGTATACACGTACAGTGACAATAAAGTTATTGACTGATTGATTGACTGACTGACTGTGAATGAGGCTCTGGATACATCTAGTCCGTACAGCTACTTGCAGCACACAAAGTAAGTAGTGTGGGTTTTTATCACTGGTATTTTGTTGGACAGTGTTGGGCTTCAAGGTTTCGTGCCTAAACCTTGCCTCTGAAGATGCCAGCCATAGTTGCAGTGAAACGTTGTGACATCTGTTGCCTAGACCATGGTTGTTTTCCCAGGAACCCCAAGAGTTATGTACATCTCCTTGAGAAGTTTTTTGTTTTCTTCTTCTGTTACATCAAGACTATCCCAATATAGAACCTTAGCACACGGCAGCAGTCAATATTATTTTACTCAGTATCTCCAAATTGCATTCTGTATGCAATAGGAGGATGTTCAATATCTCCCATCAGCGGCCACCATGGGTTCTTGAATATTAAACAAGTAGGACCCTGAAAGGTTTAAAGCTGTGATGGCAAATCTATGGCACGCGTGCCACAGGTGGCACCCAGAGCCATGTCTCTTGGCACGCCAGCTCAGCTCTGGCGCTAGGAGTCTCTGGAGGCTGGGATAGCAAAAAAGTCACTTCCTGTCCAACCGGAAGTTGGGAAATGGGCTGTTTCGGGCCTCCGAGGGAGTGGAGAAGGCTGTTTTTGCCCTCCCCAGATGCATAGAGAGGATCTGGAGCCAGGTGAGAAAGAAAAATGGTCTTACCGGGCCATCGCGTGCCAGGAGCGGTGTGTGTGTGTGTGTGTGTGTCATGATCACATGCATGGGGCAGGGCGCATAGAATTATGGGTGTGGGCACATGCGCGCGTGAACCTCCCCCATCCCCCCCTTCCTGGCACGCGATGGCAAAAAGGTTAGCCATCACGGGTTTAAAGTTACAGATAGGACCTAGAATTCTTTCCAAATTATTCAGATCTACCCCTTCTCTCTCTCTCCCCCCCCCCTCTATACACACACCCCCACACACTTTCCCTGAAATTAAGACCGGGTCTTATATTAATTTTTGCTTCAAAAGACGCATTAGGGCTTATTTTCTGGTTAGGTCTTATTTTGGGGAATATATGGTACTAAATGCATCCATCTGGCTGACAACCTTAACTGAGGCTTGTTTTTGGGGGGGTAGGGCTTATATTACAAGCATCCTGAAAAATCATGCTAGGACTTAATTTCCGGTTGGGTCTTATTTTCGGGGAAACAGGATACATACATACATACACTGTATATGTATATATGTGTGTGTGTGTGTATGTACGCATTTATATATGTGTGTGTGTGTATGTGTGTGTATGCAAATGCTCCTGGAAGCACGAAGCCGAGAACACCAGCCTGAAGATGACGAATGAGACTTCGTCGAAACGTCGCCAAGACACTTCCAATTTTACGTGGGAGAAGACCCGAATAACCAAAGACCTACATATATATATATATATATATATATATATATATATATATATATATATATATATATATATATATCTGCATGTAAACTAGATCATGACTTTAGCATCACATTATTTTGTATCATAGTATTTAGTAGGAGAGGGTCAGTATTTGGTTGTTGCACACAAGGCTCCTTATAGGTAACAATTTTGCAGATCGTAAGCTGTCACTAACCACACTGCCTTCAGCCCTGGAAAGAAATTCTCTAGGCAACAAATAATTTACAGAGGAACTGCTTCCGTGATTAGATGGAGTTAGATAGAATATTGCATTTGAAGATTTGGGGTGTCAAGAGTCAGCATGGACTACCGGGGGAGGGGGGGAGATCCAGGTTCTAGTCCTCCCTATGTCCCCTTGAGACCATCACTCCCTCTCACGGCTAATCAGCAGAAGGTTCTACAACTAATTAGATGAAAAATGGAAGCCCTTGTTGTAATCATGCATTAATAGGTTTTGTTGAAAGGACTGCAGTGAGCGGAGGGCAAAACAACCAAACCCTGCGGCTAAGCAATACAAATACTAGGAACAACCACAACGTATTCGGTGGGTTGTACAGAAATCAATGAATCAATAAGAGATCCTGCCCCTAACAATTGTACATTCTGGCACTGTAGTCCCAAGGCAACTGGTGTTACTTGTTAGTGAAGGCTGATCTAAGAGAAAGGTTGACAAGGAAAATCATTCCCACAAAGTAACAACAAAAAGAGTTGAAGAAACTTCACCGAATGAAGGGTACCAGCTCTGAACGATTAATAGGGCACCTACTATTCTGGGTACTCTAAAAAAACATAGTTATTAGCTGATTGAGAACATCTATTCATGTTTATTTTTTAACCTTTTGATCAAAAGAGTAGGTTGATATTTTGGGCCATGCCAGAAACTCCACATTCTTCTCCAAGTTGCACTCCAGGCAATATTTAGTAATGTAATGATTATATCAAAGCCAAGAGCATAAAGGTTTTGGTTCAAAACCAGGATTTTTCATCAGGTTCGCCTGATCCGCCAGTTGCATCCTTTTCTAGATCGGGACTCCCTACGCACAGTCACTCATGCCCCCGTCATCTCTCGTCTGGACTACTGTAACACTCTCTACATAGGGCTCCCCTTGAGGTGCACTCGGAGCCTCCAACTGGCACAGAGTGCGGCCGCGCGGGTGGTTATGGGAGCGACGTGGAGTTCCCATGTAACACCTCTCCTGTGCGAGCTGCACTGGCTCCCGGTGGTCTTCCGAGTGCACTTCAAGGTTTTGGTTATCACCTTTAAAGCGCTCCATGGCTTAAGACCTGGTTATCTACGGGACCGCCTGCTACCACCAATAGCCTCCCACCGGCCAGTACGCTCCCATAGAGAGGGGCTCCTCCGGGTGCCATCGGCCAAACAATGTTGACTGGCGGCCCCTAGGGGGAGAGCCTTCTCTGTGGGGGCACCTACGATCTGGAACGAGCTCCCCCCGGAGATACGGAGGATCCCGGATCTGTGCACCTTCCGTCGCGCGCTTAAGACTTTTTTATTTCATCAAGCTGGCCTGGCCTAAATTTTCTCCCCTTTTTAAATGAAAATTTTAATTTGTTTTAAATTATGGGGTATTTTAAATTTGTTCAGCCAAATTATTTAATTCGTTTTTATTCTATTTTAAATTTTTGTATTTATGTGTTTTACTCTGTGGCTGTTCACCGCCCTGAGTCCTTCGGGAGTAGGGCGGTATAGAAATTTAATAAAATAAATAAATAAATAAATAAATAAATAAATAAATAAATAAATAAAAAAAAAAATAAAAATAAAAAAATAGAAATAGAAATAGAAATAGACATATCCTGCAACACCGATGGAGCTGTGGCTCTTTAGCTGTTTGCTGAATTACGACTCCACGCAACCTTGATTAATAGCCATATTGCTTGAGGCTACTGGGAGATATAGTTTGGGCCAACAGATATCTCTTTCCCAGAATATTGATTTTAAACATTTTTCAAATAGGAGCCACTCCTAGGAGTGGTAGAGTTACCCGTGTCTGCTTGCTGAGTTAACCAATTGTTTTGGTTCCTCAAATACTCTGAACCATCAACTAACCAGCACACTGAGTACGTAGCATGTAACATGCTAAGCCACTAAATAAACTAACCAATGTTAATACATATCAACCTTTGCATATTGCACAAATGAAACCACTAAATTTTAAGCACTAATTAAGTGTGTTGGTTAAACACAGCCAAGGAGTACCTTATTAAAACATAAGAAGTGTGTGTGTTTGAGTGTGAGTGAGTATGTGAGAGAGAGAGAGAGAGAGAGAAGGGGAGAGAGAGAGAGAGAGAGAGAGAGAGAGAGAGAGAGAATTCTCTATATCATTCAGCAGTTTAGTCAGGAACTTGAATGCAACACATGTAAAAACTCTTGACTTTTCCTTACTATTTTAGTCAGTAACCCAAAATTCTCTTGCAGAAATTCTGAGAGTTGAAGTCCAACTATCTTAAACTCTGAGCTGGACTATGTTTACAGACACTAATATACACATGTAAAAATAGGACCTACAAAAGAAAAAAAAAGGGAGCAAACTCTAAATTGAGTTATTTGACACTTTGGTTTGCTCGATTGCTCACATGTCAAAATAAAAAAAGCAGCTATCGCCCATACTTACATTTTAAGACGTTGTCTAGCATCTGGAGATACTGATGTATGGAAAGTTAGTACAGGCAGTCCTTGAGTTACGATCACAATTGAGCTCAAAATTTCCCTTGCTAAGCAAGGCAGTTGTTAAGTGAATTTTACCCCATTTTAAAAACCTTTATTGCCATAGTTGTTGAGTGCATTACTGCAGTTAAGTTGCTAAGTGAATCTGGCTTCCCCATTGACTTTGCTTGTCAGAAGGTCGCAAACGGTGACACTGCAACCATCATAAATACATATCAATTACCAAGCCCCCAAATTTTGGTCACGTGTCCCATGCGGTTGCTGCAACAGTCAAAAGTGTGAAAAACAGTCTAATAAGTCACCTTTTCAGTGCTATTGTAACTTCGAACGTTGTAAATCGAGGACTACCTGTGCCTTAAATTCAATCCATGACTTAATACCTTGCCATGTTCTGAAGCTGGTAATTACAGTCTCAACTTGAACGAATGGTGGCTGGTTATAGACTTTTTTGCCTTTTATTTAAGCCCACGTTGCAAGAAGAAAGAGATGCGGCTGCGTGCATGAACAAAAACCCTGGGAATCGTGCTTTAAAAACTAAGGTATTATTTTCTCAAAGTCAGCCTGGTCTTTAGAATCTCAGCCTCCTGACAATCATATAATACAGATGAAATTTCTGAATTCTAGCTACCTGAAACGTTTCGGCTATGTTTAATGCATTGTAAGACTCCAAAGTGGTTTTCTCAGGGTGATTTTTATCAACAGCTGCCTTGTGAAAAATAATGCTCTTGCCTTCATCCTCTGCATCAAACACACACGATTTGCTCTTACTTAGGATAACTTGGGCACAATATTCAGCAGCGTTTTCCCGTCTCTGAGAATTTTTGTCTCCAGAGTCAAGCATCTAGAGACAGATGTGAGCAAACCAATGAGGCATTGCTAGGATATGGACTATTTCCATAGATTGGTTCGGTAACAACCTCTACAAAAGGTGACCTCTCATTGTAATGGGCTATAACTCCCCAAAATTGAAAACACATGGCACAGTACTGTATTCTAGGAGTTCAAATCCCAACACATAAGATCAAGCTAAATTGGAGTAATATAAATTATACATAGTCTAGAAAAATACTAGACATACCAAAAAATAAAGTCACTTTTAATTTGAATCACATTCCACCCCCCCCCCCCACCACCACCACAATATAGTAGTAAGTTGTTATTGCCTTCTAGGTTGTTCTTTCCATTTCTGACACTAGTCTAAAGGTAAAGGTTCCCCTCGCACATATGTGCTAGATGTTCCCGAATCTAGGGGGTGGTGCTCATCACTGTTTCAAAGCCGAAGAGCCAGTGCTGTCCGAAGACGTCTCCGTGGTCATGTGGCCGGCATGACTAAACGCCAAAGGCGCACGGAACGCTGTTCCCTTCCCACCAAAGGTGGTCCCTATTTTTCTACCTGCATTTTTTACATGCTTTCAAACTGCTAGGTTGGCAAAAGCTAGGACAAGTAATGGGAGCTCACCCCGTTACGCGGCACTCGGGATTCAAACCGCTGAATTGCCGACCATTCGATCAACAAGTTCAGCATCTTAGCCACTGAGCCACCACATCCCTGTAGACACTAGTCTACAGCCCTCAAATTCACTGGGAGACTCTCATCCAAATACTGATCAAAGGTTATCTGGCTTGGCTATAAATCAGGTAATATTGGCTAGATACTGGACTAGATATAAAATTGTTTGATCGTATTGAAATGCATCAACAATTAACGTCGTTGGCCACTCCAACCTACCATTAAAGCCCATTAAATAGGACTTTTGACAATTGGGATTAAGAGAGGGACAGCCTAGCTTAAAATCCTATTCTAACTCCAAGATGATCATCGGGTAAGCAGCCATCCTCTCTCAATCTAGCCTACCATGCTTGATGGTTTTGGTGATAAAATGGTGGTGGTGAAGATATCAGTACATTATTTAAGAGTAGAATGACAATTTTTCTGGATCAAAAAATTGCTGGCTTTCAAGACATTTATTGAAGGCAACATTCCTGAAAGTGATTAGGGGACTGGAGGCTAAAACATATGAAGAACAGTTGCAGGAACTGGGTATGTCTAATTTAATGAAAAGAAGGACTAGGGGAGACATGATAGCAGTGTTCCAATATCTCAGGGGCTGCCACAAAGAAGAGGGAGTCAAGCTATTCTCCAAAGCACCTGAGGGCAGGACAAGAAGCAATGGGTGGAAACTAATCAAGGAGAGAAGCAACTTAGAACTAAGGAGAAATTTACTGACAGTTAGAACAATTAATCATTGGAACATCTTGCCTCCAGAGGTTGTGAATGCTCCAACACTGGAAGTTTTTAAGAAGATGTTGGATAACCATTTGTCTGAAGTGGTGTAGGGTTTCCTGCCTGAGCAGGGGGTTGGACTAGAAGACCTCCAAGGTCCCTTCCAACTCTGTTATTCTATTCTATTCTATTCTATTCTATTCTATTCTATTCTATTCTAGTCTAGTCTAGTCTAGTCTAGTCTAGTCTATAGTAGGCGTTGAAGCAATGAAAAAAATTTCTAAATTTGATCTGATTATTTCCAATAATAGATTACAAAGTTTTCTTCTTTGATCGGTTTTACAAAACAATTTGAAAATAACATCTGGAAGTCCCTCCAGAGTGCTTAACAGGAAGACTGGGTCATGAGTGAGATAAATACACACTATCCATTATAAGAGATGTCTACCATTATGGCTATCAATGAAATACTGCAGTATTTGGAATTGGCCCCATTCTATATGATACCACTGCATAATGTAGGTGTTACTATGATAGATGACTACCGTCAAGACCCAGGTTCATGTCTTCACAAAACCATGGAAATGATTGGGCAAGTCACGGTTTTTCAGCCAAACCTACCTTAGATGTTTGTGGTTCTAATGATTAAGAAAGCCCACAACTGAACGATCTTGGTCACTTTTCCTTGGGCTTGCGTCCTTATACAGTCAGTGTGAAGACAGCACGAGAATAAGCCTACATTAAGGACCTTGCAAGGCTCAAATAGAAACCACTTTGATCATCAACCTCTCTTCTACAACAGGGGTCTCCAACCTTGGCAACTTTTAAGATTTGAGACTCAGCTTTGCTGGCTGAGGAATTCTGGGAGTTGAAGTCCACAGGTCTTACTTTAAGACTTGTGGACTTCAACTCCCAGAATTCCTCCAAAGCTTTGCTGGCTGAGGAATTCTGGGAGTTGGAAGTCCACAAGTCTTAAAGTTGCCAAGGTTGGAGACCCCTGTTCTACAATAACCTGAAGAAAAAGAAAACTCTGCTACAGCAGATTAAAACAATCCCTTAATTGGTAGACTGAAAGATGGAAGATTAGGGGTCCTCCCCCCCACATCCTGAAAACCAAAACTTAAAAGGAAAAAAAAATGCAGAAGCACGTGAGAGACATTGTGTATTTAAAGGGTGAATAGGAGGCAGGTGAAACCTTATTCATAGGTCTATGCCTACCTTCATTTGCTACTATAAACACTGTCGCAGCTGACTCTTTCCCCTTGGTGTAACAGCTAGGAGGCAGCCAGACGCTGAAATAAATTGTGACCTGCTTTATTAAAGGTAAACAGCAGTTTCAGCAACAATACAGAACACGCTAATTGATGAATGCCTTAAGCACTCCTTAGCTAATAAAGGGTGTTTTAAGAGATGGAGGTGGGAAAGGGGAAAGAGAAGAAAATATGTACCGTGTATAAAAATATATTTCTAGGTGCTCCGCTCTGAATATAAACATATAGGTCATTCCAGGTGAGCAGCATATTCTGAAAGACAACCTTGGAAAACATATATTTTATTCAAAGCTCACAGCGTCGTTGGTGAAAGACACCGCTCAAAGGAAAAAGAAAGATTGCAAGGCCATTCTGATTCCCACAATGTCTCCGTGCCTTGGGTTTAACGATGTATCTATAAGCCAAGTGACGAGATGAAAATGTGAAATCTCGGGTGACAAGTCTTACAGAAGAAGCCCTGCCACGGATCTTGACAGGGGAGATGGAATTAAGGAATGGGGCACTGAGCAGATCTTAATGCCATGACTTCAAGAAGAAGGGAGATATTTTTTTCCACCCTGGAGGAGCAGGTGGGTTAGAGAGTGTTCTATGACATGGAATAATTGAAAAAAGTCTTATCTATTCATCTATCTCACCTTTGTATCCTTCTCTCCCTCTCTACCACTACCTCTGTTAACTCGGACACGGTGTCATTAGGACTAATTGAAGGCTGCAAAGCAGAAAGCTAATTTGAATTTCAATTCACAGGCTTTATAATTCAAAAAGAAAAAAATACAGGAGGGGGAAGGGGAGGGAGAGGAAGAAGAGCAGGAGGAGGAAGAGGAAGAGGATCTACCCCCCTGAAGCTTAGCACTGGCTCCCCACAGGGTTGTGTGCTCAGACCCTACCTGTATTCACTGTACACACATGATTGTGTACCGTCAGACCCATCTACTGTGATTATTAAGTTTGCAGATGACACTACTATCCTGGGTCTTCTTATAGGTGGAGATGAAACAGCGTATTTATTTATTTATTTATATTTATTTATTTATTTTTATATGCCGCCCTTCTCCGGAGACTCAGGGCGGCTTACAATGCGTTAAGCAATAGCCTTCATACTTTTGTATATTTTATACAAAGTCAGCTTATTGCCCCCACAAACCGGGTCCTCATTTTACCCACCTTAGAAAGGATGGAAGGCTGAGTCGACCTTGAGCCTGGTGAGAATTGAACTCGCAGTAATTGCAGGCAGCTGGATGTTAAATGCTGCCTTAGTAGGAGGCATTAGCCTCCTACGCCACTCAGGCTCCTGAGTGGCGTAGGGGGAAGGTTCAAAAACTTTCCACATGGTGCTTAAAAAACAACCTGCACCTGAACATCAGCAAGGAGATGGTGTTGGACTTCCGGAGGAAGAGAGAGGAACCTGCCCCACTTTACATTGAGGGGGGCTGTGTAGAGAGAGTTTCCTCCGTTAAATTCCTGGGAGTCCATTTCAGCGAAGACCTCACCTGGAAAAACAACACAATCCAGGTGGTCAGGAAGGCCCAACAGAGACTCCATTTCCTTACGGTCTTGCGTAAAAACAGGTTGGTAACAACAACTGATGACCTCCTTTTACCGGTCCACAATAGAAAGCATCCTCACTTATTGCATCATAGTGTGGCATGCTGGTTTGACAGCCGTAGATAAAAAAACATTACAGAGGGTGGTGAGTACAGCACAAAACATCGTGGTCTGTCCCCTGATACCACTAGATGACATTGCAAGGGCTCGTTGCCTTAGAAGAGTGAGGAAAATCCTCAGGGATGACTCTCACCCTGGTCACCACTTCTTTACCCTCCTACCATCAGGAAGGAGATATAGAAGTATAGCCAGCTGCACAAACAGGCTGAAGAACAGTTTTTATCCGTGGGCTGTCAGACTCCTGAATGAGAAACAACATCGTAACTATGTAGTATGATGGACTGCAGGGCCGGTGCAATGTGTAACATGTTCACACTGGTGCAATTTTGTTAATATGATTTATTGGGTTAGGGATTTTCTGTCTTCACTGGGAGTTGTATTGTGTTGGGGGTGTGTGTGCACTGAGGGAGCTCAACCAATCTCATTGTACATAGGTTGTGCATTGATAATAAAGATTTGAATTTGAATTTGATTTGAAGAAACTCTAACATAGTGGAAAAAGCAATAAGGATCATATCCTTGATAGAAGAAATGCAGGATCTGTAGAAACCTATGAAGGAGGAAATTAAGGAGCTCCTTATTGTGTCCAGAAACTGCTAGATCCATCTGTTTGTCATTCTGTATTAATATATTCTGTGTTTTTTGAGACTTGCCTTCTCAGAAAGCCAATGAAGGAATCAAAGTTTGCTGGACTGGGAGGGTAATGGCGATAGCGCTTAGAGTTATAAACTGCTTCACAGTGGTTTACAGAGTCAGTCTATTGCCCCCAACAATCTGGATCCTCATTTTATTGACTTCAGAAGGCTGGAAAGCTGAGTCAACCTTGAGCCGGTCAGGATCGAACTCCTGGAAGTGAGCAGAGTTAGTCTGCAATACTGTATTCAAAAACAACTTCTCCATCAACTTATACACCAAAAATATACTTTGGATTTTGGGAACACATGTTAAAATTTGCAGAAAACTTTGTCTTCTTTCCATTTTTTGTTAAGCGAAGTGAATGTTTCTCAACTGAAAGGAATACTGAATTTTTCTGGACTACCATGTAATGAATCACCTTTTTTGCATCCCTACACAGAGTATGGTTAACATACGCTAAGTTACACACAGATGTTACACACAGATGTCATAGGGATGTCAAAGATTGCTAAAATGCTGAGCTTGCCGATCGAAAGGTCGGCAGTTCAACGGTTCGAATCCCTAGTGCTGTGTAACGGGGTGAGCTCCTGTTACTTATCCCAGCTTCTGCCAACCTAGCAGTTCGAAAGCACGTAAAAAATGCAGGTAGAAAAATAGGGCCCACCTTTGGTGGGAAGGTAACAGTTTTCCGTGTGCCTTTGACGTTTAGCCATTCCAGCCAGATGACCACGGAGACGTCTTCGGACAGTGCTGGCTCTTCGGCACCGCCCCCTAGAGTCGGGAACGACTAGCACATATATGCGAGGGAAACCTTTACCTTTTATATTCTGACATGAAATAATCAATTTGACATTTGGAATCACATGTTTTAACTACTTTTCTGTCTCACATGCCACAGTAAGAAGTGTTTGCCAAAATAAATCAATTTTTTCCACAGTTAAGTTTACTACATCAAGCTTTTTTTGATATAATTTTCTTCCTTTTGAGGTTTTATACGATGCGATTCCAACAACTTGGTCGGTCAGTGTTTTTCCTCTTGTGTCCAAAGGAGTAAATGTAGAATTCTGATAACTGTTCAAGAACATATAGAATACAAAACCACTGTGATCAAGTTCTTTCTTTATTTTTTTTTTCATTTAAGGCATAATTTCAGCTTTTGAAGAGGGAGAATAGAATGCACAGCAAGAGCCCTGATATTCAATGGGCTTTTAAAATCTATTCAGAATAAATCTACGTTTCACTAAAAAGAAATATTTGTACTCAACAGCCTATTGATACCACATACTGATAGCCCCAACAACATACTTAGACTTTCATTAAAGCAACAACAGCTGCAAAGGAAGGAGTAGTTTCTACAGGATTTCTAAGAATTACAGGTTAACGGCTGCACAGAAGCAAATAATTTGTCTGCAGTATAGATGTGCTTGAGGAACAATCACACACACAATTTTCAACTATACTGTGTTGAAAGCTTTTCTTCAACTTCCTGAAAAATTCTTCGCCTATGGCTTTCTACCTCAAAGAATGCTTTAGAAAAGCCTCCCCCGTTCCCAGTCTGTGGATCTGCAACATGACAGAAATCGGTCCACACAAACAAGGGAAGGCCCATTCGCAAGATGCAGGCCTCAGACAAAACTATGCCCCCTCTGGTCCGCGTAAAAACTTCTCTCCATGGAACCGGTTCCTGGCATGCAAAAGGTTGGGGGCCACTGCTTTAGAACAGGGGTGTCAAACTCAAGGCCTGGGGGATAAATCTGGCCCACGGGGTGGTTACATCTGGCCTGCGGGGCCACCCTGGAGACAGCGAAGGACCGGCTCGCGGTGCCTCTGCCAGCAAAAATGGAGTTTGGGAGGGCTGCCAGTGAAACAGTGAAGGACCGGCTTGCAGTGCCTCTGCCAGTGAAAACAGAGTTCGGGAGGGCTGCAAGCAGCCCTCTTGAGCTCCGTTTTCACTGGCAGAGGGTTGCAGGAGGCTGTCACAGCCGAAAACGGAGCTCGGGATCCCATTTTCCCTGGCAGAGCGCTTGGGCCACTATAGGCACCTCCGAAATGAATGAGATCGAGTTGGCCACACCCACCCCAGCCCCCCAAGCTGGTGCGGCCCTCAATGAAATCAAGTTTGACACCACTGCTTTAGAATGTTTCAATGTGGTGAGTTCGAACCTTACCTTCCGACTTCCAAGCGGTGGAGAGATTTCTTTTTAATCCCCTATTAACATCTCCCCATTATTTCACAGCCCATCTTTCTAATAAAGATGAGAGACATCCCCTCTTGGTGACGTTTCTTGAGACCAAAGTGAAATATCTGGAAGCTAATTGCAGCCGGTGAGCAACCTTGGGTGCCCAAGGAATGGTCCATGTAACCCCTCTATTGTGTGAGCTTCACTGATTGTAGATCTGTTTACAGGTTCAATTCAAGGTGTTGGTTATGACCTTGAAGGCTATACATGGCATGAGGCCAGGTTACCTACAGAACTGTCTTCGCCTCATCACTTCAACCCATCCCACTCGGTCAGGGAAAGAAAAGTATGTTGCAGACCCCATGAGTTAAAGAATTCAGACTGGTGGGGTCCAGGAAAAAAGCCTTCTCTGCCATTGACCCCACATTTTGGAACATTTTACCCCCAGAAGTGAGGTACATCCCCCCAATATCCTGGCTTTCCAGATATATCTAAAGATCTAGCTCTTCCATCTCATTTGAAGCTCACAGCGGAACAGGCAGCTATGGGGCTGATCAGCACCCTGAAAGAACCTCTCCCATCTTTTAATTAATTTTTAATGTCAATTTAAAATAATCCTTGCTGTATTTTAAATTTTATATTTAGTTTTTATGTTTTAACTTTTATTTGTACACTACCCAGAGTGCCACTGTGAGGGAGACTGGGGATTCCTAAATGTAATGATAGATAGATAGATAGATAGATAGATAGATAGATAGATAGATAGATAGATAGACAGACAGACAGATATACATATAGATAGGGAAGGAAGGAAGGAAGGAAGGAAGGAAGGAAGGAAGGAAGGAAGGAAGGAAGGAAGGAAGGGAGGGAGGGAGGGAGGGAGGGAGGGAGGGATAAACAGGGGAAGCCTGAAATCCAAAGGAGAGATCTGGATTGTACAAGGTAGAATAAGACATACTCATGTCAAGGGAATTGTCCCACATGTTAAAAGAATATCCTTCTCTTCCCACTTTAAATGCATTTTTTCCTCTATCAAATTACATGAACATGTTAGGGTGACACTAGCTTTAAAGACAAAACAGTAAAAAAACGTTCGATTTGCTCTCTCGTCTCCCCAAGATGTCCCTAATATTAACCATCATGTCTTCAATTTCATTTCCACTCTTTTTGATAGACTATTTCTAACCAAGATAGTCATAAAATTCAAATACTAAAAAAAAAATCTCTAAAGCCGTGATGGTGAACCTATGGCATGCATGCCACAGGTGGCACTTGGAACCATATCAGTGGGCACACGAGTGTTGCTCAGCACCAGCGTGCATGTGCGTGCCAGCCAACTGATTTTCAGGCCAACCGGTCTCACCGGAAGTTGGGAAAGGGATTGTTTCTGGCCTCCGGAGGGTTTCCAGTGGTGGGGAAGGCCGTTTTTTGCCTTCCCCAGGCTCCTAGAAAGAATCTGGAGCCTGGAGAGGGTGAAAAATGGGCCTTCTGGTCCCACTTGAAGTCGGGAAATGGGCCATTGCCGAAATTCAGTGCTGCACTGCGTCATGCCGTATACGTTAGACATTGTTAATGACTGCATGACTGTAACCTTGTTGCTGGTATCCTTAAGATTTATATTGACTGTTTCCCTATGACTATCATTAAGTGTTGTACCTTAGAATTCTTGATGAACGTATCTTTTCTTTTATGTACACTGAGAGGATATGCACCAAAACAAATTCCTTGTGTGTCCAATCACACTTGGCCAATAAAGAATTCTATTCTATTCTATTCTATTCTATTCTATTCTATTCTATTCTATTCTATTCTATTCTATTCTATTCTATTCTATTCTATTCCTATCCTATCCTATCCTATCCTATCCTATCCTATCCTATCCTATCCTATCCTATCCTATCCTATCCTATCCTATCCTATCCTATCCTATTCTACTGAGAACAAAATAAAAGATCCTTAAATTGAATGTGATCCACTTTTTTGCCCATCTTTTTTACAGAATAGCTGAGTAGAAACAGGTACCGGAGGATTATTCTATACATTTTGTGTCCTGAGTGATTATCACCAAACGACATGTAAAAAAAATAATAATCCCTCAAATATATTAGTAATTGTCTCAATTATTGTAACATTAAGTTTCGGGGTAAAAAGCAACAGGTGCCACGTTGACACAATACTGTTCATTAACAAAGATGCTCATTGTTTATGGATCACAATTCTTCCTTTATATGAACACTAGTAAATTTGACACTCTCTCTCCAAAAGGAAAATACAGCCTGTTTGAATAGTTAATACAAGGTTATGCGAGCTCTCTTTCGAACAGGAAGAAGAGAACATGAAAGCTAATAAAAATGTATGTGTTGCGAGCAACTGCTTTTGGAAAAAAAATTATATTTAATGCTGCTTTTTGTTTTCAGTAGCTCTTCATGTTTGGAAACCTCGGAATAAAATCCCCAGTACCGCTTGCTGTTTGGGTCATTTCTATTTGCCATCCTTCCGAAAGGGAGAGAAGGTTATACAGCAAAAATTCAGAAGAGATGCCTCTGCCTAACCTTCTAATTTCTCTGTGCTTGTCTTCAAAGGCGAAGGCAACAGCCAAGGTTGCAAGATGTCCATTTAAAAAGCAAAAGCTGCTGCTTTAAGTTCCTTAATGAATGAAATCCAAGAAAGCAAGTTTGAGAGACGAAACCAGAAGCGTCTTTCCCACCTCCTCCTCTTCCTCGTTTCAAAGCCACACACTTTGGATATCCCTTTTCTCACCCTAATGACCCTCTCTCCTTCACACACACACACACACACACACACACACACACACACACACACACACACAGACACAGACACACACACACACACACACCAAACCCAGAGGGATTGTGGAACAAGGCTGTTACACAAGGCAGCCTGCTAATTGAGAAGCTGATATGGGGTAGAGGGATCCTGTTTTTTACCACATTAAGCTTTGAAATCAAGCATGACTGGATTGACGCTACCAAATCACCGTCTGGAGGCCCACTCCAAGCCAGGAGCAGCAGGGCTTTTCACACCTGATAGGACCTCACTCCATCTACATCAAGTTGCATTAAGAAAGGAATGGATTACAGAATCGGAGCCCCTGCCCTTTAAAAGCGTGACTTGGACAGGCTTAATTGCAGCCTCTTTAGGTCCCTTAGAAGTATCAAATCCTACTCAAGCATCAGAAAGATGCCATTATCTCTTTTGCACTTTTACACCACCATGGAGAAGGCTGCCAGCTGAAAGAAAAATAAAAAAAAACTTAAAATTCTACCCTCATGAGGGAGTCACGGCAATGTACTGTTTATTGCAAGGTGGAGTTGGCACAAACAGGGTCATACTTTTTCAAGGACACTGTTTTTCAATTCTCTCTCCCATCCCCAAAGCCACTTGCCCACTCCTCACTGTGCTGGTATTTTTTAAAAAAAACTGTTTCACACGTTTGCAAAATTTGGATGTGTTTATGATCCCCCACTTGGAAAGGGGTGATAGGATTTAAAGCAAGGGTGTCAAACTCAATTTCGTCGAGGGCCGCATCAGGGTTGCGTTTGACCTCGGGGGTGGGCGTGGCCAGCTTGACATCACTCGTGTCAGGGTGCCTGTGGCGGCCCAAGCGCTCTGTTAGTGAAAAAAGGCTCCCAAAATCCGTTTTTGGCTGTGTCGGCCTCCTGCAACCCCCTGCCAGCGAAAACAAAGCTTGGGAGGGCTGCACGCGGCCCTCCCGAGCTCTGTTTTCACTGGCAGAGGCACCGCAGGCTGGTCCTTTGCTGTTTCCATGGAGGCCCTGCGGGCTGGATCCAGGCCTTGAGTTTGACACCCGATTTAAAGGATCTTTGTATGGAAAAGACATCCACTGTTGGTATAAATATTATGCATACACCATTTTATTGTTTTAACCAGTGGTGGGTTGCTACTGGTTCGCCCTAGATCGGGCGAACCGGTAGTGGTGGCAGTGGGAGGCTCCGCCCATCCACCTGGATGCTTCTGCACATGCGCAGAAGCGAGTGAGCGTGCGTCCACGAGCGAACCAGTAGCGACGGGTTTTGAAACCTGCCCCTGGTTTTAACATTTTGTTTTCGTAGAAAAGGTGATTTCAATTTGCACACCCTCTGAGAGATGCATATAGACTTATAGGCAGTAGAGTAACAGGCAAATTAAATAAAACAATAAAGCAATAATCAAAGCTCTTTAATGTTAATCATATCTTCCAGCAATGTAAACACAAAGACATTTACATGTCCTATTCTTCTACCAAGAATTTGTGAATCACTGGATTAGATAGCCTGGTAATATTATGGTAGCATCACATTCTAATTTTTAATCATGGCAATATCTGAAGGCAGGGAATCCTGTTCCAATTGCTCAGAGTCTTTGGGTGCAAAGGACTGTGGCCAGTTTAAAAGAATCTACAGGTAGTCCTCGACTTACGACCACAATTGAGGCCAGAATTTCTGTTGCTAAATGAGATAGCTGTTGCAAATTTTGCCCCATTTTATGACCCCCCCCTTTTTTGCCACAGTTATTAAATGAATTCCTGCAGTTGTTAAGTTAGTAGCATAGTTGTGAAGTTCAATCTGACTTCCCCATTGAGTTTGCTTGTCGGAAGATCGCGAATGATGAACATGTGACTCCAGGAAGCTGTGACCATCATAAATTCAAAGAGAATATGTATGATTAAAAATGGAAAAAATAGAATTTGAGGGCGAAAGAAGATACTGTTTATAGAAATAAGAAAAGAAATATTAAGATTTGATTAAAAAATATGGAAAAAGAACACTTTGGCAGAAACTGTAACCAAGCAAAATATATTTGGATATGACAAATTGTATATGATAGGATATGATATGGTCAATGCTCTGTTTCATAAAATATGTGGGTATGTATTGGGGGGGGGAAACTAATAAAACTTGTCAAAATAAATAAATAAATAAATCCGAGTCAGTTGCCAAGTGCCTGAATTTTGATCACGTTGAGCATGGAGATGCTACAATGGTCATAAGTGTGAAAAACGGTCATGAGTCACTTTTTTCAGTACCCATTTTAACTTCGAATGGTCACTAAACAAACTGTTGTAAGTCTTGAAAATGTAATACTTTTAATTGCAAGCCTCCCAAAGTGAGATGGGTGGCATATAAATTTAATAAAAACCCAACCAACAAAGGTGTCCTGCCAAGCCAACTCAAATTTTACTTTGACTCCCCAGAGAGGGGAGAGGAGGAGAAGGGGGGGGGGTGTTTTCTCTGCTTGGTCCAGAAAACCCAAGAATCTGACCGTCTTCAGAGACGGCTGTCCTGTCTCGGTTTGAGAAGCACATCGTCTTGCGAGGTAATTGGCTGCATTGTTGAACTGCTCTTACTGTCAAAAAAGCTTTTCTAACTGTTCGGTTGAAATCTACCCTCTTGTAAATTAAGCTGAGAACAAGTCCTTAGCCTTCTTTTGTGAGACAGATCTTCAAGCATTTGAAGAGTTTCATAATGTCTTTTAAGACTTCTCTCCCCCAGGCTGAGCATATACCCCCACCTAATTTTTCTCACAGGGCTTGTTTTCGGTTGGGAGTTTAATAGGCACGCATTTTATTTTACGTTTTTATGTACTTGCCTAAACCTAAAAGAATGTTTCATTATAGACATTGGATTACAGAAATATTTAGTAATGTTATATGTATTTTGTGGAATTGTTGTTATGATGCATTTATCAGTTATGTGTTTTATTTGGAGTAAGAGATAATGATGGTTCGTTACTATCGAGACTGGATTTGGCATTTTCATCCACCCATCAAATCTTTCCATTATATATTGGTGTTATTATTTGACTGTTTGATACATCCTGCGTTATCTTTTATACTTTAGTTTTGTATCTGCCTTTTATTAAACTAAAACATGGGAGTATTTTATAACTGCATCTGAACTAAAAAGGGTTAGAAGTAATATTTAATGTTTTTAATCTTATTTTTTTTTGTTTGTTTGTGTGATCTTTTAAATTGTTCCCTTTTCTGCATTTTCCCTTTCTGTTTTAATTTTCTGTTTTAACATTTTACTTTGGGAATTTTAATAACATTTAAAAGAAAAAAAAAGGACTTGCTTTCTGTACCACTGATTACGTATTAAGAGTTTTATAAAGCTCAAATAGCATATACATGGCTTAAAAGATACGGTAGAAGAGCTTCTAACTTCAGACTCTTGCATTTTAAACAGAGTGAAATTGAGGTGACATATGTATTTTTCTCTCCTTGTGTTTACAGTATTCAGTTTATATAGTTTGATTCCCAACAAAGTTAAGTCTGGAAGAAAAACCAACATATTGTTATTCCAAGCAAAACATCTGTTAGGGAAAAAGAAATAATTATGAGGCAGTTATTCCGTGAAAAAGGATTCACAATTCTAGTCACCTGCCTTAAAGAACCTTTCTGGTCTAGGGTTGGTTTTCAGAATATAACTAATAGAATAACCAGGTCTACTATTTGGGAAGTATGAAAGTTATAAATTAAAATAACTGAAGGGCAGCAGGTTAAAGGACTGGCCAATTGCAAAGAGAAACCAATTTGGATCTCCTGACTTTGAAAAACTGTTGTCATGTATTCTCTCCAGCATTAACTGCTACTCCTTTTTATTTTGGCAACCTTTCGTTTGAGCAGGATAAGTAATCTTTAAATTTAAATGCTAATAAAAGGTTTCATGTAAAAGGAACTGCAGTTCGGACTACCAGTACATACCCTTACTACACCACAACAAAGATGGCATGTGAAAGCTCAGGGGTTCCCAACCTTGTCTATACCCCACACCAGTGGTGGGTTTCAAAATTTTTTACTACCGGTTCTGTGGGTGTGGCTTGGTGGGCGTGGCATGGCATGGCTTGGTGGGTGTGGCTTGGTAGGCGTGGCAGGGGAAGGATACTGTAAAATCTCCATTCCCAACCCACTCCAGGGGAAGGATACTGTAAAATCTCCATTCCCAACCCACTCCAGGGGAAGGATACTGTAAAATCTCCATTCCCTCCACAATCCAGGGGAAGGTTACTGCAAAATCCCCATTTCCTCCCAATCAGCTGGGGCTCGGGAGGCAGAGAATAGATGGGGGCGGGGCCAGTCAGAATTTTTACTACCGGTTCTCCGAACTACTCAAAATTTCCGCTACCGGTTCTCCAGAACTGGTCAGAACTTGCTGAAACCCACCTCTGCCTCGCACCCCTAGAATGCTTCTGATATATTCTCGCACCTCTTAAAAAAATTATATGCATATAATTATACATGTACACTATAATGTTGAAACTTCTAAACCAAAGTTTTTGCACCCCCTGGACTATCGTCTTGTACCCCCGGTTTAAAAAAATCTAGGAATACAAAATATATAAAGAGAAGATACAAAATTTGAGCATTTAATGGTAATGCTAAATTCTTGTTGGTAATGTTAATTCGAAATAAAAAGTCAGAATCATTGGTAATAGGTGAAGTCTATGTCCTTAGCAAAATCATCACGCACATCTTGGAAAATGAAGCTAAAGGGGTCAGGTATGACCTTGCAAAGACATCTAGCTAGCTGTAGTAAGACCCTAGTACATATACATACAGATATTCAAATTCAAATGTTAGGAACCGTTTTCCCCCTAGACAGCCAAGGTCCATTAACTGCAAACAAGTATAAACTAATGGAGGCAAGTAGACTCAGAAAGTGGAGCCAAGCAACTACAGCAGTTCATGGTTGATGCATTGGAGGTGGTATCAAATTCAAATCATTCAAAGATGATCCATTAACTCAGCCTTCTCCTACTGGGATAGGAACCTTTGCCAATTTAATAGTCAGCAGATGTATTGGAACGGTCACTCCAAATTCTCAGCTAATATGACAGATTTGCAGTCTACTGGGGAAAGGGCTTTCTTTTCTGCATTTAACAGAACAACAGAGTTGGAAGGGACCTTGGAAGACTTCTAGTCCAACCCCCTGCTCAAGCAGGAGATCTTACACCAGTGATGGCTAACCTTTTTGCCATCGCGTGCCAGGAGGGGGGCAGGGGAGGTTTGTGCGTGCGCATGCCCACACCCATAATTCTATACACCCCGCCCTACGTGCGCAGCCCCCCTCCTCTCCCTGCTCCTGGCACGCAATGGCCTGGTAGGCCTCCGAGAGGGCCTACATTTTTCTTTCTCACCTGGCTTCAGATCTCTCTATGCATCTGGGGAGGGTGAAAACAGCCTTCCCTACCCCCTCGGAGGCCCTCCGGAGGCCTGAAACAGCCCATTTCCCAACTCCCAGTTGGATAGGAAGTGACTTTTTTTGCTGTCCCCAGCCTCCAGAGCCTCTCTTTTCGCCCTCCCCAGATGCATAGAGAGGATCTGGAGCCAGGTGAGAAAGAAAAACAGGCCTTCCCCACCCACCCCCCAGGAGGCAGGAAACAGCCTGTTTCTCTACTTCTGGTGGGCCCAGAAGGCCCGAAAATCAGCTGGCTGGAGTGCACATGCGCAGCAGAGCTGAGCTGGCGTGCCCACTGATATGGCTATGCGTGCCCACCTGTGACACACGTGCCATAGGTTCGCCATCACAGTCCTATACCATTCTAGCAAATGGCTGTCTAATCTCTTCTTAAATACCTCCAGTGATGGAACACCCACAATTTTTGAAGACAACCAGTTCCACTGATTAATTGTTCTCACTGTTATGAAATTTCTCCTTAATTCTAGGTTGTTTCTCTCCTTGATTAGTTTCCATCTGTTGTTTCTTGTCTTGCCTTCTGGTGCTTTGGAAAGTACGGTAGGTTGACTCCCTCTTCTCTGTGGCAGCCTCTCAAATATTGGAACACTGCTATCACGTCACCCCTTTTCTAGGAACCCCCAATTCCTGCAACCATTTTTCATTTCAATCTAGAATTCAGCAATGTGATATATAATTCAGTGATGTGACAGAAGTGTGTAGATGTGTGGCACATATGTGTGTGAGAGAGATACACCATCCATTTAGCAACACTTTCCAACCATGTGAACTTCCTTCCTTGCTTATAGGGTTCCCCCATTATTATTTTGTATGAAACTCTAATTCTCCCCCTCCTTTCGTTTACATTTTTAGATTAATCCCCTGAGCATATTTCATAGCCTTTATCTGTATTCCAGCAACACAATAAGGATAGAAGCAGGAACGGAGGAAGAAGGGGGGGGGGGAAATTATAAAACCCTTTTCCTTTCCCCTCCATCCTATTAGAATCTGAATTGTATTAAAAGGAAGGCTAATTTTAGAGTTTAGACTGGGGTTTTGGTTTCAGAGATGAAAAGAGAATCAGGATCATCAGAGGCAGGCGAAGAAAGGGTGAAGAGGGAGAAAAAAAAAAGGAAAGAAAAGAAATGCAACGTGCTTTCCAGACTGCGTTTTAATTGACACTGAAGAGGTTCTAATCAAGAGTCCGAGAAGCATTCAGGACAATCAGCTACCATTCAGAGGGATGATGCAGAAGTGCTCATGCCAAGTGCAGGAAAGTCAGAATCTTCAAGAAAGATGTTGATAGCTGAAAGGCAGATAGTTAGTTTTCTAGAAGCCAGTTAGACCTTTCAGTAGACTCTTACTACTTCAGCATTTCCCTGTTTCCTGAAAATAACCATCATCAGAAGCATGCATGAATACACATTCGCATACCGCCCATTTTTTGCTCCGTCATATCCAATGTAGGATAATGGCAACCGCGAGCGAAAGTAACTAGGGGACATACTTGAATCCGTGTTGCGCATCCCACTTTGCTTAAACCTATTAGATTGAATGAAACTTTCACTGCCTTATTTTGAAGCTTCAGTTCAGCACTGTGCAGTCAAGAGTCCCTGGACATCTTAAAAGATGTGGCCCTCAGATATTTCCAGGAGTTGTTACTAAATTGTACTTTTAAAAAACATATCTTAGCGCAGGAAAAATAAATATATGACTGAAACGGAATGGAAAAGTTGCACTGCTTTTTGAAATGTGGTCCTTGGCACTTCTCAAGGTTCTTCGGCTATGAAAGACATCATCCTTGCTCTGTTAGCTTTATTAAAACGAGGACAAGGTCTGCAAAATGAATTTATGGGCCCCTGTTCTGACGTAGGCTTCCCAAGAGCATGAAGCAGACTCCTTGTCCCGACAAAAAAGCCCTTTTTATTAAGTTACTGTGAATTCTTCTCATTCACATCCAGCAAAGTCTTTCAAAGGAGAATTTACAGTCACAGACCTTATCTGACTTGGAGAGCTGCCAGGCTGATATCTTCAAAACTTGGCAAGAAGTCACGAACTGCAAACTCCACTTCCCTTTCACTCTTTTATTCCCTCTGGGAGGGGCCATTCATCGTCCACCTGTGGCCTTACTCCTCAGTCGACCCTTGTTCTTTAGTTGTTCCCTTCGTCTGGCAACTCTGTGCATGCGCACACTGGGAACAGGCTCCAGCTGTTCGTCTGCCTCACTGATGTCTGACTCCGAAGACAGCTGATAACTGGCATATGGCCCTGGCCCCCTCTCTGCCTCCGATGCAGAGTCTTCATCAGTGCCTTCCCCAGACTCCAGGACTGGCCCATGTTCCTCCCCAACCTCCTCACTATCCTAATCTGCTGCCAGCTCTGCTGGCCACTGGCGGGCCACAACAGCTCCAGATGCAATCTCAAGGGTCATATTAGGCCTATAGGGTGGAAATTTCTCATGCCTGTCTCTGGATGAATGATGAACTCATTGCTCAGAATTTTTTCATTCATTCATTCATTCATTCATTCAATTAATCTACTAATGATAAAAATGCTCTACATAAATTACAATACTATATCTTTATATCTATCTATAAGAAAGAGCAAAAGGAAACAAAAACTAAAGACAACAAGAAAGGAAACATTATCAACGCCAACTCAACAAGGTAGCAATAGCTGAACACTCTAATTAAACTGCTAAACTCTCAACCCTTTGGTATATGAGATCCTTACAGAGGCCATTCTATCAAGAGGGAGCTTTCCCCAACTGAGATGGCAATTTGCATTAATATGACAGATAAACAATCCGTAGTTTTTTTGATGATGTGCCATCAAATCAAACTTGACATCTAGAGATCACATATATTTTCTCCAGGATCATCTGTCTTCTCCCTGGTCCTTCAAGTCTTCCAAAAATGTACTCATTGCCAATGTAATCAAGTCCATCCACCTTGATGTTGGTCATCCATTTCTTTTTCCTACCACTCCTCCCAGCATTATGTATTTCTCAGGAGAGCCAGGTCTTCACATCATTAAAACAAAATATGAAAATGGAAACTGATCATCTGTACCTTAAGTGAAACTCTGGATTGCTTTGTTCTATGAGCCTACACTGGACGCGGTGGCTCAGTGGCTAAGATGCTGAGCTTGTCGATCAAAAGGTCGGCAGTTCAGCGGTTTGAATCCCTAGTGCCGCGTAACGGGATGAGCTCCTGTTACTTGTCCCAGATTTTGCCAACCTATCAGTTCGAAAGCACGTAAAAAATGCAAGTTGAAAAATAGGGACTACCTTTGGTGGGAAGGTAACAGTGTTTTGTATACCTTTGGCATTTAGTCATGCCAGCCATATGACTACGGAGACGTCTTCGGACAGTGCTGGCTCTTTGGCTTTGAAACAGAGATGAGCACCGCCCCCTAGAGTCGGGAACGACTAGCACATATGTGCGAGGGGAACCTTTACCTTTACATTTATGAGCCTACTGTTTCTTTTCTTGGCTCTCTATATTATTCTCAGGCACTTTCTCCAAAAGTGTCAGTAACTCTTTTTATCATGTTTGCCAAATAAGGGCCAGACAAGACATTATATTAAATATGTAATTTTTCTTTTACTTTTAAAAAAAAGTCGATGATTTAGGTAAAAGCAACGATTCATCGTTTCCTTACCATTTTGCATTTTTTATACTAACAAGGGCAAGCCACTTGTATATAAGCAGAGAGGAAACTCTACTCCCTTCTGCTCCTGATAATGTTAACTAATTGCGTAGTGAAACGCCTGCAAGACAACAATCAAAGTCAGACAGCACTAAGGACCCCACAGTCCCAAACCCAAACTACAAATATTCTCTTCTGTTTTTGCCTTCCTAAACATCCCCATTCGTTTTAAAAGAATTTTTCTCATAAATCTTGAGATGTAAAAAAAACGTTCAGCAGGATTTTAGAAACACAGATTCCTGGTTTCGCTCAGTATTATTGCATAATCGGACTTTGGAATTTTCTTCTCCAGCTTCTTCTCCATTATAAAAAGAGTTAGAATTTTTAATATTACCTTGTATGCCCAACTGATGAAATCCTGCAACTCAGAATAAGGCAGAGGTTGCTTGCCTTGCTGCCTGATACTATTGGCACAACGAATGCCACATGCCAGGGTTACTAATTGCTTTGACTTGAGGGAACGAGTAACACCATTCCAAGGATAGTGATGGTCTCAAAACCCCAGGGATATGTGCAAACATGTCGTGTAAACAAGCCACTCCACCAAAAGTATCTCAGAGAAAACAAAGAGGTCTGGAATGACAAGCTAACACAATAAAGTTGGAAGGATGGACCCCCGTTATGATGTGTCATTGGTAAAAGTTTCCGACTCAGCAAAGAAAAGTGAATAAACTACCTGCTGAAGAAAAACAGGTTCAGTAAAGCTTCGTGCCAAAAATATTATATTGACTGTTTCCTGTGACTATCATTAAGTATTGTACCTTATGATTCTTGACGAATGTATCTTTTCTTTTATGTACACCGAGAGTGTATGCACCAAGACAAATTCCTTGTGTGTCCAATCACACTTGGCCAATAAAGAATTCTATTCTATTCTATTCTATTCTATTCTATTCTATTCTATTCTATTCTATTCTATTCTATTCTATTCCAGAAATGACTCTATTCTATTATTCTATTCTATTCTATTCTATTCTATTCTATTCTATTCTATTCTAATTCTAATTCTAATTCTAATTCTAATTCTAATTCTAATTCTAATTCTAATTCTATTCTTCCATTCCATTCCATTCCATGCAATTAAATTAGTCCAGGTATTCGCATTTCCAGAAATGATTCTCTCTCTCTTTTTATTTGTTGATTAGAGAAAGGAACATATTTGAAGGGGGTCCCAACTATTCTCCCTCCCTCCCTTCCTATCTCTCTCCCTCTCTTTCTCTCTCTCTGTGTGATGGCAACAGCCATCTTGGTTATTAGACGAATGAGCCTCTTTGGCTTCTCTGATAAAGAGGAAACATCCTTGGTAACATGCATTCACACAGGCTCTCAATCAGGTAGGCCTTATCAAGCCAAGCCATGATTTCTGGTCTGCCTCTTACACCAGAGTTAGGGGAGGGTTCCTTGATTACAGTGTTGCCTTCCACTCAGCATACATCAGCGGAAAGGTCAAAGCAGCCGCTTGAATTACCCTGCTAATGCATCAGGAGGAAACTTAAGTGGCCGGCCCATGCCACCTCGAGAGGCAGCTTCCATTACCATAATGCAGATGGTCATGATTCAGGGCAACCCTTTTTTGATGGGGGTTCCGAGCGCAAACCTGAACGCATTTGTGAGAAACAGAAACAGGAGAGGGTGCAGCTTCTCATTGCAAGATTAAGTGGTTTATTACAATGCATATCTGGGGTAGGGGGGAGCAACTGCCTGCTTTATCAGACCCATAAGTACATGCACTGTAACTTTCCCACAGGAATAGAATAGAATGGAATGGAATGGAATAGAATAGAAGCTGGAAGGGACCTTGGAGGTCTTCTAGTCCAACCCCCTGCTTAGGCATTTCAGACAAATGGTTATCCAATCTCTTCTTAAAAACTTCCAGGGTTGCAGCATTCACAACTTCTGGAGGCAAGTTGTTCCACTGGTTAATTGTTCTGTCAGGAAATTTCTCCTTAGTTCTAAGTTGCTTCTCTCCTTGATTAGTTTCCACCCATTGCTTCTTGTCCTATCCTCAGGTGCTTTGGAGAATAGCTTGACTCTCTCTTCTTTGTGGCAGCTCCTGAGATATTGGAACACTGCTATCATGTCTCCCCTAGTCCTTCTTTTCATCAAACTGGACATACCCAATTCCAGCAACCGTTCTTTACATGTTTTAGCCTCTCCCCAAATCATCTTTGTTGCTCTTCTCTGCACTCTTTCTAGTGTCTCAACATAATATAAGAGAAAGATCTGGAATTCAATACTTAAAACTGGGCTACAGAAACAGTATGCGTACAGTAAGTGTTGAGGATTCAGAACACAGCCCTAGTGAATGATGGATTTCAGAATTAAGTACACGGCGGAGGAAGTCCTTGATTTATAACTATTCTTTTACTGACGGTCTGAAGTTACAACAGCTTTGAAAAATGTGACTTATGACCATTTTCACACCTATGTCCGTTGCAGCATCCCCATGGTCACATGATAATTCACACACTTGGCGACTGGTTCATATTTATGATGGCTGCAGTGTCCTGGGGTCATATGATCTCTTTTTGTGCCTTCAGATATGTATGGTCAATGGGAAAACCAGATCCACTTAACAATAGCAATAGCACTTAGACTTATATACCACTTCATGGCGCTTTTATAGCCCTCTCTAAGCGGTTTAGAGTCAGCCTATTGCACCCACCAATCTGGATCCTCATTTTACCCACCTCGGAAGGATGGAAGGCTGAGTCAACCTTGAGCCGGTGAGATTCGATCTGCTGAACTGCAGCTAGCAGTCAGCTGATGTAGCCTGCAGTACTGTACTCTAAGCACTGCACCACCTTGACTCAACTGTGTTAGTGACTTAATAACTGTAGTGATTCACTTAACAACTGTGGCAAGATAAGTCGTAAGAAGAGGCAAAACTCACTTAACAACTTACCAATAGAAATAGGCTTCACTTGTGCTCGTAAGTCAAGGAATACTTATATATGATGTACAGTAGATACTTTACTTTGGCTTTATAAATGTGGCTAGCTGGGAAGAACATCAAACACAACTTTTCCACCCAAAGAGATGAGTTTGACACTTTCTTTGGAAGATTTGGTGATCGACGGCCTCTCTGCTTTTCTGAGACTTGGCCGACTCGATAGCAAAAATCACATCAGAGCAAAAAGCAGCAGCTATAAATTATCCAACATATTTGTGAGAAACAGAAAGAGGAGAGGGTGCAGCTTCTCATCCTGGGGGAGAGAAGGAAAATTTGCTAACAGTTCAGAGAAAAGGGGCTAAAATTATTCAAAAACTCCCTTTCTGGGAAATGTTAGCTTGCTTAATGCTGAATGAAATTTGGTTATTCATTCATGCTGATAGAGGAAAGTAAGGGGATGAAAAGAGAAATCAGTCTTGCCTATTAAATTCTGGTCTCCCATTTATACAAAATGCAGTAGGTTTTTCTTTTAAAAAAATATAAATAAATAAAAGCTATATAAGTGTACTAGAAATATATACACATCAAATTCCTCCCAATAACCTAGGATGTCATAATGTATTGGCATGGTATATGTGTGGATTCACGCAGTGTGGTCTTTTGCAATTGACAGATGGAAATTTTGTCAAGGCACAGGTTTTCTAAGTATTATTATTATTATCTGTAGTCATAATCTAATTGGGAGCAAGGCCCCTTTAAACTCAGTGGGATGTATTTCTGAAAAGACATATACAGGATTGCACAAGCAATCAAATTTGAAAGGCAGCCATTTTATATATGTTTTAAATCCAGTCTTCTCTTCAGAAGCTCAAGGCAGCACAGATAATATTTTTCCTCCTTGTAGGTTGCGGGGAGGGGAGAGGGTTTGAGAGAAAATGACCGTAAGTCATATATGTGGCTGTGAGGGGATTAAAAATTGGTTGTCCCACTCCTAATCCAGCACCTTAACCATTCCACCACACAGGCCATTTCACTATTTAAATTAGGTTTGTTACAATCGTCATTAATATATGTATACACCACAGCGATGTATTTGTGTTCTGTTTATTTAAAAAAAAATCCTTTTGATTAGGAGTTTGCAATAAGACAGCCGTTCCTAGCATTGTAACTATATTTCAAGGAATTTAAATCAGGGATGTTAGAACAGGGTTTATAACATCTGACAGCCATACAGCTTTGTTCAGAACTAGGTTACTTCAGGGGTGAAATCCAGCAGGTTTTGACAGGTTCTAGAGAACCGGTAGCGGAAATTTTGAGCAGTTTGGAGAACCGGTAGCGGAAATTTTGAGTAGTTCGGAGAACTGGCAAATACCACCTCTGGCTGGCCCCAGAGTGGGGAGGGAATGGGGATTTTGCAGTATCCTTTCCCCAGGAGTGGGGAGGGAATGGGGATTTTGCAGTATCCTTCCCCTGCCACGCCCACAACACACCACGCCCACCAAGCCACGCCCACAGAACCAGTAGTAAAAAAATTTGGATTTCACTACTGGGTTACTTCATATAGTTCGCAGTCAATCCGATATTAAGATACAGGCTTTAGTATGTATATCTTTAAAAATTGCAACTTCTTTCCTTCGAAAAAGTCTGACTGAGCCCTTCAATGGTTATTTTTTAAAAAAATTGTGCAGCATTAAATCATGTAAAGTGTACGTGGGTCATATATAAAAGGTTCACACATTCTCAACTTCCTGGATGAAAAAATGAGATACATTATATCTCATAAAACACACTGTGGAAATTGGCTATATTTTGGCTATGTCCAAAACAATTTCCGCAAAAAATTAAAAAGGATGGTCATCCTATATCGGGGTAAACAACCCGTGACTCTGGAGCCGCATGTGGCTCTTTCACCCCTCTGCTGTGGCTCCTTGTCACCGGTCGGTCCACAATTGATAGGGCTTTCGGTTAGGACAGGTAGAGGAAAAAGGACGTCATGCTAGGAGGAGACTCCATGGTGGGGGGAACCAGACTTCCGGTCAGCATAGGAAAAAGGACGCTGTGCTAGGAGGACACCATATGGAGGGGGAACTGGACTTCCGGTTGGCTCCAGAATTGAATGGGGGGCTTCTGGTTAGGACCTTTGTGGCTCTTTGAGTGTCTAAGGTTGCCGACCCCTGTCCTATATGATGCAATGTTTGCTCAAGGTCTTAAGTGAAGTAAGCCAAAGCTTTATGAGATTATTTATTAGAGTGTTCAATTCAACTAGTGTGACTCTGATGGTTTTACAAATAAAATGAATGAATGAATGAATGACAGTTGGAAGAGACCTTCTATATTCCAACCCCCTGCTCAGGCAGGAGACCCTATACCAAGGGTGAAATGCTACTGGTTCAGACCGGTTCAGACGAACCAGTAGTAAAAAATGGTACCGGTTCAGGCAAACTGGTATTTCTGACGATCAGCTGGGTGACGATCAGCTGTGACACGCGATTTATATTAGCTAGAATTGTTGGATTTCTAGCTAATCTAAATTGCGTGGCATAGAGGATTCCCCCCCCTCCTCACTGTTCTACTTACCTTTGCAGACTCGGAAGGCTTCAAAATGTTCCTTTTTTAGCACTGCGCGGGTGCATGTCAGACACGCATGCGCACTCGAAGCACGCGCTCGGTAGCAGACTCACAGAACCGGTAGCAGACTTCAGAGGATTTCACCGCTACCCTATACCATTCCAGATGAATGGCTGTCGAGTCTCTCCTTAAAAACACCCCCAGTGATGGAGAGTAATGGAGAATGAACATACATTGGGTTTGTTCCTTAAAATCACGTGACATTTCTGCATTCTCACCAAATATTTGGTGATCTTGAGATTTATCAGCCATTTAAACACATATCCACAGGCAAATATTGGGAGTCTGTGACTGATATCTAGGGATTTCAGGTTTATCATAATTCCTGTAATGTCATACTGCTGATCCCAATCCCACTAAGTTAAATATGATTATGCAAGCATATGGATATTGTCTTGATCTGAGCCAAGCTATTTCCAAATAGTGCATCTCCGGTATAGGTAGTCCTTGACTTACAACTACAATAGAGCTCAAAATTTGAGATGGGTGTTAAATGAATTTTGTCTCATTTTACGACCCTTCTTGACACAGTTGTTAAGTGAATCACTACAGAAGTTAAGTTAGTAACACAGCTGTTAAGTGAATCTAACTTCCCCATTGACTTTGCTTGTCAAAAGGTCACAAAAGTTGATCACATGACCCCGGGACACTCCAACCGTCATAAATATGAATCGGTTGCCAAGAATCCAAATTTTAATACCATGACCATGGGGACGCTGCAATGCTCGTAAGTGGGAAAAATGGTCATAAGTCACTTTTTCCAATAACTTCGAACAGTCACTAAACAAACTGTTGTAAGTCCAGTACTACCTGTATTCAGTAAGTATTTTTTTTTCTAGGAATTTCCACATTTTTCTTCACCCTTTATCTAAACCTGCCACATTGAAGATTTCTGTTCCGCCATTAATCACTAAATCTTTCCAGTTCCATTTATCCATTTAAATCAAGGCTGTGTATCAGTGGTGGGTTTCAAATTTATTTTACTAACGGTTCTGTGGGTGTGGCTTGGTGGGCGTGGCATGGCGGACGTAGCAGAGGAAGGATACTGTAAAATCTCCATTCCCACCCCACTCCAGGGGAAGGTTACTGCAAAATCCCCATTTCCTCCCGATCAGCTGGGACTCGGGAGGCAGTGAATAGATGGGGGCGGAGCAAGTCAGAGGTGGTATTTACCGGTTCTCCGAACTACTCAAAATTTCCGTTACCGGTTCTTCAGAACTGGTCAGAACGTGCTGAAACCCACTTCTGCTGTGTATCTACCTGGGATCCAACAACACTGATCTACAAATGAAGACCAATGTATGTAATGCTCTGGACTATAATTTTACCATGTTTAAAATCATCCAGATCTTTTCAGAGAACAATCCCTGCAACCAACCTGTTTCCCCCCCCCCCCCACTCCTACCCCTTTTGTATACCTTATGGGTGGAAATGTGAATCCCTCTCCCCACTTCCTTTCCTTTTTATTTTAAAAGTTTTCCAGTTAGCGGCAAATGTACAGACTTTCTTTCTTTTTTTTTCAAGGAAAACCTTGGCCTTGAATTTTTGGCCCTTTAATAGTAGCCTCTATGGTTGACTACCCTTGGTGTTAAATTTTCGTAAATTGTATTTTCTGTCAGTATATCATTTAAAGGGAGAGAGGGGGGTAAAGGAAGCAACAGACCCTATCATTGCAACCATTGTTCTGTCAGAAGTACATTTTAACAGCATGACACAAGTATTTTTCACTACAGGAGACAAACAATGATATGTATTTTTTTTTTTTTGCGGTAAACATTGCCTTTGGTTCATACAGGTTTGCTAGCATTCATCTGTCTAAAAAATTTCATTGGGCTGTAGACTGGCGATGGGAGGGGGGAAACTTTGCCTCATTAATGATTGCCAAAGGCTGAACCTTTGTAAAGTACCAGCAATGCTCTGTCACATTTCTCACAAAACAAGAGTGTGATTGACTATTTTTGCGAGACTGCGGGAAAATAAGGGAAGGCGGATTAGGGTCTATTTAAAATCTTGGGGGTGGTGGTGGGGGGAGGAAGAAGAGGGAAGCAGGGCGAGGGATACATAGAAAACCTTCACGTTTTCTTTTTCCTTGCTATAAATATACTACGTAGCCTACAGAAAAGATTTTGTACTCCAAAGTGAGGTGTAACAATGCATTGGCAGAAACGGAAAGGAGGGATGGATGCATTTCGCATTAGCAAAAAAAGGAAGGAAAAAAAAAACCCGCACGAAGTTTTAGAGGATTTGAAAAACAGTGCATTGTTTTGACAGGAGATAGCATGCATTTAGCAAGAATAAATCCTGTCAAGACAACCAGGTCTTTTGTGTGTGTGTGGGGGGGAGGGGGGGAATAGCATGACCCCCAATTTAGCTGAGTGTGGGGATGCAGGTATTTCAACAAAGCATCTGTCATGAGATTTTAGGAGAAAAGAATGGCAAAAGGCAGGGTGAATTATGCTACCCATTAGAGAGATACAATATACCCTAACCGAACAATCATAGCCAACCATGTTTATGTCAATGTCTCAACGTCAAGTTGGAAAGAAGTATTGACTGGTGTAGCAACAGGGCTGCGATTTAGGCCCCGTACCATTCAATATGTTTATAAATGATGCGACCGATGATATGATGGCCAAATTTGCAGAAGACACAAAGATAAGGGGAATGGCAAACCCTTAACAGACACTATTAAGATTCAGGAGGATCCTGACAAGCTGGCACAATGGGCACAAGCCAGCAAAGATAAAATTCAACAGGGATAAATACAAAAAGGTCTACTTGTTGGCTGTAAGAAAATTCAAAAGGCATGAGGATAGGGCTGTGGGGACAGTGCATGTTTTGTTGTCCAGACTTCAGTGCATGCAAATAGGATTTGGTTGTAGTATAATCTAGAAACTTTATTGATTTAGTCACTTGACCATATCGAAAGTATAAAACTAATGCAAATGTATAAGTAGATACAAAGGAAACAACAGGACATGTTCACAGTAAATTGTCATCTCGATCTGATCTAAATATTCAGTCTTTGAAATGGCCTTTGAAATAAAGAATATGGTCTTTCTGGTGATATACCAGAAGGTTTGACCCCTGCAAAAAGTCAAATGGTTTCTCCAGTATGAATTTAGTTTTTGAATAAGAATCTAAATAAGCAGCTCTTTCTGCAGAGTACAATTTGAAGTCAAAAAAGGACTGTGTTCTACGTCTTAACAGAATAACAGAGTTGGAAGGGACTTTGGAGATCTTCTAATTGAACCTCCTGCTCTGGCAGGAAAACCTATATCCGTGATGGCGAACCTATGGCACGTGTGCCACAGGTGGCACACGGAGCCATATTGGTGGGCACGTGAGCGTTGTCCTAGTTCAGCTGCAGCGCATCTGTGCACGCCAGCCAGCTGATTTTTGGGCCTTCTGGGCCCACCGGAAGTTGGGAAACAGGCTGTTTCCAGCCTCTGGGGGGGTTGGGGAAGGCTGTTTTTGCCCTCCCCAGGTTCCAAGAAAGCCTCTGGAGCCTGGAGAGGGTGAAAAACAGGCCTACCGGGCCCATCGGGCCATCATGTGCCAAAAGCAGGGGGGAGCAAGTGCATCCATGGGGGGGATGGGGTGCATTGCATTATGGGTGCGCGTGATCCCCCCTCGCGTTCCCCCCCTTTTTTGGCACACAATGGCAAAAAGGTTAGCCATCACTGACCTATACCATTTCAGACAAATGATTGTCCAATCTCTTCTTTAAAACTTCCAGTGTTGGAGCACCCACAACTTCTGGAGGCAAGTTGTTCCACAGGTGAATTGTTTTAACAGTCAGGAAACTTCTCCTTAGTTCTAGGTTGCTTCAAAAGGTGGTGCTCCACAAATACCCAGTCTTTTTTTTTTTTCAAATGGAATTCCATGAAATCTCCCTTATCTTTGTGTGGATTTGCATGTGAGAAGCAATGGACTGCAATTACAAGGAAGGAGATCTCCGTTGGATATTGGAAAAGGAATTCCTAACAGTAAAAACTGTTCCACCTTGGAACTGTCTGCCTTGGAAAGTGCTGAATTACCCCCCCCCCTTTCCCTGGAGGATTTTTTTTTTAAATTTGATTTATATGCCGCCCTTCTCCGGAGACTCAAGGCGGCTTACAATGTGCTAAGCAATAGCCTTCATCCTTTTGTATATTTATACAAAGTCAGCTTATTGCCCCCACAACTGGGTCCTCAATTTACCTACCTTAGAAAGGATGGAAGGCTGAGTCAACCTTGAGCCTTGGTGAGATTCGAACCTGCAGTAATTGCAGGCAGCTGTGTTAATAACAGGGTGCATTAGACCACTGTACTATCAAGGCTCTTAGATTTTAAAAAGAGATCTATTTGATGGCCATGTGCTGGAGACGAATTGGAGAAGTTATGCTAAAGGATTCCTGAAATAGTCATGAAGTCGGACTAGATTACCCTCAAATCGTTTTTAACCCATATATTCTGTGAAAATCCTCAAATCTTTATGCTGTCTCTAACCACATTTTGGAGGGACGCGGTGGCTCAGTGGCTAAGACCCTGAGCTTGTCGATTGAAAGGTCAGCAGTTCAGCGGTTCGAATCCCTAATGCCGCGTAACGGGGTGAGCTTCCGTTACTTGTCCCAGCTTCTGCCAACCTAGCAGTTCGAAAGCATGTAAAAAATGCAAGTAGAAAAATAGGGACCACTTTTGGTGGGAAGGTAACAGCGTTCCGTGCGCCTTTGGCATTTAGTCATGCTGGCCACATGACCACGGAGACGTCTTCGGAGAGCGCTGGCTCTTCGGCTTTGAAACGGAGATGAGCACCGCTCCCTAGAGTCGGGAACGACTAGCACATATGTGCGAGGGGAACCTTTACCTTTTTAACCACATCTGAGTGGGCATAAAAGATAGGAGGAACATCTCCAAGGTGATATTTTTCAAAAGGCAACTAGGTTTTCTTTGTTTTTGTTTTTGCTTGAAGGTGTTTCACTTCTCATCCAAGAAGCTTCCAAGAGAACTGAAGAAGCTTCTTGGATGAGAAGTGAAACGTCTTCAAGTGAATAGTAATGAGGAATTTAATTACTCTAAGTTGAGAGACAAACTATGGCAACATGGTACTTCCGTCAAATTTTCTAACTTTCTTGCTGACAACTTTCTTCTTTAGACGATAGGAAAAAAAAAACACGAGGATCAGCTATCCTTGACTTGATATTTACAGATAAGGGAGGTCTCGGTCAAGGAAATTGAAAGGAATAGGAAAACTGAGAGAAGGTGTTTATACAAGGTTGGAATTCTGGTTTTTAAGAGAAACTGAACAAGGAACTAGTTAGGAATGCGTTCTGAACTTCAAGAAAATGGATTTGATAAATTCACAACAACAATACGAAGAATTCCATAGCAAGAGAAGCTGATGGGTGAGACTTGCTAACAATGAAGATACTCTGCAGGGGAAAAGTGAAAGGCAGAATAAATCACTAGAACTGCACGAAAAATATAATGCAGATCTAAAAACACAAAAGAAGAAAAAGATGGAAGGAAGGATTATTCACCAGCTTAAAACTAAAGTAAGACCATAAAAAACCCTGAAGTTCTGAATAAACAGGGTTTGTTGGGCAACAAAAATGGTCTTTAGATTATTTCAAACTAGAGAAATGAGAAAAGAATACTTCAACATTTTATTAACATCTTCAACGAGGCAGAAGAGATGTTTATCAAATTTTCTGATGCCATAAAATTGAAAAGGATAGCTCAGTTACTTCCTTAGGATTATTATTATTATTATTATTTTTTTAAAAAAAGTCAACATGATCCTGACTGGTTAGAGAAATGTTCTGAAAAATCACCAGCAGGAAATACAAGACACAATTGGAAAGTTATTCATCTAGGAAATAAAATAAAACGCACAAGTCCTGCATGGAGACGTTTGGCTTGATAAAAATACTTGTGCGAATGAGTTTGGCACAGTTGTTGCTTACAATTTGAATACGAGCCGGGAGTGCGAAACAGCTATAAAACGGGCAAGAGTGATTCTAGGCTGCCTCCACAGAAGTCCAAATCAGGGGAAGTAATTGCTCCACTATATTCTGCATTTTCCAGTGCTTGTACAGGAATAGCTTTAGAAAAGAGTAATAAAGAGGATCACAGAACTAGAAAATAAGTTTTAGGGAAGACAGATTGAAGAAATGGACATGTCTGGCTTGGGAAAAGAAGCCTGCGCGTCTGTTTGCAGATATGACAGCACTCTTCAAGGATTTTGTCACAGAAGAAAGCTTGTCCTCCATCATTGAGAAAGGGAGGTTATGGAATAATGGGTTTAAGTTATAGTGGGAAAAAAACACCATATTCCAATTGAGTGTTAGCCAAAAAAAATGTTCTTATAGTAAGAGCAGTTTGACACTCAGCCCAATAATCTAAAGAAGTCTGCTCACTGGATGGCTTTGAGCAGAGGGTTGGACAACCACTTGCTAATGGATACTTGAATTTGTTTTATTGTAGGGAGCACCGACTGGGCCTGATAGCTTAAAACAACCCTTTCCAATTCTGTAGCTCCGTGATCAGAAACAATACATCAGAAACAATTCTGCTCAAATCGTCTGGCTGAGAATTCACAAGGTAACCCGCCAGTGAATTGCTAGAGGTTGATTTTTCTAGTGGTTTAACAATTGTGTGTGTGAGAGAGTGTGTGTGTGTGTGGGTGGGGGGGGAGACACAGAGACACACAGAGAGAAACACAGAGAGACAGAAACAGAGAGAAACACACACACACAGAGAAACAGAAACGGAGAGAGAGAGACAGAAACAGAGAGAGAAAAACACACAGGCAGAAACAGAAAGGGAGAGAGAGAAACAGAGAGAGAAAAACAGAGAGAGAAAAAAACACACACACACAGAGAAACACACACACACAGAAATATAGAGAAACAGGGAGAGAGAAACACAGAGAGAAACAGAGAGAAACACACACACACACACAGAGAAACAGAAATGGAGAGAGAGAGAGAGAGAGAAACAGAGAGAAACAGAGAGAGAAAAACACACAGGCAGAAACAGAAACGGAGAGAGAGAAACAGAGAGAAAAACAGAGAGAAAAAAACACACACACAGAAACACACACACACACACACACACAGAAATAGAGAGAAACAGGGAGAGAGAGAGAAACAGAGAAACACAGACAGAGAGAAACAGAGAGCGAGAGAAACACAGAGAGAAATAGAGAGAAACAGAGAAACACACACAGAGAAATACAGAGAGAGAAAGGGGGGGGGAGAGAGAGAGAGAGAGAGAGAGAGAGAGAGAGAGAGAGAGAGAGGAGGAGGAGGGTTGTTTCCTTTTTTTCAGCCTTTGCTCTATTCGCATAACTCTTTCTGCATTTAACAGGTTCACCGTTGCAATTTCGCAGCATTAGTAAATTGAATGGTCAATACAGATCATCTGAAGGCCCCTGGATCACCCATATCGACCACTGAAGGCTTTTTAAACTGCTCTCAAGGACATGGGAGTTTGTAAAATTCATTACACTGTGTTACAGTAAACTTGCACCTTCTCCGTTACCAAGATGCATCTTTTGGGCTCCCTTCTGGTCTCATAATCAGCTCTTTATGTAAATGATAATTTACACACTCATTTAAACTCCCTGCCTCCTCCTCCTTGTCTTCTTTATCCTGGGGCTGAGAGAGAGAGAGAGAGAGAGAGGGACTGGCTCAAAGTCACCCAGCTGACTTTATGATTAAAGTCAGTGGAAGCAGACCTTAGTAGAATCTAGCTGTGCTCGAAAGAAAAGCTGAATGGACTTTCCTACGTTCAAAAGCAAACTCCAAGACATGAGCTGATTTTATAAGTAGGGAAACTCTACAAACAAATCAACTTTTTTCCACGTAAAAGACTCGCCTAAAGATTTCTACATAGATCAAGTTCAACAACTCAGTAGAAGGAAAAAGGATTCCGGTACACTAAAAATAAAGCAATGTTTGGCATAGCGGTTATAAGTTGTCGCATGAATCCTGCCTATTATTGCTTATTCAAACCATTTTGAAGCACACCATAATTTAATGCTATATATGAATGAAGTCAGCGAGAGTTTCCCACAGCCCCATATTCTTCAGATATCATCTGTGGTCACAGATCTTAGACTGATGTAGATTCATCTATAACTGATCTCCAAATCTACTAAATTCTATATCACAGAGAATTTGGTTCCAGTATTCATTTTTGCTTGTATAAGTGTATTTAAGTGCGCCCTTGACAGCAAGCAACATTTTAGCTTACTCTCAACAATTTGGTTTGATTTTAGGTCATGGTCAGACAACGTGTTTTAGATATTTTGATGGTCTTCATCCTTTTTATGTTGATTGTCACTAATTTGATTATTTCTTATATATTTTATTTTTTACTTACTTATGTATCAAATTTATTGGTCACCCATCTTACCGAGGATAACTCTGGGCTGCTTACAATATTAAAAATAAAATTATATAAGTAGAATACTACAAAATTATTTTCTTTGTTCTATTGTTTAGCATCTAATACTTCTCCCTCAAGCTGACCTGTCATTGATGATAATAAATCATAAGATAAAAATAAAATCTGGGGAGTGAGGGGGAAAAAAAAGGATTCACTCTTTTTTTGTGATTTCCAATGAAATCTTATGATTTCCAATAAAACCGCAGCCCTGAAAATAAAGAAGCATTTGTAATACTGTTTGTAATAGCCCCATGTTTGTGTAATATCAGATAAGAACACAGCAAATTTGCAGAATTGGCTTTAGCATGGAATTCCAGCATCTTCTTTTCTTTGAAACTGAAAATGGGGGAAAAAAAACATTTTGATGACTTCTCCTGCCTCAAAAAGTAGCGAAATAGTAAGAACCAAGAAGGAGTCTTTTGTCCTTAATAAGCACGCCAATATCCGCCGGAAAGCAATCCATTCATCCTACTGAATGCAATTGATTGAGATTCATTACTCAGTTGCGCTTACTCAGCCATCTTAAACAGGTTTTCCAATTCATCCTCTGCTTCTTTTAACAATAATCTCTGCACTAATAAGAGGGATAGAATCAAGATCATGTGAAGTGCTCATATCACTTTATAATGCCTTGGTTAAGATCACATATTGGGATATTGCATCCAGTTTTGGTCGCCACAATGTAAAAAAGATGTTGAGACTCTAGAAAGAGTGCAGAGAAGAGCAACAAAGATGATTGGGGGACTAGAAGATAAAACAAACAAAGAATGTTTGTAGGAATTGGGTATGTCTAGCTTAATGAAAAGAAGGACTAGGGGTGACATGATAGCAGTGTTCCAATATCTCAGGAGCTTCTACAAAGAACAGGGAGTCAAGCTATTCTCCAAAGCAGTTAAAGGCAGGACAAGAAGCAATGGATGGAAACTTATCAAGGAGAGAACCAACCTAGAACTAAAGAGAAATTTCCTAACAGCTAGAACAATTAATCAGTGGAACAACTTGCCTCCAGAAGCTGTGGATGCCCCAACACTGAAGGTTTTTAAGAGATTGGATAACCATTCGTTTGAAATGGTACAGGGTTTCCTGCCTGAGCAGGGGGTTCGACTAGAAGACCTCCAAGGTCCCTCCCAATTCTGTTATTCTTTGTTGCATACTTAAAACCCGAGTCCCTATTCTCAACAGAGATATTTTGCCTGCCACCTCAACACGATTTGACAGGATTCCAGCAACTGAACTTAAATCTCAGCTCCAGCATCTAACTTCTCTCTAATCTGTATCTCCTTACTCTGTCTCCCCACCTCTGAACCAGCTTAATCACCCAGCTTTCAACTTCAGCGAAGTAGAACTGGAAATTGATTCTAAGGAAAAGCGTCTTCCCCTCTTCTGGAGATGTTTAGGAAACATTCATTCTCTTGCCAAAATATTGGTGTCCTTTTATCCTACCAGAAATCTCAATTGATTACTTTCAGCAACATTTGGAAGCACAGGGGCTGACAGTGCCCAGCAGCTAATCTGTGCATCCCTGGTACAAACCCTCTTGAATTTATAATAAGAAAAATCTTTAACTAGAATGCCATATATCTCTCCCTCCCTACGTAAAGTATTAAATCTGGCTTCACGACACAACATCCTAAGTTTGGGATACTTCGGAAAATAGGTCTTAATTAATTCTAATTGGAAGTGGCTGGGATGCACACTTTCACAGCTAATTGAATTGAATTGAATTCTTTATTGGCCAAGTGTGATTGGTCAACACACAAGGTTGGTTCATGCTCTACAATCTTTTTAGCTTTTCTGTTTTTCTGAACCAGGGGTCAGCAACCCGCAGCTCTGGAGCTGCATATGGCTCTTTCATCCCTCTGCTGCGGCTCCCTGGCACCAGTCGGCTCCACAATTGATAGGGCTTTCGGTTAGGACAGGTAGAGGAAAAAGGATGCCGCGCTAAGAGGAGACTCTATGGTGGGGGAACTGGATTTCCTGTCAGCAGTGGAAAAAGGACGCCATGCTAGGAGGAGACTCTATGGTGAGGGAACTGGACTTCCGGTTGGCTCCAGAATTGAACAGGGGGCTTCCGGTTAGGACCTTTGTGGCTGTTTGAGTGTTTAAGGTTGCCGACCCCTGTTCTGAACTATTTAATGCTATTCTTGGTTCAATACATGCAAACAATGTTTTCAACATTTATATGGATCCATATAATGCATTTATATAGACGACAGAACATAGAATAAAAGGGGTGGACGGAACCTTGGAGGTCTTCTAGTTCTCCTACTCAAACAAGACTCTATACCAGTGATGGCGAACCTTTTTGGCACCGAGCGCCGAAAAGGTTGTGTAGAAACATTGCTTCCGCATGCGCGCTCGTCGAGGCTGCGCTCCGGAAAAGCCGAACTTCTGTGGTTCTAGCACGCATACGCGCCTGACGATCAGCTGGCCGTGCACAAGTGAACAGCGGTTTTCGGCACTGCCACATGCGTGAAGGACAGCTGATCGTCACATGCACATGTGGCAGAAACCCGGAAGTCAAACAGGCAAGGCCACGCGTGCTGACCGACATGGCTTCGTGTGCTACTTTGGGCACGGGTGCCATAGGTTCGCCATCACGGCTCTATACCATTCTAGACAAATGACTGACCAGTCTCTACTTGAAAATTTCCAGTGATGAAGCACCTTCAACTTCTGGGGGCAAGCTATTCCACTGAATAACTGCTCTCACTGTCAGGAAATTTCTCCTTAATTCTAGGTTGGATCTCTCTTTAATGATCTCCCACACTTTAATTCTTGTCCTGCCCCTCAGGTGCCTTGGCGAATAGGACGGCCCTCTCTGCTCTGTGACAGCCCTTCAGTACTGAGGTATATATAAATATCAACCCACATTCTTTGTGAACAAGTGCATAAAATTATGCAATTAAGAACATGCTTAAGTATTCATTTTCAGCCCGATTATTTTTAGAAATGCACACTAACAGACTAACTAAACAGAACAGAATTATTAAAATAAATGACAGAGCCATGGTCCGGAAAGTGAATTGAAGTGTTCACATGGAGTGAGCGGCTAATATTTTATTTTACCTGCAGTTTTTGCTGTTCATTACGGTGTCCACCATGGCACCTTCCTAAAAAAAGGATGATGATGCCTAGAGAGCTATGTGTAGGAGATGACCAGACTGAGCCTGAGGGAGGGGTCAAATGCATCATCAGTTTGGAGTCCCTTCATACCCACAAGAGATCTAACTAAGTCCAACCCTCCTTGAATTCCGTTGATTCTGCCTTGACCATTAGTACTTCAGATTCTTCTAGTGATGGATTAAACATGAACTCATTTGAACAACCTTGGTTCCTGATTTCTTGTGCCTGACACTATGGAATTCTATAGTCCTAGAATCCTAGAATTCTGGTACCTCAATACCTCTTTCTCTCCATCCCAATAAGAACTTTTTGATCCAAAGGCATTCCTGCAAATAAACCCAGAGCTAGAAGCTAGCAATTTAAAAAAAAAAAGTCAGATGGATCAAAAAACCTGATGGACATTTAGGAAGAATAAATAAGTAAATAAATAAATATCTAGGAGCAGGTTCTTTCCTTATAAGCACCACATTACTGAGCCTTGATATAGACTGTTCTAGCACAACTGAAAATCTCCTCCAGAAAATATTGTGAAATACAGTATATAAATTAATTTACCTGAATAACATTTTGTTATATAAAACATTTTTGATGGTCAATTTTTAAGGCACCAGGCTAGAAAGCAGACGATTGTGAGTTCTAGCCTCTCTATAACCATGAAAGCTGGGTGGGTGACTTCTGGCCAGTTATCCCCTCTTAGCCCAACCCACCTAACAAGAGTTGTGGTTGTGGGGAACATAGGAGGAGGAAGGTGTGATGAATTTGTTGGCTGCCTTGAGTTATTTGTAAAAATAATAAAACTAGGATACAAATAAATAAATAAAAATATAGTGAATGGGAATAGACCAGGGGTGAAATGCTCCCGGTTTGGACCGGATCGCTCGATCCGGTAGCAATGGCAGCGGGTGATTCGGAGAACCGGTAGCAAAAATCCCTGCCTCCCCCCATGCCCAGCTGAGTCATGCAATCATCAGAGGCTTTTTAGAAAAATTTTAAAAGCATTTTTTCTACAACCTCTTCGGCCGAAAAAATGCTTTTAAAAGTAAAAAATAAAATAGCCTCTGATGATTGTGCAGCTCAGCTGGGATCGTCAGAGGCTTTTAAAAGCATTTTTTCTACAACCTCTTCGGCTGTAAAAAAAAATTGCTTTTAAAAGTAAAAGAAAAAAAAAATTGGCCACGCCCACCGAGTCATATTACCCCCCCACCAAGCCACGCCCACAGAACCGGTAGTAACAAATTTTACATTTCACCACTGGAATAGACTATTGCTGTTGATTTTAATTCTTAATATCTTTATTATAAAATATATATCCTTTTGTAGAGTGTAAAAACCTTTATATGCTTGCAAAATCAAAATATCACAAAGTGTGTTAAGAAAAGGACATGGGAAAACAACTACAGACTTTCAAAATTTAATGTTCTTTCAGTATCATTCAGTCGCAAGTCAAGGACTACCTCTGTCATAACAAAAAATTATTCAATGTATTTATTCAGAAATAGCCACCCATCTCAATCCAATTGGCTCTCAAAGAGAATCAAGGAGGAGCATATTTCCTTGTTTCCACAGGCTGATCTCATAATTTTGCTCGAAGTCATTGCTATTGAATGTTTTCTCCAAGCTGTTCTAGACACAAATATCAAACCAATCTACATACATCTACAATGTAAGCTATTCTGTAGGGTCACATCTGTCTCTTCCTCATTACACTATCAAATTGTAACCACTGGTTTTATATCTTTGAGATTAAATTTCTTTGTCTTGCAATTTGGCGGAGAGCCCTTTCTAGACTCAGAGGCGAGTTGGAGATCTTCAGATTTTAAAAAAAAATAATAATGTAAATTTAATTTAAACGATGGAACGCTAAGAGAGGCTTGCAAGTCAGTTAACACAACGCTGTACCCTGCTTTGTGGGAACGGATGGGAGAAAAGCCGCCAATCGTTTTTCCATATCAGCATTTACGTCGGCCTATTTGTGCTTCTATCCAAACTTTCAATTCAGCACTACTTCAGCCATGAAAGAACCGTCTGTCCAAGCAAATCCTTGCAACAGAGTGTAAGCCTAATTAAGATTGTTAAGGAGACTTTTAATAGACATAGGAGAATTAAAAAAGAGAAAACAGATTTCTACATCTCTCCGCCTCTGAATATAGTCAGTTAGGTCATCTTCTCTAGGCCAGCCTTTTGTCTATTCGAAATATTTATTATTATTATTATGGTGGCAGGTAGTGTATTAATTCAAGACACATTAGGCGGAAAGGGATGGGTGGATAAGATTGAGAGTCAGAGAAGGGAACCGTATTGTTTGCCAAGATGCGAAACACTCCGATATTTAGCATCACCGTGCTGGAGTTAAAGTCTCCAACTGCAAGATAATTTAGCTGCGTGTGTGAATGGCTTGTGCCTCGGTAAAAATGCTGCCAAAATTAAATCGGAAACGAAATGGCACTTTGTAGTCATTGGATGCTCAGCAGGGTATGCCTAGTTAAAAACCCAAAGTGAAAAGGGTGATTGACCTAAATTGCTCCTATTGGCGCAGCTGCACTTCCGCCTTTTCATCGCATTCGATGAAGCTCATTAGTTAATGCAACTGAATTGCCTATAGTTGCCAAGCTTTCATTTAGTTTCATGCCACATGGCTAGATAGCAGCTTCAGCAGCAGGATGGCACAGCACCCCACCATGTAAACTCCTAGGAGAACTTCTGAGCTCCCCCGCTGGGTCTGCCTATGCGGCAATTTTGCCACCGAGGATTATTTTTGATCTGCAGTAGGTCAAAATCTTTGCTCTCGGTCTGCCAGGCAGGATATCAACGTTAGATGAGAATATTTGTAGATCAGGGTTGAGCTGTGGGGTCCTTGGTGTCCTCTGAACCTGATTGTTTTCTTCTAGGTGTTTTCATTACCTGTGTCAGGGTTCCAAGTAATACACCCATACTAAACAGAACTCCGAGACAAGCAGGTTCCTCAAAGAACAAGTTTATTGGATACACCACACTGGCACAGACTGCTGAAAACCGACTCTAAAGGTAACACAATTTTCACCTAATTAAAAGTTTTCCCCCCTTTCCCAAACAATCAGTCACATGGTCCAATCAAGGTGCTGTTCGGTTGCTTGGCAACTTCACTCCTCCTCTTTTCAGCCACCTGTGGGAATGTCCTTGGTTCTCAGGGGAAACTATTTTGTTTTGGCTACAAGATCCTAGCTATCTGGGGTTTAATTTTTAACTTGTTAGTCTTAATTGCACTTTTAACTGTTAAATTATGAGATTTGGATTTAATTTCAACTTTTTCATTAGATGTTTTTTTACTGTTGTGAGCTGTCCTGAGTCCGGCTGGAGATAGGGCAGCATATAAATCTCATTAAATAAAATAAAATAAATATCTCTATTTCCCCCCTCCCTATCCCTCAGCACCATTGTGGCAACACTGAAGCCTCCAAGATGGCCTCAGTCAGGCCAGCTTCAGAGTTGGCAACCTGCCTAGATAACATCATCAATGCTGGAAGGGAGAGAGGGTTTATATACAAGTGGCTTGGCCTGTCAGTGTTGGCGGCAATGATCTTGGATGTCAACCGCCTTGATTAGGCTGTTATTTACGATTTGATCATTTGTCTGAGTTGGTACAAATAATCCTCAACTTACAACAGTTCATTTAGTGACTGTTCGAAGTACAACGGCAGTCAAGAAAGTGACTCATGACCATTTTTCACACTGACAAACGTTGCTGCACCTCCATGGTTATGTGATCAAAATTCAGTGCTTCACAACTGACTCGTATTAATTAATTAATTAATTAATTTTATCGGACTTTTATGCCGCCCTTTCTCCACAAGGACTCAGGGCGGCTCACAACCATAAGCAGCAACAAGTCCAGATTAAAATTCAAACAATAAAAGAAACTAAAATTCCCATTAAAACCCCATTCAGTCCAGGCCAGCCTGGCGAAACAACCATGTTTTAAGGTCACGGCGGAAAGAGAGAAGGTCAGGGGCCACCCAGAGCTCCAAGGGGAGCCGATTCCAGAGGGTAGGTACCCTTAACGACGGTTGCAGTGTCCTGGAGTCATATGGTCACCTTTTGTGACCTTCTGACAAGCAAAGCCAATGGGGAAGCCAGATTCACTTAACAACTGTGGCAAGAAAGGTCATAAAATGGGGCAAAACTCTCTTAACAACTGTGTCACTTAGCAAAAGAAATGTTGGGTTCAATTGTGGTACCTGTAATTGACAGTCAAGGAACTACCAACTCAGTCAAACAGTAAATAACAACCTAATCAAAAAACCACCAAGAACTCTCCCACCAACACTGACAGGGCAAGCCATTTTATTTAAAAAGAGAGCAAACCGCACTCTCTTCTAGGACCGATGATGTTACCTAGGCAGGCCATGAAACATCTACAAGAAAAATAACAAAGCTCAGAGAGCACCAAGGACCACACAGTATGTCAACTTGATTGGAGAATGAGAAGGTCATTGGACAATGATTGTTTGGGAGGAGGGGCAGTTGAGGGTTGTATGCAATAGGGTGGATAGTCTCCATTCAGCAGTTTAGATCAGTGGATACCCCAAGAAAGTTGGGTGGCCTTTGAGGGCTTCTTTAGGAAATGACCAGGCTGAGCCTGAGGGAGGAGTCAAGCACATCTTCAGTCATAAGTCATTTCACACCCACAAGAGATATTTGCAACGCTCTCTACATGGGGCTCCCCTTGAGGAGCACTCGGAGGCTCCAACTGGTGCAGAATGCGGCCGCGCGGGTACTTACGGGGGCGACATGGCGCTCCCACGTGACACCTCTCCTGCGCGAGCTGCATTGGCTTCCAGTGGTCTTCCGAGTGCGCTTCAAGGTGTTGGTTCTCATCTTCAAAGCGCTCCATGGCTTAGGACCCAGTTATTTACGAGACCACCTTCTGCCTCCGATAACCTCCCACCGGCCAACACGCTCCCACAGAGAGGGTCTCCTCAGGGTGCCGTCTGTCAGGCAATGTCGGCTGGCTACCCCCCGGGGAAGAGCCTTCTCTTTGGGGGCACCCGCCCTCTGGAATGAGTTACCCCCAGGGATACGACTAATCCCGGACCTCCGGACCTTCCGCCGGGCCCTGAAGACTTTTTTATTTCAGCAAGCCGGGCTGGGTTAAAAATTTTTAATTGGGTGAATTTTATGGGTAACGGGGTTTTAAATTGGAGAAGCCTAAGATAATTTAATTTTGTTTTAATGTATTTTAATATTTGTATTGTGTGTTTTTAATTTTGGCTGTTCACCGTCCCGAGTCCTTCGGGAGAGGGGGCGGTATAAAAATTTAATAAATAAATAAATAAAATAAAATAAGTTCGGCCCACCTTCAATTCCTTTGACTCTTATCTATCATCAAGTTATACTTTGACCGTTAGTAGTTCAGATTCTTGTAGAGAGCTTAAGCTTGTAATAAACCGCTATGTTCATTTGAACTGCCTGGATTACCTGATTTCTCCAGCGCTTGACAGTTGTTATCACAAGGTGGGGCAGGGATGGTTCTGTTGGGGAGGAGAATTAAGGCCCTTCAGAGATGCCTTCAGCTTTGCAAGGCTTAAACACTCAACAAATGCCCGGTTTCCGGCATGAAGCGGTCTGATGCCGGTCCATGGACCGGGGGTTGTGGACCCCTGAACTAGACAGCATCCTCAGTTTAACCCTCCCATCAGTTTAGCTACTCCCCCCCCTCAATAAACACACACACAAACACACACACACACACACACAGAGAGGAGGAAAAAAATGGAATAGCTTCTCATCTTCTGACTAGGTTGTCCTCCAGGGAGAAAAACACCCACAGAACTGGGCAGGTTAATTTTTAAGACATTTCATGTTGGGAGGTTGGATTAACAACCCCTCTCCTTTTACAGAGAATCCTCAAACTTTCAAGTTGGTGAGGGGCAGCTACCCAAATGTAATGATACAATCAGCTACCCTGCAATTCTAACGGTACTTTGCAAAAGTGTGTGCTCATTGTAAGTTGGTATAAAATTATTTAGGGGAAAAAAATGTACAAGGGGAGTGAACCCAAAGCTTCACTGAAGGCAGGAAATGGAAAAGCGCTCCATGGCATAGGACCCGGGTACCTTCGAGACCGACTTCTGCCACCAATAGCCTCCCACCGGCCAGTTCGCTCCCACAGAGAGGGGCTCCTCAGGGTGCCATCAGCCAAGTTATGTCGGCTGGCGACACCCAGGGGGAGGGCCTTCTCTGTGGGAGCCCCTGCCCTGTGGAATGAACTGCTCCCGGAAATGCGTAAGATCTCTGACCTCTGTGTATTTCGCTGTGCCCTCAAGACCCTGTTGTTCCGCCAGGCCGGGCTATCAATGTAATGATTTATAAATTGGGTGTTTTAAATTTTTGGGGTTTTAAATTTGAGCTGAAATTATTTAATAATTTTAATTATTTTTAACTGATGTTTGTCTTTGTGCTTTTAATAGGCTGTACACCACCCTGAGTCCTTCAGGAGAAGGGCGGTATAGAAATAAATTTATTTATTTATTTATTTATTTATTTATTTATTTATTTATTTATTTATTTATTTATTTAAAGAACATGATGCTAGTTGTCACAAACCATTTTATTTCACCATGGGGGCCCACAGTTCATGTCAATTGCATCAATCAATCAACCAACCAACTGATAAGTGACTCAAAATAATTAATGGTTCCCTCCTCAAAAGAACCCTGGAACTGAGACTGATGCACATAACTGGGCTTATCCGGAAAGTTCCAACTGGTCTACAATATTTAAATATGAATAACATAATAACAGAATTGGAAGGGGCCTTGGAGGTCTTCTAGACCAACCTCCAACCCTATACCATTTAAGACAAATGGTTGTCCAATCTCTTCTTAAAAACCTCCAGTGTTGGAGCACCCACATAAAGATGGACTAATATTAAATACTTGGAAGAGACTGAAAAAAAAGGCATAGGAACCATTTTCACTCAAGACTCAGTTATTTAAAAAGTGATAGAATTGGCTGAGATAGCAAAGCTAATTGTTTGAATTAAAGAGAAGAACTTATCCAGTTTTGTTTTCACTCGGAAATGGCTTCTGGGCTTTATGCTCAAAACAGAAAAAATATATATGAAATTTTGATTTTAGATTTGATGAGTAAATTAATGTTACTTTTATAGAAATGGATTGTATCCACTGGATAGCAAAACCAAAAGTTGAGGTTGCAATTTTATTTTTGTATTCCGCTTCATGGAAAAAAGTCAGAACCACTGCTTTTCTTTCTTTTTCTTTGTATTCTTGCACTCCTTTCTTTCCTGATCTAGATTCCCATTTTGTATTTTATACTACAATAAACTCTAATAAAAGATATTTTAAAAAGACTCATCAATTTATCTGATTTACCAAGAATAATGGGATTTCTAGCTTGAAATTCCCCCAAGAGATTAAGAAGGATTCTCATCTCAACCTATAAGAATAGATTAGAATAGAATAACAGAGTTGGAAGGGACATTGGAGGTCTTCTAGTCCAACCCCCTGCTTAGGCAGAAAATCCTACACCACTTCAGATAAGTGGTTATCCAACCTCTTCTTAAAAACTTCCAGTGTTGGAGCATTTACAAGTTCTGGAGGCAAGTTGTTTCACTGATTAATTGTTCTGTCAGGAAATTTCTGCTTAGTTCTAAGTTGCTTCTCTCCTTGATTAGTTTCCACCCATTGCTTCTTGTCCTGCCCTCAGGTGCTTTGGAGAATAGTTTGACCCCCTCTTCTTTGTGGCAGCCCCTGAGATACTGGAACACTGCTATCATGTCTCCTCTAGTCCTTCTTTTCATTAAACTAGACATACCCAGTTCCTGCAACCGTTCTTCATATGTTTTAGCCATAAAGTGGATTGGGCTGAAAAATAGTAACACAGTAATTTTCCTTGGCTGAGTATAGATTTGAACCTGGGTCTCCCAATACCTTAACTGCCATTCCATATATATTATACAAGCCATAATTTAACTTGACTGAGATATGGATGAAGAGCATTGTGATGGGTACACATTTTAATCCTTATATTAGAACAAAATTGTTCCTGATAACTAGCAACTTATTTCTTTGCATCGTTAGTCTCAGTGAAGGATTTTAGCCAAGCACTTAACTTTTATTCATACTTTCAGAACTAATATTTAAATTTAGCGTAATTGTCCTTCAATAACCACGCCGCTTTAAAAGTTAATAGGGGTTTCCAAATGTAAAAATGCACCTTAAAAAACATCTTCGTTACAGAAAATAATGAACCCACACGTAGGCAACGCAGCAAACCTGAATGCTGTTTACAAACGTGTGATTCAGAGAGATGAACAACATTTCTTGTACAGACTTTTTAAAATGATTTTAATGCAAAGCGAAGTGGAAACCAGCCTGAAGACATTTAAGTTGGGAAGCGCACGAAAGGTTTGTTTCGATTTTCGTTTGTAATTAGATTCTTAGCTATTGTATACATTCCTCCTAATAAAAGTGTGAAAAGGCATTTGGAATTCAAATACCTCCTTCCTGAGATGACACCTATGAGTTTTTTTAAAGTGGGGGGAAAAAAAACCATCTTCAAGATAACACCTGGCCATTAGTCAGGGATAACAGATTGTATAGAAGTGGAAATATCGTACTTGTAAGAGGAATCGCTGCCAATCTGAATGACGGGGAAAAGATCAGCCCGTTAAACAAACATCCTTCATCTCCGAGGGGGAAAGATGTGTCAGTGCTAGTACAGTGGTTCATAAATTAAATATTGTGATGTCTACACACAGAAGGGAATTGCTGGTTTTCTGCAGAACACTCCTCTGCCTCTGTGTTTCTGACACTGGACTCAATATTTCTCTCTCTCTCTCTCTCTCTCTCTCTCCCTCTTTCTTTTTAACACTGTTTTAGACAGCTAAAATCTAGCCGGTCCCTTGTTTTTCTTATTGCCTAATTGTTTGTCATCTACCACAACCTGGCTCTGTGTCCAGAGATGCTGGGACAATCACTTGCAGAATTTCTAGCCGTGAAATTGAGGAATTGGAGCAGTTGTGTCAACCCGCATAGAGAAGTCAAGTGGCAAACTACCGTATTTTTCGGAGTATAAGATGCACCTTTTTTCCCCCTAAAAGGGGGTGAAAATTTAGGTGCGTCTTATACACCGAATATAGCCCCGCCCACCCTTTGGCCTCTGCCTCGCAGCAGTTACCTCCTTGCAAGCAAACAGCAAGAAAAAACAGCTCCTTTCAGCACAGCCTAATTAGCACAAGTTGATTGGATCGGCCTCCCGACTCTCAGCTGATTTGCTCTCAGCTGTTTTGCGCAGGGCTCTGCTGCTTGCTGCAAAGAGGTAAATTGCTGGAGCAGATTTTTTTTTCCTCTTGTGCTAATCAAGCTATGCTGAAAACGAAAATGAAAGTGAAGCAGGCTATTTGCTACAACGAGGCAAAATTGCTCAGAGGCAGAGGGAGATTTCTTTTCTTCTTTTCCTCACCAAAAAAGGTAGGTGCGTCTTATACTATGAAAAATACCGTAGCTCATCAGCGTTTCAATTCTGTCCTTTCTGTGAACAGCTGAAAAGGTAATGTTGGGATTTGCCAATAATCTTCTGCAATGCATCAGCAATCTAAGGTAGATAGGAAAGCAATAGGTAGTCCTCAACTTACAACTGGTCACTTAGTCAATATTTGAAGTTACAACGAATCCCCTCGGGAGTATTAATGACTCCGTTCTGAAGTTCTGACGACCGTACAACCAGCCTGCATGTACGGCCGTATGCAGTGACTCATGGTCATGTGACTTAGTTTTATGACAAGTTTTACAGACAAACAAACCCATCATTTACTTCCTGTTTTCAGCAAAACTGGTCCATTGATTCACTTAATGACTGTGGCCTTTGCTTAAGAACCACTGCACAAAAGTAAAATCAGGTCAGATGGGTGAACCCATTTCACAACCATTACAACTTACAACTGGGATGGGCAGGCTCCATTATGGTCATATGGCCGAGGACTACCCATACCTTACTAGAAACAGTTCCCACCTATAAAATTTAAGATCCCGTTTTTGTACAAATTCGCAGCCGATAAATATGTCTTGCTGAATGCTATTAGCCTTCCTCTTTATTGCATCCATTCCGGTACACATCTTTAAAAAATTCTAATTCTTAGTATATCGAGTAAGACATATTAGCTTAAAAAAAAAAGATTTGGGGGGGGCAATGACTCCCCATCCTTGATGTCTAAAATTGCACAACACACAAGGAAAAAGGGAAGGGGAAGAAAAGAGAGGGAAGAACAGGCGAGGGCAGGAAACATGTTCTAAAATTGCAGCTCTTTCAAACGGCTCACTTGGAGAAACAGAGATATCAGAGGTTTTGGCTGTCACTAAATGACAACCGAGGAGGAAGAGGGAAAACTACCCTGCCGTTGGTGTCCACAGCTCTGGCTGCTTTTATCAAAACGACAAAAACAGTGTCATGTTATAAATACTGCCCCTTTTTCAATGGTGTGCAATATCGCTATGCAAAGAGCCACGGCTTATATTACAACAGCGTGATGCTGTTTTTTTCATCAGATGAACCTATTTGACTCTTTCGTAGTCATCAAAGATCCCACCTCTCACCAGAGGGTAAAATAGATTAAAAAAAAAAAAAAGAGGGGGAATTGCCTTCTGGTAGGACTTGAAGCAGAACACCATTTCCTCTCAAAGCACAGCCACCCTACGTGTTAATAGCAACACAGTTTAAACATCATCTGCAACAACTATCTTTAAGCATCCCAGAAGATGCTTAAAACAAAAGAATAGATTCCTTAAAAGCCTATGAAAGGGGTGCAGGTAGTCCTTGGCTTAGGACCGTTCAAAATTATGACAGCGTTTTAAAAAAACGCTGATTTATGACTGATCCTCATACTTATGACCATTGCAGTGTCCCGACGTGTCACACGATCAAAATTCAAGCACGTGGCAATTGGCATGTCTTTATGATGGTTGCAGTGCCTTGAGGTTACAAGACACTGATTTGACATGGATCTGTGACAGTGGGTGATAGTCAGCCGGTTATATCTGGTTCGGGCAAACTGGTAGTGGCGGTCTCGGGAGGCTCCGCCCATCCACCCAGACGTCATCATGTCCCATTTTTGATGCTCTGTGCATGCTCACGCGTGCTCACATTTGCGAACCGGGAGCAAAGGTAAGTGAATACCACCCCTGATCTGTGATCTTACCACCTGTCTTACAACCATTTTTTTTTTTAAAAATTGATTTATATGCCGCCCTTCTCCGGAGACTCAGGGCGGCTTACAATGCGTTAAGCAATAGCCTTCATACTTTTGTATATTTATACAAAGTCAGCTTATTGCCCTCACAAACTGGGTCCTCAATTTACCTACCTTAGAAAGTATGGAAGGCTGAGTCAACCTTGAGCCTGGCGAGATTCGATCTTACTTTAATTGCAGACAGCTGGTGTTAAATTACAGTGCTCTGTCTGTTGAGCTAGCCAGGCTCCTTAGCAAAGTGCCCAAATTAGCAAAGCACTAAGACTTATATACCGCTTTACCGACCTCTCTAAGCAGCTTACACAGTCAGCTTATTGCCCCGCCAACAATCCGGGTCCTCATTTTACCGACCTCGGAAGGATGGAAGGCTGAGTCAACCTGTGAGAATCGAACTGGTGACGGTTGGCAGAATTAGCCTGCAATACTGCATTCTAACCACTGCGCCACTATGGCTCTTGAAATAAAGCCAATGGGGGAAGATGGATTTGCTTAACAACCATGTGATTCACTTAACAACCACTGCAAAATTGGCTGTAAAATTGGGTGTGACTCACTTAATGGCTACCAGAAATTTTAGGCCCGAATGTGGTGGCAAGTTAAAGACTGCCTGTACCTTGAAGCCACAACTTAACCTGAATCTGTTCATCAGTAGATGTAATTTATCCTTCAGATCCATATCAAATCAGTGACTCAGTAGGAAAGCTTATTTGCCTACAAAAGGGAACAACACATTTAATGACCTCCAAAATTAGCATTAAAAATGAGAGCTTTAAAAAAAAATAAGAGGTTCATCGCATAGCTAAGTACATACGGATGTAATGAGGCAAATGACTATCTGCAATTACTTTAAGTGCAACAACTGGAAGTTTAACATAAATAGCACGTCTAAGCATAAGCAACAGGGTGGGGGAGGGGGGAGCTCCTTAGCTAGATGAGCCGCAGTGGCGCAGTGGTTACAGTGCAGTACTGCAGGTTACTTCTGCTGACTGCTGGCTGCCTGCAATTTGGCAGTTCGAATCTCACCAGGCTCAAAGTTGAGCCTCAGCCTTCCATCCTTCCGAGGTGGGTAAAATGAGGACCCAAATTGTTGAGGGCAATAGGCTGTAAACCGCTTAGAGAGCACTGTAAAGCGGTATATAAGTCTAAGTGCTATTGCTAGATCAGAAAATGGGAGAATGAGCCCACATATGAGGTATGTTAGCTGGTTTAATCTAGCGTAGTTTGACCTCACTAGAGACTACAGGTAGTCCTTGACTTACAAACAGATCATTTAGTGACCATACAAAGTTACAATATCATTGAAAAAAAAAGTGAACTTATGACCGTTTTTCACACTTACAACAGTTGCAGCATCCTCATAGTCACCTGATCAACATTTGAATGCTCGGCAAGTGGTTCATATTTATGACGGTCGCACTGTCCCGGGCTCAGGGAATGGGACAATTTGCCAGTCGACTTGCCGACTCACCATGGCCAACTCACCACAGCCAACACACTGTGGGGAAACTCACCATGGGACAACTTGCTGCGGGACAGTGTAACAATCCTATTTAATTATTTAAAATAAATAAATAAATATTTCAATTTTTGCCATTAAGGTTTTATTCTGTCCTCCCTTTTGCATCCTTTCTTTAATTATTCCATTTCTTTGTTATTAGTATAATTATTCCATTAGACCATTTCTTTGTTATTAGTATAACTCTTGTCCTGCAGTGACTTGTCCTGTGGCAAGATGGCCATAGTGAATTGTCATAGACCCAGGGGTGAAATGCTCCCGGCTTGGACCGGATCAGGCGATCCGGTAGCAATTGTAGCCGGTAGCTCGGAGAACCGGTAGCGATGGCGGCGCAAAGCTCCGCCCACCCGCCCGGGTGTCGTTACTTCCTGTTTTTAACCAGGAAGTAATGTGTTTTTTACCCTCTACGCATGTGCTGGTTTTGCGCATGTGCAGAAGGTCTACGCACACGGCATGTACACTTCTGAACCAGTAAGGAAGGTAAGTAGATTTCACCCCTGCATAGACCCCCGGGATCATGTGATCTCACCTTTTTTCAACCTTCTGACAAGCAAAGTCAAAGCCAGATTCACTTACAACCTTGTTACTAACTTAACAGAGTTAAGTACAGAGCCGCGGTGGCACAGTGGTTAGAGTGCAGTACTGCTGGCTACTTCTGCTGATCACTGGCTGCCAGCCGTTTGGCAGATCGAATCTCACCAGGCTCAAGGTTGGACTCAGCCTTCCATCCTTCCGAGGTCGGTAAAATGAGGACCCAGATTGTTGGGGGCAATATGCTGAGTCTGTAAACCGCTTAGAGAGGACTGTAAAAGCACTGTGAAGCGGTATGTAAGTCTAAGTGCTATTGCTAGTGCTATTAACAGGGATTCACTTAACAAGTGTGGCAAGAAAAGTTCTTAAAATAGAGCAAAATTCACTTAACAAATTCTCGCTTAGCAACGTAAACATTCGGGCTCAACTAAGGTCGTAAGTCGAGGATTACCTGTACTGCAATCTTTAGGCAAGTATTAACTGGGAGACCTCAAGACATTTATGGATTAGGACGGGGTGGGTTCTACTTATTTTTATTACTGGTTCGCAATGGGGCCGCACGCTTCCTGATGACGTCCGAGTCAGTAGGCAGAGCCTCCCGCCGGTTTTACTACTGGTTCTTGCGAACCAGTGCGAACCGGGGACAACCCACCACTGGATTAGGAGAGCCATTGCAGGCAGGGGTGTCTGACTTTGTGTTTGAAAGGTAAGGAGGATCCGGCCTATTTAACACTTGGGTGGGAGTCCATGTAGGAATACTAAAACACAAGGAAAGTGGTAAGCTACTTCCATACTTCCTGGGCAAGAATCTAGGCGGACGTGTCCATGAAATCATAGGAATCAAGCTTTTTTTTTTTTTGGCTCAAAACTTTTTTGATCCAAAATAACTACAGGTAGTCCTCGACTTACAATTCGGCCCAAAATTTCTGTTGTTAAGTGAGACATTTGTTAAGTGAGTTTTGCCCCGTTTCACGATCTCTCTGGCCACAGTGGTTAAGTGAATCACTGCTATTTTAAGTTAGTAATACGGTTGTTAAGTGAATCTGGTTTCCCTGTTGACTTTGCTTGTCAGAAGGTCGCAAAAGGTGATCACATGACCTTGGGATGCAGCAACAATCGTAAATATGAACCAGTTGCCAAGCATTTGAATTTTGATCCCATGGTCATGGGAATGCTGCAAAGGTCGTATCTGTGAAAAACGGTACTGAGTCACTTTTTTCAGTGCTGTTGTAACTTTGAATGGTCACTGTTGTTAAGTTGAGGACTACCTGTAGTAAACACAGGCCTGGCCCCAGGAGGACAAGGAATAATTCTCCCGTCACTCTTTATCTGACCCTGTTAATTGAAAATGCCAGGGCTTGAACCTGGGAATTTTTGTATGCAAAACATGCAGTCTACTTTGAATAACCGTCACTTTCCCCAGTGGAATTCCTAGGCAATTATTTCATTTTCTTTTAATGTTTCCCATGGGTTACAGAACAATCAAGTTGCTGTGCAATCCATTTGCTTCTTGGCTTACGAGCTCACTACAGACAGTTGGCGGGTGAATTTTCTAAAGCTCAACTTGGTTTTTCCCCCCAGAAATAATCAAAGGTGTTATGAAGAAATTGGTTGATCCTGGTACTTTTTTCCTAGCCCATCTGGGTTCCAAAAATTTTTCCATGTTTCAGTCTTTTAATTTAACTTTCTCTAAATTAATAAGGCTACCTATTTTCATTGTACTCAACAAATTAAAACAAAGACAGATAATAAGGCCGGGGGTGGGGTAGGTGAGAATACTGCGTCCTTTTCTCCTCAGCTTTTTTCTTATTCCAATAATGGAAGGGAATTCTTGAAGAACTACAGGTATTTATTTATTTATTGGTTCAATTTATACGCCGCCCTTCTCCAGAGACTCAGGGGGGCTTACAATGTGTTAAGCTTTTGTATATACCTGCTTAGTAGGGCTTTCGCTCCCCCCCCCCCCAAGCTGTGTTCTTTTTTATACAAAGTCAGCTTATTGCCCCCACAATCCGGGTCCTCATTTTACCTACCTCACAAGGATGGAAGGCTGAGTCAACCTTGAGCCTGGTGAGATTTGAACTTGCAGTAATTGCAGGCAGTTGGTGCTACTTAACAGCGCTGTGCCACCAAGGCTCTTGTAGTCCTTGACTTATGACCACAATGGAGCCCAACATTTCTTTTACAACCTTTCTTGCCACAGTTGTTAAGTGACTCACTGAGGGTGTTAAGGTAGTAACATGGATGCTAAGTGAATCCGGCCTCTCCACTGACTTTGCTTTTCAGAAGATTGGAAAAAGGGATCACATGACCCTGGGACACTGCAACCGTCATAAATATGAGTCAGTTGCCAAAGACTTGAATTTTGATCACGTGACTGTGAGGAGGCTGCAGAGGTTGTTAAGTGTGAAAAACGGTCATGAAACGGTCACTTTTTTCAGGGCCGTTGTAACGGTCAATGAATGAACTGTTGTAAGTTGAGGACTACCTGTATTACATCTGAGTTTATCAAATGGCCAAATGTGAGATGCAAAGAACCAGAAGAGACTTTAAGAAGTGACTGGACATTCACTTGTTTGAAATGGTATAGGATTTCCTGCTTGAGCAGGGGACTGGACTAGAAGACCTCCAAGGTCCCTTCCAGAATCTACTCTGATTCTGATTCATACAGAACGACACCATGAGCTGATCAGCAAAGTTTCTTGATTGCCACTCGCCTATAATCTTCTCAGACTAACTTCACTCTCTTGGGAGCAACCAGGTAAAGTTTCAAAGGATTTTTTTTCCGGGGGGGGGGGAGGCAGTGGGGGGAGGGGGATGCAAGTCTCTGTTGCTTCCACCTATGCAGTGATTCCAAGCTAGTTACCGTATTTTTCAGACTAGAAGATGCACCGGAGTATATGTTGTGGCCCACCAGCGGCCCGCAGCCGGCGCTCACGTCGGACAGCGAGGAGGCTGAAGAGGATGTGGTGCCAGAGGCAGAGACTCAGCCAGGGCCTTCAGAACCTCCAGAGGCTCCTTCAAGTGGAGAGAGCGAAGTGGAGGAGCCTCTCCTCAATGCTCGAGCACGCAGGGCTGCCAAAAGGCAGGAGTGACTACTCAGGAGGAGGAGGTCTACTCAAGAGAAGGGCTTGAGGATAATTGGCCACTCCCTTAGTCTATTTAAGTCACACACCGTTAGTAAGTTTCTTGCTGGAAACAACTTCTAATTATCAAATTATCATCAGAGCATTTTTGGAAAAAGTCTTATCGTATCTTGTTTTCTAGGCTGGTTGCCAACCTTTGCCGGACTTTGGTTTATTCTTGCTACTTAATAAATTTGATAAGGACCGTTGTTGTGTGTCAATATCCTCGGGAATCCGGAGCTGGGGCAGAACAGTATAAGACACACCAAGATTTCGAAGAGGAAAACAAGAAAAAAATAGTTTGGCCTCCGTGCGTCCCATTGTTGCCCTCCCCGGCCCCCAGGAGCACTCTGCAGGCCTCTCAAACCCTCTGCGCGTCCCGTTTTTGTGAAAAATGGCCCTGTTTTTGGCAAAAACGGGACGTGCAGGGTTTCGGGAGGCCAAAATTGGCTGTATTTGGTGTATAAAATGCACCATTTCCACCCTTTTTAGGGGGGGGGGAGTGTGTCTTATACTCCGAAAAGTACGGTAATATTGAACTCCATTCCTCACTCTAGCTGTATATTCCACCATACCAAGTTCTCCTGAAAAAGATCAATATATATATATTTTTGTGAAAGACTCATTCTCATCGGCATCTGCTTGAAGTTAGGAAGTGACCTTTTGAAACTTTTCACCAAAGTTCTGGACAAAAGAAATTTGCCTTGAAATTTCTTCAAAAGGAGGAATTGGGGAAACTCATCGATGGAATATGGGGTGTTGAAATTTATTTAATAGCAAGGTGTCCAAGAGGTATATATATGTATTTGTGTGACTTCTGGTAGTGGGAAAAGTACAGGACTATCTCTCTAGAAATTAGCAGCTTCTCAGTTTCTCATTTTTTCCATTCAGTTCTATGGAAAGATATCAGAACTCTCCCCCCCCCCCATGAAACTGTTTTTTTTTTTTTTAAAAAAAAAAAGAGAATTTCTGTGTCCACCACCACGGCAGCTATCTAGACAGCTGCAAACACATGTCAACCAAATTCACTTCTCTTACTACGTTCTCTCGAAAGAGGTCCCGATGTTTGCCTTAAACATTCCCATCTGAATGTTGAAAGCAAACATGCTGATTATGTGTTAGCATCTCTGACTGACACGTAAAATAATTTTGATGTGAACTGTCAGCTCTCAGCAGGATCAGCTGGGTAATAGCCAGCAATATCTGAAATGTTTGCATACAATATCACATACTTAAGCATCTCTGTATGAAATGTTGCACGAGTCTTAACAAGAAAGAATGAAGAACTGTTTCCCATTTGGAACTTTAAAATGTGCAAAGGGGATTGGATAAAATATCTCAAACTATTGCTGAAATTAAGAAGGTTTTTTTTTTATTGTCTTTGAGCTTGTTCGCCTATAACAAAGTGCGTTGGACAAATTCTAAAGATAAATGGCAAGGTCTCTGCTAACAATAATTGTCACCATCATTGCTTCAGAGATTTTATCATTGTTTCGTCTTTTGACGAAAATAAAACAGTTCATCCATGAATCCTCACAAGCTCTGAAAAAGACTTTTATAATCATCAGATTCAGAAAATAAGTCTGCATTCTGGCCCTGTGTGTTTTGTGGCTTGCCTCTTCTTCCTTGATATTCAAAATGCTGGCTGTCAACCACCGCACAGAAACGACTTTGTGGTTACACAATTTGAACAAAGGTGAGAGCGACACTTGACTGTTATTTAGGAAAATAAAATAAGCAGGTCAAGTCCTGTCAGGAACTCTTAATTCTAGCAACGTTCACTGCAGAAAACTCGGGGGGGGGGGGGGAAGAGAAGGAGGGTTGGGATCTGAGCCCAAGAATTATTACTTTTTAATTTACTGAATCAAGAATGTATTGATAGCAGTGTCCTGCAAAGCAAAGATCTGTGGCAAATTAGGAAAGGATTTTTTTCCCCTGACTGTTTTACCTGTCAACCTTCTCATCACCTACACCCTCGGTCTGCACTGGGAATAGTTTTATCATGTTCTTACTATTGGCTTAGAGGCAAAGGGAAAAACAGGAATCTGACAGATTTTTATGCAATTGTGTTAAACAGTTGCCTACAAACGTATTTTGTCACTAGTGTTAATAAAGACATGGCAGAACACACTGATATCAGCACAAAGCTACTTTAGCGCGTCTAAAAAAAAAATATCTCCCATTGAGTGGAATAGATGTGCGAAGGCATGGACTCAAATCAGTTTATAGACTATGCGCTACTCCCCCTGCTTGAAGCCACATTTGTATGCTTGCCATGGTGTATCCATGTGGCAAGGTATCCGTAGCAACAGTCAAAAATGGCCAGCTTCATTTGGGCTACACGGCATGCGGTGCAAGGGAAGGGAACCAAACAGGGATGATGAAAAAAAAAAAATTGCAATGGGTGCGCTGAAGAATGTCAGTCCTACCTCAGGTAGTCTCGGCGGCAGAGGATAAGGTTGGCTTTGGTGTACAAGGTAGAGCCCACTTCCCCCAAACGGCAGTCACAGCAGGCACATTTCAGGCAGTCCTCATGCCAGTATTTGTCCAGGGCCTTGAGGAGATACCTGTCCTTGATCTTACGGTTGCAGCCAGCACAACCTTTCGGTTTGGTGTCTGGCTGGACAGAGAGCATTTGTATACCTAAAACCAGAAGAAAGAAGAAAGGAGAATTTATTTGGGATATTCAGGATGGACCCATGACCCACAGAGGAATTCTGGTGGTCTTCCTTTGGTGTTCCTCAAAGTTTCTCCAGAGTACTTCCCTTCCCATTTTATTGGTAGTCATCTTCAGTGGCAGAAGAGCTCAACAAAGATTCTTAGATCAAAGACAGATCTGGCACCCGCTCCTTCCAGAGAAGTCCACCAAAGCACCTGAGAACAACAATCTCCTTATTTATTTATTTATTAGTTTGATTTATATGCCGCCCTTCTCCAGAGACTCAGGGCGGCTTACAATACTTTTAAGCAATAGCCTTCATACTTTTGTATATATCTGCTTAGTAGGGCTTTTGGCCTTCCCACTGTTGTTTCCTAAAAAGGTAAAGGTAAAGGTAAAGGTTCCCCTCGCACATATGTGCTAGTCATTCCCGACTCTAGGGGGCAGTGCTCATCTCTGTTTCAAAACCGAAGAGCCAGCGCTGTCCGAAGACGTCTCCGTGGTCATGTGGCTGGCATGACTAAATGCCAAAGGCGCACGGAGCATTGTTACCTTCCCACCAAAGGTGATCCCTATTTTTCTACTTGCATTTTTTATGTGCTTTCAAACTGCTAGGTTGGCAGAAGCTGGGACAAGTAACGGGAGCTCACCCTGTTATGCAGCACTAGGGATTCAAACCGCTGAACTGCCGACCTTTTGATCAACAAGCTCAGCGTCTTAGCCACTGAGCCCCCGCGTCCCTTTTGTTGATTCCTAGCATCTCCTAAATAGAGGTAGTCCTCAATTTACAACTATTCATTTAATGACCAGTCAGTTACAATGGCAGTGAAAAAAGTGACTTATGACTGTTTTTCTCACTTACGACCGTTGCAGCATCCCCATGGTGACGTGATCAAAATTTAGACACTTGACAACTGGTTCATATTGATGACAGTTATAGTGTCCCAGGCTTATGTGATCTTTTTTTTTTGCGACAAAAAATGGGGCTCCATTGTGGTCGTAAATGGAGCAAAAATTGAGCAAAAATGGGGCTCAATTGTGGTCATAAACATGTAGCAAAGTTCCATATTTCAGTTGTGACACATTTTCCTTCCTAAACATGGATTTGTCTAATCCTGGTTTAGAGTCATCAAAGTTGATGATCACTGCCAACTCTTGTGGCAATAAATCTCCTAAGTTAATTTTGTGCTCTATGACAAAAAGCTTCCTTCCTATTGTCCTTCCTGAAGGTATTATCCATAAATTTTCACCGGGTGACCCTGCCATTCTCGTACTACAAAATAAAGACTTTTCTTTATCCACTCTCTATACACTATGCATAGTTTTATATGTTCCTGTTTGATCTTGTAGCCAAAGTGCATCTAAGCAAATTTTAATAACAATCCTAAAAGGATACCGTGGTCTCCCATTTTACTTTTCCATGAGAGTAAATTTTATTTAAAGTAAGTGAACATTAAAATATTTGTGAGAATATGACATACATACAAGATCATACATACAACACATCATACAGCAGGACAAATATAAGCATATACCAGTTTTTAAACTGGGGCCAAATTAATATATATTCTTTTAATTGTTCTTAATGTTTGTATTGTATGTTTTTATCTGGCTGTACACCACCCTGAGTCCCTTGGGAGAAGGTGCGGTATATAAATTTGAAATAAAATAAAAATAAATAAATAAAATACCATATGATTTCTAAGAGGACCTAAATGTCTATAAATATTGCAAATTATGTACAAAAAAGGGAGAATCCTTTCTTTTTCCATTTCCATTTTTCTCTTTTTCTGCTTTTGGCATTTTAGTTTTTGTTAATTTTGTTCCATTCATCTTATTTTTCCTTTTATTAACATTATATATTATACATTGTTTTAACATTGTTGTAATATTTTTTAAATATTTGAATATTACATAATTCGCTTAAGACCAAAACCTCTATTGTACAACAAATACTTTGATGGGAGTCACAGTGTTTTTTTTTTCCAATCTCATATTCAACTCTGAATGAAAAAGCCAAATAATTCTAATGTTTTCAATATTATTATCCTACATTAGAATGGATAGAATAGCTTTTTTCCTCTTATCTGTTTTCAGTACATCTAAATAATAGAATGTTGGTAACCTTTAATTATATTATATAGGTAGTCCTCAACTTACAATTGAGCCCAAAACTTTCATTGCTAAGCAAGGAAGTTGTTAAATGAGTTTTGTTCCATTTTATGACCTTTTTGCCACAGTTGTAAAGTGAATCACTGTAGTTGTTAAATGAATCAATCAGTCATTAGGCAATTCTAACTTCCCCCATTGACTTTGCTTGTGGGAAGCTTTCTGGGAAGGTTACGGTGATCACATGACCCTGGGAAATGGCAACCATCATAAATACATGCCAGTTGCCAAGTGCCTGAATTTTGATCACGTAACCATGGGGATACTGCAACAATCGTAAATCACTTTTTTCCCCAGTGCCGCCTGTTGTTACTTCAAACGGTTGTAATTCAAGAACCACCTGTATAAATATGAAATTAGAAAAAAAAGAGAAAGAAGACTCCACAATTTAATTCCCTCGACTGTAGAATTCACTGTATTGCTTTAGGGCAGGGGTGTCAAACTCAAGGCCCGTGGCCCACATTGGCCCTTAGGGCCAATATCAAAGAACCGACCCGTTTTCAGCCTCCCTGGCCTCCAGCAGCACTCTGCCAGCCAGAAATGGGCCACGTGGAGACCCCGCAAGGCCCATTTTCAGCCACCCTGGCCTCCAGAAGCACTCTGCCGGCCAAAAATGGGCTGCACAGGGGTCTTGTGGGGTGCGTTTTCGGCCAGGAGAGTGCTGCTGAAACGATGGAGGCCAAAAATGAGGTGCCGGGTACGCCCCCCCCATGCCCCGTTTTGACCGGCAGGGTGCTGCAGGAGGCGTCCATTCCGGCTCACCATCCCCTCCCTGCCAGCTCGCGGCGGAGAACTACAATGCTGATCCAGCCCTCCAAGAAATCCAGTTTGACACCCCTGCTTTAGGGGAACCATTATTCTTCAGCACACTCTACCTTATGGGATTGTGGTCACAAGGTCACAACTTCCACAGAAAAGTATTAAATATGAAATTGGATTCATATACGACTCCGGATACGTGTGAGGTAACTTTTGAGGTAACACTTTAACTAGTAACGGAGGCTTACAACTCTCACCTCAGAACAGAGCAGAGAAACGCTCACTGACAGCTCTTTTATACCGGCTGTCAGTTTTAACCAACCAATCAGAAGTTGTAACATAACCAATCATTCCAACAGGGGGTTCGCGAGGGGAACGTGCTCAGTACATAACACCCCTACGCGCATGCGTAGTCTTGCAGGTGTTTTGGCCGCCGGCGTATTCGGCCAAAGCGTCGTGGCCCTTCCGGCTCTGCCCGTTCGTCTGCACCACCTACAATCCCGGTTCTCACGGCTCGCTGGTTGGGACTGTCGGCCGCGGTGGAAGGTATGGGCCCTGTTTGTTCCTTTAATGGGGTGTTTTGCGTATCTGGATCCGCTGCTTCAACCCTAGGATATGTTATGGTATCTGTGTCGTCCCTTGGAACTTCTGACCTATTCTGAGTGTGCGCATGTGTCTGGTTTGGGCTCCGATGTTCCGTAGCCTCAGTAGTTAAACCTAAGCCTTCTGGGTTTGTAGTTGTGACATCCCTTTCCCCCCTAACTCTAGTGTCACCCGGGGCCCTTCTCCTACGTATTTGGTCTAGGTGTCGTCTCCAGACCCTTCCGTCTCCCATGACAAGCTTGTACGAGCACGGGCCCGTCTCAGATAATATGGAGCCCGGTAACCAGAGGGGAAGGCCAGTGTAGTTACGGGCATAAACTAAGTCCCCTGGACGAAACCCACGGTGGGCACTGAATGAATCTAGCGGTTGGCTAGGGGTGTAGTTGGGATGTAGTCTGTCGAGCACTGTTCGTAGCCGGCGGCCCATAAGGAGTTCCGCCGGACTACGGTTAGTAAGGGGGCATGGGGTAGAATGCTGGACAAGTAAATATTCAGAAATCCGGGAAGCCCAATTCTTAGTGTCCATGCGGCCCAATGCCTCCTTGGTGGATCGCACGGCCCGTTCCGCCAAACCATTACTAGAAGGGTGGTAAGGCAAAATAAGACAGTGTCGGATTCCTAACCCTGCTAAAAATCTTTCAAAATCAGATGCTGTCAGCTGAGGGCCATTGTCAGAAACTAGCTCATCAGGAAGGCCATGAGTGGCAAATAGGGAGCGTAAAACTCGTATTAGCGCCTCAGTGGAGGTGGATGACATAGGAACTACCTCGACCCATTTAGAGAAAGCATCTACAAGGATCAACAACATCTGTCCTTGGAGTGGCCCCGCAAAATCAATATGCACGCGGGTCCACGGCCCCCGGGGCTCCTCCCACACTCTGGGTGGTCCTCGAGGTGGCATTGGCCGGGATTCTTGACACTGAGGGCAGGTAGATACCCAGGAGTTTATGGAGTCGTCCAATTTAGGCCACCAGAGATATGCACGCGCCAAGGCCTTCATCCGCACAATACCCGGATGGCCTGCATGCAACATAGTAAGGATGGATTTTCGTAGCGGGGCAGGGACTACTACCCGATGACCCCACAGGAGACAACCTCCTTGTACTGCTAATTCAGATTTGCGGAAAGCATATGGCTTCCAAATGGAGTCCACTTCCCCAGGGGGCCACCCACGGAGGACCCATCCCAGGACCGTAGCTATCTCGTGGTCGCGACAGGAGACCCTAGCAATCTCTGAAGCTGTAACAGGTAGGGGGGATTCATCAATAAGGAGGACCTCAGAGACAGGAGCAGGGTCACAGAGGAACGTTTTCAAGGGGCAACGGCTTAAAGCATCAGCATGTGCTAGATGCTTGCCAGGGACGTAAGTCAGGGAATAATTATATGCAGAAAGAAAAACAGACCAACGGGTAAGCCGGGGTGACAGAATGTGAGGTGATTGACGGTCCCCAGATAAAATACCCAACAGCGGCTTATGGTCCGATACAAGAGTAAAATGTCGACCATACAAATAGTCGTGGAACCGTTTAACACCAGCGACCAAAGCTAAAGCTTCCTTGTCCAACTGAGAGTAGTTCCTCTCAGCGGGGGCTAGCGTACGCGAAAAGAAAGCCACAGGGGCCTCCTTGCCATTAGGAAAAACATGACTAAGGACAGCACCCACCCCATAAGGCGAGGCGTCACATACGAGTACCAAAGGCAGAGCTTCAGAATATTGCATTAGAACAGAGTTGGAAACAAGCAAACGTTTGACAGCGGCGAAAGCGGATGCTGCCTTCGCATCCCAGGACCAGGTGGACCTCCTGTCAAGGAGTCGATGGAGAGGCTCAGCGACAGACGCCTTGTGTGGCAAAAAAACGGCGTAGAAATTCAGCAGCCCTAGAAAAGCTTGTAGTTCAGACTTGGAGGTCGGGGCCGGCGCTTCCAGGATCGCCTTTGTTTTCGCGGGGGTCGGGTGTATGCCTTGGTTGTTGATCAGGAAACCCAGGAATTCTACCTCTGGAACGGCTACCAGGCATTTATCTTTCTTGACTGTGAGGCCAGAATTACGAAAAGTAGCGAGGACGCGACGTAGTCGTGACATCAATTGCGGAATCGAGTTGGCCGAAATAAGAACGTCGTCAAAATACGGGGTGACCCCGGGGATGCCATGGAGTAAACGTTCCATTAGACTTTGAAAAATCCCCGGGGCTACAGATACTCCAAATTGTAAACGGTGGCAATGAAAAGCCCCGCGGTGGGTAACAATTGTCTGTGCCTCGGCCGTCTGGGTATCCACAGGTAATTGTTGATACGCTTGGGAGAGATCAAGTTTTGCAAAGACTGAACCCCGTCCTAAAGAATGTAGCAAGTGTTGAACAACTGGGACGGGATAAGCATGGTCTTGTAGGGCGTGATTTATGGTTGCACGATAGTCGGCGCAGATGCGAATTGCTCCGTTTGCTTTGATCGCAATAACCGTGGGGGTCTCCCAACGTGCATGATCCACTGGTTCCAAGATACCTTGTTGGATGAGCTTATCTAATTCAGCGTCAACTTGAGGCCGTAAGGCAAAAGGAACCCTGCGTGGTTTGAGGCGTCTAGGTGGAACAGCAGGGTTTAGACTGAAGGATACAGGTGTTCCCTTGTATTTGCCCAATTGATCAGTGAAAACGGAGGGAAATTCTTTAATTAATGCATCCAGCTCTGAGGAGTGGATGGAGTGTATGCCATGAATTGTAAGTCCCAGAGCTGCAAACCAATTTAGTCCAAGTAAACTCGGAAGGGGTCCATCTACGATAACAAGAGATAACCGACCCTTGAAATCTTTGAATTTTACATTAAATGTCCCTGTTCCTAGGACTGGTATCAGAGCGCCCTGGTAATCCTTTAGAAGGAGGGTGCACGGTTCTAATTGCCTCTTGGACAGCTTTGGTGCGAGCCTTTTAATGGTGCTCCATGAAACTATAGACGTGGCTGAGCCCGTGTCCACTTCCATCTGACACGGGCGGCCTTCAATGTATATGGTCAAGGTGATTTTCGAAGTTCCCGCGTCTGTGGGCGGCGTCACTTTATTGACAGCGGAGAACCCCCTCTGTGGCCACGCATGCGTAGCTGGCGGCCCGGGCCGACGTTGTGTATTCCCCTCAGTAGCGGGTTTAGCGTACTTTGACTGCGGCTGCGCAGAACGGCACACTCTTGCGATATGTCCCCGGCGTCCGCAGCGTCTGCATATGGCCTCTTTGAATTTACAAGTAGCTCGTGTATGGTTACCCCCACAACTAAAACATTCAATATATCTGTTCGGCATGTTTCTAGGGCCCGTGGCTCTACCCTTAGTCTCTTGGATGCGGCAAATTTCAACCTCTTCTTCCGGGTCGGAAAATGGCTCAGCTGTGATCTCGTTAGTGGAGCACGGTTCCTTCTCGGCTTGAGAAGAGTTTTGGCCGCGGGGTAATTCGGCGATGGATAATGCGGCTAGTTCGGCAGCGCATGCCTCATCCAGTGCTGCCTGAAATGTTAACTCGTGGTTGGCAATCATTCGCTGTTTAAGATTCTGATCGCGTACCCCGCTCACTAAACGATCAAGCAAATAGTCCTCAAGGTTTACGAATTCACAGTGACGGGCAGCCTTATGAAGCGCTGCCACATACTGATTGATTGACTCTCCCGGGGCTTGGTCACGGTGATAAAAGTGTTGGCGCCGGGCTATTCGCGAGGGTGCCGGTGCGTAATGTCTCTTTAGTTTGCCCATAAAGTCCTCCCATGACCCGGAGTGTATGGATTGCGGCGCCATTAGGGTCATAGCCGTGTCGAAAATTTCGGGGCCACAGAAACTCAGGAAGTAAGCCCTTTTCCTCTCCGGTGATAAATTTGTGTACTCGTTAGCTATCAGGAAACATTCAAAACGGGCTACATATGCGTCCCAAGTCTCCTTTTCTTGATTAAACGGAGGGAAATTTTGCGCTGCTGCCATGGTGTCTTGTTTCACTTTTACCTTCGCTGTCTTATCGCGGTGCCTTTCTTACAGGGCCGACGATCCCACCTTCGTCGCCAGTATTAAATATGAAATTGGATTCATATACGACTCCGGATACGTGTGAGGTAACTTTTGAGGTAACACTTTATTTTAACTAGTAACGGAGGCTTACAACTCTCACCTCAGAACAGAGCAGAGAAACGCTCACTGACAGCTCTTTTATACCGGCTGTCAGTTTTAACCAACCAATCAGAAGTTGTAACATAACCAATCATTCCAACAGGGGGTTCGCGAGGGGAACGTGCTCAGTACATAACAAAAAGGAAAAATAGATGCAACAGGTAAAATAAAATAAAGAGATTCATATACTATCTCCACTACACATGTGACCTTAATGTTTAAAGCTGTTCACCGTGATCACCTGAACTCTCAATAGATTGGATCTAAAGATTGCCTCCCGCTGAAAACCTTCTCTGATTTTATGCAACCCAACTTTTAGCAGTACAGATGTATATTTGGTTACTAGCCAACTAGAAGGCAGAAGTAATTTGCTGTAACTAGGATTTGTTGTTTTCTTTAGGTTCAATCAGGCACACTTGGGACACAGATACTTTAAACAAAATCAGCAATGATCATGTAAACATCAATCCGATTTTATTTATTTATTAATCAAGTTTATATAGCTGCCCATATCACCAGAGGCGATTCTGGATGGAGAACAACAGTTCTGATCAAAATAACCAATAAAAGCGAAAATATAAAATCTGTATTAAGAAATACCATAAAAATTAGACCTACAAACACCGGGCAAAGAAGGATAAAATGGCGCATTCATTAGTGGAGCCATCAGAAAGTGTTTTTGGTTGCTTGGGAGCCCCAGGCCTGAGGAGATAGCAAAGTCTTTTGGACTTTTGGGGATATCAAAAAGGATGGGGTTAATTTTTTCAGGGAAGAATATTCCATAAGACCTCCTTGGGCCCACCAAGTATAAGTCCCTAGCAGACAGGACCTGAAGCACATCTTATCTGCCAGATCTAATGGAATAGGCTGATGTAATTGGGTCCCTCAGATAATAATCAATCCCTTGCCATGAAGGACTTTAAAGGCTAAAACCAGCAGTTTGAATTGGACCTAGGAGCAAACTAGCAACCGATGCAACTCATCAAAAGTGTAACATGTACTTGGAGTGCCCACACTAATTACCTGTACCACTGCTTTTCATACTAGCTGAAGCTTCTGAATACTCTTCAAGGGAAGCTCCATATGCATCATAGTTGTTCAATCTGGAGGTTATCAGGACATGAGTGAGTACAAGTAAGGCTTGCTAATCCAGGAATGGGAGCAATTGGACACAAGAAAAGCCGAGCTAACGTCCTCTTAGCCATGGCTGTTACCTGCTCATCAAGCAGGAGTCATGACTTTAGAAGAACCCTCAGACTGTGTGTACATCAGGTCTGAGGTACTGCAACCCCATTCAGCACCAAAGAGGACAAAACCTTGCAACCAGAAGGCCCCACAATGAAAAGTGAGCCAGTCTTTTCAAGTTCTGGAATCTATTGTTCCCCATCCAGACCCTTACAATCTTCAAACAATAGGATACGACATTCACAGCATCTCTTAAATTGCCAAGGGTTGAGGTATATAATTAAGCATCATCAGCATGGTGATGGATGAACTCATCCTGTGGCCTCCTGTAGATATTAAAACGGACAGAAGGAAGTACCAAACTTTTGTGAAGTCCCATAGAAGGTCCTGTGGGAAGGACCTCTACCCACTCCAATCAACCTGGGCTGGAATTGATCCTGAAGCAAGGAAGTGAACCAACACAACATTGTGCCATCCTCCCCTTTCTCCAAGCCAGTCCAGAGGGACACTAGGGTTGATGGTATCAAAAGCTGATACTGAGAGGTCAAGTAGGGAAAGGATGAGTGTACTACCACCATTCCATCCCACCACACTGAAAAAACCCCGACCAGTGTTGTTTCTGATCCATACCTGACAGAAATGACATTGACTAAAAAAAAGATCTACAGTAGTGGCCAAAATTGTGGAAACCTTTTGGGAAAAGTATATTTTTGAGGTTTGATGGCTAATACCACTTTTTTTTTTTTTTTTTTTTGGAGATTCAAGATAATCATATTCCACTGCTGGAATGGCCTGGGAATAGCCCAGACCTTAACCCAACTGAAAATCTATGGAGCCGACTAAAGAAACTTGTTAGTCAGAAGCAACACAGCAATAAAACCCAGTTAATAGAAGCAATAATTCAATCTTGGTTTCACATTAGAACAGCTGCAGAACTAAAAGACTTGGTTCACTCCATGGGAAGATGTTGTAAGGCCGTAATTCATGCTAAAGGTTACCCAACTAAGTATTAACTGACATGGTGATAATTTTTGTATATCTCATTTTTTCTACGTGTTTCACTTTTCTTCTTTATACTGTAACTGCTATTCTAATAGCCAACCCTTCATAAAAATCATTGCATTACATTCTTGATTAAATGATCTTTCCATTGATATACAATTTTATGGTACTACTCCAAAATAAGTGGTGTTATTAGCTAGTTTTAGAAAGTACACTTTTCCCAAAAGGTTTCCACAATTTTGGCCACTGCTGTAGATAATCCATTTCTTCCGTGAATCTCTGAAGCGGCTGAGCAAACACTTCCCCTGCCACCTTCGCCAAGAAAGGGAAGTGAGAAACTGGATGAAAATTATCCAGTACGGTGGGATTCAGCAATGGCTTCTTGAGAAGGAGGCAAGCCAAGTCCTCTATAAGTAAAGGAAAAACCCCCTCAGTTAACAGAAGAATTAACCACTGCTAGTACCCGCTAACACAGCACTCTCTGGGCTGGTTTCATAAGCCAGGAGGGTCATGGATCTAAAGAGCAGTGAATCCATAGTCCCGAGGATCCTGTCCACTTCCTTAGGTCCAACAGGCTCAAACTGTTTCCAGACAACCAGGCAAGAATCCTCCCCAAATACCTCCTCTGGACTGTGACAATGCCAATGTCCAATTGAGAATAACTTTATTCCCAGCAACTTTATCCAGCAGATGAAATGCAAATTCCTCTGCATGCCCCTATAAGTAGTACTCTGAGTCCCCCTTATCTAGGAGGGCCATACAATAAGCTTGGAGAAGTATTGGGGCTTTGTCATCCTTACTGTCAACGAAGGCCTCAATATCAACTTTAACCCACGTTCAATTGAATTAGTTTCTTGTTGAGCGCCAGCGACATTCTAGCTGTCTCTTCTCCTTTTTCATCTCCCTCAACTCCTCCATAAACCAAGGGGGAATGGCAGGATCCCTGAGAAAGGAGAGAATGCATGGATACAATCCAATCCCCTTATTCCAAGCAAGAACCAAGGCTTTGGATGGACCATGCAACAGACCAATAAGAATAACCCCCAGCTCCCTCTGAAATGACTTAGCATTCATCAGTCACTGGGGGTGGACCAAGCCAACTCCATGCAGTGGGTGCACACAATCAGGACATGCTCCAACCATGACAAAAGGGGACAGTGTGAGCTCTATTGATGTAGGAGAAGAAATGGCAGAACCTGGAAGTAGAGATAAAAGAGGGATCAGCCTAGAATCCCTACATAGACTCAAGCGGACTAAGTCCAACCTCCCTTGAATTCTATTAACTTTTATCTAACTCCAAGCAGGTGCTAACCATTCATTGAGAAGATTCCTGTATATAGGCTGTTTAGCCATAAATCAGTTACATTGGACCTTCATGTGTGAACCTGATCTCTTCACACTCCACCTTGCCACTGCTCTGACAGGAACATCAAATCCAAAGTGAGACCACTGTCCCGAATTGGACTCTGGATGACCTGAGGTCATGACTTCCATGGAAGTCATGAACTTCTGAACTACCCGAGAGCCCATTTTCTAGGGAAAGCAGATTAAAGTCCCCCAATATTGTAAATCTGGGGAACTCCACTGCCAAACGGAGAATGGAGTCACGGATCTTGGGCAAGGAATTTGTTTGATCCTTAACAAGACAATTTTCTCTGAGCTGGACCAGGTCATTCCCAGGTCCCTAAAGAGGTTGAATGCATTCTCAAATGTATAACTTACTGCAGAGAACGGTAATGAAGAGGAGGAGGAGGAGGGGGAGAGATTACCTCAGAAGGACCAGTTCTATTCCTTATATCAAAGAAATAGAGATTTAGTTGGAGATGAAGAAAGGAAATACAACCAATTGTTCTTGCTTTGGAATAATCAAAGATAGTTTTATTGAATATGCAAGCCTCATGGAGACATATTGACTTAACTCACCAATTATACTAATAATGTGGTTTATCTGGTTTTGGCTTAAGGTTTGGGGCAAGTCCAGTCACAGTTGATGGCTTAGCTCATGATATGAATTCATCCAATTGTGATTAATTCAATAAACCGCAACTAAGTAAAAAAACGGCTTAACATGACACATGACTTGAATGCCAGTTCTGTAAACCTGCATGAGACAGAATTGTGCATCCCTAGATTTTTATTTTTATTTTTTTAAAGAAAACCACTGGTGGAATTTATTTGGCTGCTACTCGTCAGAACTACTTGAAATAATAATCAGACCAAACCAAAGCTACAGGGCACCTGTTCATATATGCAACAAAACTATCCACAGATGTGAATCATGGTTAGCTGAGGGTTGAAAGCAGCTTCCCTATTCTTCTGAGACAAAACTACACATCCACATCACAGTAGAAACAATTTACAAAACTGTTGTGGATGGCACAATGCTTAAATGAGAGTATTGCACAGGGGTGTCAAACTCAAGGCCCAGGGGCCTGATTCAGCCCGCGGAGGCTTAGATCTGGCTTGTGGGGCCACCCTAGAAACAGTGAGGGACCGGCGCCTGTGGCAGCCTGAGTGCTCTGCCAGCAAAAAAACAGGCTCCACGCGGCCCTCCCGAGCTCAGTTTTCGCTGGCAGAGGGTTGCATGAGGCCGTTGCAGCCAGCAACGGAGCTTGGGAGCCTGTTTTCGCTGGCAGAGCACTCAGGCTGCCACAGGCGCCCCCGACATGAGTGACATTGAGCAGGCCACGCCCACCCCGGCCCCTTGAGGTCAAACACAACCCTGATGCGGCCCTCAATGAAATCGAGTTTGACACCCCTGGTGTAGCATCATGTCAAATCTTTTCTATCGATGCATGAGATTTGAAATTATCCACATTCTAGTGCTACCAGAGTCAAAAATATTTTTTGGAAAAAGCCAGTCCTTATTTCTAAAATATTACATTTTGCATGTGGCCACAAAGCTTTGATTGACAGGATGACAAAAGGTAAGGAGATTTTTTTTTTGGTGTTGCACATGCCTTCTGGAATATCATTCTTCCCCAAAGCAAGCTTGGCTCCAGCCCAGTGGTGAAATCCAAATTTTTTTACTACCGGTTCTGTGGGTGTGGCTTGGTGGGCGTGGTATGGCTTGGTGGGCATGGCAGGGGAAGGATATTGCAAAATCTCCATTCCCACCCCATTCTGGGGCCAGCCAGAGGTGGTATTTGCCGGTTCTCCAAACTACTCAAAATTTTCACTACCGGTTCTCCAGAACCTGCTGGATTTCACCCCTGCTCCAGCCCTTCTGAAAAACCGTTAAAACTTGGAAGCAACCCATTAAATGGTTGCATTGTGTATAAACCCAGAATGAACTCAGTTGTTGTGGTTAAGAGTTTTCAACTGTTTTTAACTGTATTTTAATATTTCTATTTTAATGATGTTGCTTGTTTCGCTCAATGTTTTAACTATATATCCTGCTCAGAGTCACAATTGTGAGATGGGAGGCAATATAAATTTAATGAATCAATAAAATAAATTTAATAAATCGATATAAAATAAATATTTTAAGTATCAGCAAGACAGAGAGGGAGAGAGAAGCGAAAACAGGATATGAGCAAGTGTCATTTATATACACAGCTTCCTTCAGCTGAGAATGCAGATATTATTAATTTAGCAGAAAATAAAGTGGGTTTTTCCTTAAACCCACTTTTATTATTTTTAATACATCATTGATGTTGCTGCAAAACACATCAGTTATGTTCCAGGTTTTCTAGGAGTAAAAATTCTATGGCAAGTATTCCTGGGAAAATATGCAAATCCATATTTAATTCATGTGAGCCTGGCTGGTTTTGAATTATTATAAGAGGAAAGCTTGCAAGATTGGGCCGTATTTACTCACAGGCAAAATGGGTTTTATATCCCAGATTCTACTGTCAGCCAAAATCACTGTCTCTGTTCTTCAGGAGAGGGGCTTGGGAAAAAAATACATGAGGTTTGCCAAAGGTCAGGCTGGCATCTGTCAGAGTAAAAGGGGAGGGACACGTTTCAATTACAAGACTTGGAGAAAAAAAAATGCCTTCCCGCCCACTGCTGAAGTCAAGCAATGTACCCTTTCCGCAACTGTTTGCAAATTTAAAAAAAAAGAACAAAAAGGCTGAAAGTGCAGCAGTAGCCAGATGGAAGAATCTAGCAATTTTTATTTCTGCAGTTTGCAAATCTAGCAAGGGGTTTCTCATAACTTTTGTCTCTTAAAAGTTCATACTAAAAACTGTATTGTATTTGGGAGGCGGGATATTTCTTCAAACTTTAGCAAAGCAAGCTGATTTTGCAAGCAACATTTCACCTGCAAAATTACTTTTGTCTATTATTGTCATGAATATGTGCACTCACCTGTGTCCATCATGCAAAACCGGGTAAGTATAAATTTGGAAATTAAGGTTTCATTCTTATATACAGTGCAAGATGAAATTACATGCATTTTCTATTGTCCCTCCCTTTCCTAATTGTAGTATCTAAAACATTAAGGGTTACTGTGCAGAAAGCAAAGCCAATACTATGAGCCAGTTGTAACGATGGTATCAAGATTAAAACATGAATTATTCTGGAAGAGTTTTGTGCTGTCCCAAGCAGCAAGCAATATATTGTAAATGCATGCTGTATGCCGTTGGTGTTTAGACATTTACTAGTATAGGGATATTTATTTATTTAATTTGTTAATGGAAATAATATCTTTCCAAAGATATGAATGCAACAAAGAGGTTATTGTTTTTTTAAAAGTGTGGGGTTTTTTGTTTCAGGAACTTTGTTAGTAAATGCTTTATATATATTTCGTTAAATGTTCATTTCAATGCAAGAGAACTCAAGATCGGTTGCAACTTGGTTTAGAGTACACTGTTTGCCGTTGCAATTGCTACTATGGATCCGAGAGGTGTTCTACATCAAGTTTATAAATAAGCAAACACGTATTGTAGGTAGGAAGAAGATTGAATCAAGTAGTTTAACAGCAGGTCAAAGTGTTGTAGCTTTTATATCAAGTTGGCATATCAGCAGCAGAGAAAATTGCCGGATAATAATTGGAAGATGTTCTGCAGAAAAAAACAGTTCAAGATCTGATTCCTGGTAAATTAACATACGTTCATTCATGTCCCACCTTTCTTCTACCACAGAATCCCAAGAGAAGTAGCACAGAGAATAAAAACATAAATCCAACTAAAACAATGAAAACAGAGTAAAAGCATTACTAAATCATTAGCAGCACAACACTCTATCTTCTGAAGACCATTTCATGTCCACACCCTCACAGTTCCCATTTCAGGTAACACTGGAACAGACAGCATATGGGCAGATCCAACTGAATCTACCCATCTTAAAATGTCCACGATCTGAATGTCCACAGCAGTATTCCCTAATTTAGTAAACTGCACACACATTGGGATTACATCTACCAGAATTCCAGACAAATAAAAATCGGATAGAAATCTAATGAAATAAATTATTGATGAAAAAAAAAACTAATTTCAAGTGCAGTCTCCTTTGATCCAAGCTTAACTCTTTGTGACTTAAGATAGAAGAGAATATTTGTAGCTCAGGGTTGAACTGTGGAGTCCTTGGTGCTCTCCGAGCTTGGTGGTCTTCTTGTAGACGTTTCATTACCAAATTAAGTTACGTCATCAGTGCTGGAAATGAGAGGGGTTTGTTTTATTTTTATATACTAGTAGCATGCCCTATCAGTATTGGCGGGACTGTTCTTTGTGACTTTGTGGATCCATCCATGTAATTCTCCTGACAATGTGCCTTCTTCCAGGATAATTTTAACTTCCCAAGGCTTAGTTTCCCAGACCAGAAAGTCATCTGAATGCTCTCAACTGCTGAGTCAAGGCTGCTTAAGGCTTACCTACGGAAGAAACTGTTTACACGTACAATTCCAGAGTCAGCTAAGTTAGTTGCTCTAAAGCAGGGGTGTCAAACTCAAGGCCCACGGTTCGCATCTAGCCCGCATGTGTTTAGATCTGATCCGCAGGGCCACCCTGGAAACAGCGAACGTCTGCCCCGCAGTGCATCTGCCAGTGAAAATGGAGCTGGGGAGGGCCGCAGGCAGCCCTCCCAAGCTCTGTTTTCGCTGGCAGTGGGTTGCAGGAGGCCATCACAGCCAAAAACAGAGCTTGGGAGCCCATTTTCACTGGCAGAGCACTTGGGCCACCACAGGCGCCCCTAACACAAGTGATGTTGAGCCATGTTCATCCTGGCCACACCCACTCCGGCCCACTGAGGTCAAACACAATCCTGACGCGGCCCTCAATGAAATTGAGTTTGATACCCCGGCTCTAAAGCATTCTATAATCTACTGTAACCCAAAACATTTCTGAGTGTTTCTTAAAGCTTCATCTTGTTTGATGATGGGGTGTTAGTTGCTCTGTCCTGTACTTAGTAGACATGGGGAAGAATTCAGTTTCTTTTCTTTTGCTTTTCACGTAAGTAATTATCAAAACAGAACATGCATTCAAAAACCTTATGAGAAGAATTCAGATCTTCAGTTTTAAAAAAAGATCCCTATACAGTCAGACAGGTTTCGATCGCTTCTAAAAGTCCGGCGTTGAACACAGTATGTTCAGCTGTATTTATGGTGACAAATTAAGCTTGCCTGATTCATGGCCGCTTTTCCGACTGACTCCTCGTTTCTAATATCAACTAAAAGGAAAGTAAAACTGATGTTCTCCATGTCAGGAATAGCTGTACCGATAAAGGAGAATATTTGTAGCTCAGGGTTGAAATGAGAGGGTCTTTGGTGCTCTCTGAGCTTGGTTGTTTTCTTGCAGATGCTTCATTACCCAAACTAGGTAACATCAAAGTGCGTGATGATATTACCTAGTTTTGGGTAATGAAGCATTTGCAAGAAAACAACCAAGCTCAGAGAGCACCAAGGGAATAGCTGTGTATTGAATTAGACGTAAGACTTTCCCCGACTTCATTTTTACTAACAAGTCTGCAAAATGTGCAAATATCTTGATCAACAGAACATCTTTAAAATGGTTAAACTCCAAATGCAGAATGAACCCAAAATGGGAAACATCGTTTGACTCGTGGCTACCAGCCTTGACACCTGAATTTTAAATATCTGTGCCCACTCACCCCAGGGGAATCGTAGCCTAATCAGGAGCAGGCACATGTTTGTGCATTTATTATGGTCTGACTTCACACTGGTGGAAAATATCAGTGTAATAATTGCCTGACATTTAAGATAGAGACCTTGTCTTTTCTTACATAAAATCAGATGGTATTCAGAATAGATTTTTTGAGAAAGGATGCCAAGACCATGATCTATTCCTTCCTTGGAAATATGCCATTGCCTTCATTTGTTTGTTTTAAAAAACAGCAGGAGTTAAAACTTTAAAAAAATGCAGATAACAAAACAAACCCAACACATATTCAGACTTCCAACCAGAATTAGGAGATGTAAAACCAGGCTATATTAAAAGCAAGCCAATTCCAGTTAGCTATGCTCTTTTAAACTCTATTTTCATTGCTATAGTTAGGATTATTTGGAAATGGGAATATAAAAATTGCAAAGACAACTCTAAGCATAAGTAGTATGTGAAAGAATTTAGACCTTAGAGCAAAGTACAAAAGATGTTCCTAGGAGTCTTTGCTAGGGAGTCAAAAGTAATAAAGATTGTGGCTACAACCACATGTAAAAAAAACAAAACAAAAACAAAAAACTGGGACTTTGGTTGTATCTTTGTGGCTGCCATAACCCCTGCCATTATTGTTCCTAGCATTCTATTCTTGGACCCTTTCTACTTACTTACTTCAAGATGATCTCCACAGACTCTGCTACCCAGTTAGAAGAGTACCAGCAATGCTAAAAAGCGACATCCCTCATGTCCTCCATATATCCTGAGGACATTTTAAGGTTCTAAATGCCCACAAGCCGTTAGGTAGATTCAGGAAAAAAAATGGACGTGGTGTCAGGACAAAAATGGAAAAGGATATAGTGATATACAAGCTAATGGAGTCAATATAATTCCAAGGGTTTGCAATGGTGATGAATACCTGCAGCTTGGGTGGAGGACAAGGGTGGAGGTTTGTTCTCCGAGCTTGTGGGTTGGTTTCCAAACATTTCATTACCAAGCTAGGTAACATCTTCAGGGGAGTATAGGGAGTTTTTAAACTCCGCTGAAGATGTTACCTGGTTACTCGCCTGGTAACGAAACGTTCGGAAACCAACCCACAAGCTTGGAGAACCAAACTCCTCCCTGATTAATTCCAAGGTCTTAGCATTTTTCCCGCTTTTGCAAACAGCTGTGGAAAAGACTTGCATACAGGGATTGCCTCTTAACTTTGGAGCCTCTAATGTACCTCTAAACTAAGCCATGAATTGTGATTTGAAAATCCAGGGCCTAGGAACATACAGTATATTGTAGAGGGCTGGGGGAATGGCCATGAGGTACAGAAAGAAGGCTGTCCAAGGCAATAGATAAATGAGATAAATGAGGGCTGAGGCTACGACAGGAATGTAACCTGTTACATCTCAGACAAGACTTCCCTAATTCAGACATGCATGATTTTTACTATAGGTTTACAATAGAAGTAGCCTGATCTAGCTTGAATGCCTGACTTATCAAACTAATCCAAAATAGAAGAAACTGCACTGTTCCCACCAGCCTCACCTATCATTCTTACCTTTGGCCCGAGAAACTAAAAGACTAAAGGTAGTCTTTGACTTACAACCACAATTGGGACCAGAATCCTTGTTGCTAAGCAAGTCAGTTGTTCAGCAAGTCACAGCCAATTTTACGAACTTTTCTGCTATGGTTGTTAAGTGAATCACTGCAGTTATTAAGTGAATCTGGCTCTTCCTCCATCGACTTTGCTTGTTGGATGCGAGCGGGCAAAGTTGCAAATGGTGATCACATGACCCCGGGACATTGCAAATGTCACAATAATGGATTGCCAAATGGCTGAATTTTGATCATGTAACTGGGAAGGGGGGGCGGGGAAATGCTATGACGGTCCTTAAGTGCGAGGATCTACTGCAAGTCATTTTTTGCAGCGCTGTTGTAATTTTGAATTAGTCACTAAACAAATGGTCGTGGACAACCTGTATTTCTCAAAGGGTAGACAGAAGAAGCATCTGAACCAGCATTCTGCAGCATTTTGGAATTGACCTGCACAGCTAGATTGCTCATCATTCAGCTATGCCAGCAAGGGTATTTCGGAATTGACCTGCGCAGCTAGATTGCTCATCATTCAGCTATGCCAGCGAGGGTATTTCCCAAGCGTGCTATGGCTACTCATGGTCACTCGCAAGCCCTACACTGGTGAGGGAGGGGAAAGGGAAGAAAACCCACACATAGTCCTTACCCTCTCCTAGTTGTCATTATACACACACATACACACACTTAAAGACACCCCAAAAGTGCTTTTTCAAGAGGCAACTGGACTTTCTGGTTCTTCTTTGAAGACGTTTTGCTTCTACATCCAAGAAGCGTCTTCAGCTCTGACCGGCATTCAGTTAGAGCTGAAGAAGCTTCTTGGATGAGAAGTGAAACATCTTCAAGGAAAAACAAAGGAAGTCCAGTTGCCTCTTTAAAAAAGCACCTTTGAGACAAGTTGGATGACTTGAGAATTGCCAAGACTAAGATGTTTTCAGATGGATGGGTATGCTTTGATATAATACTGGTGCCTGCCTCCACCCCACCCTACCCCGATACTTTGTGTAAGGTTAGGGTTAGACTTATATGCTTATATGCTGCCTTTATATCTCCTCACTTCGTCCACAAGTCTGTCCTCTAGCTCAGGGGTCTCCAACCTTGGCAACTTTTAAGCCTGGAGGACCTCAACTCCCAGAATCCCCCAGCCAGGCTTCTGGGAGTTGAAGTCCTCTGGGCTTAAAGTTGCCAAGGTTGGCAAATCTAGCTGCTCCAATTTTGTCGTGCGAATGTGCCTTGCCTTCTCCCGGCCTCCCAACAGGAAATTGTATCAGCCAATCAAGTGTGCAGGACACAAATCTCCACAAAATGCATAGTAGAGATTTGGGAGGTGCATGCATCGGCATTGTCTGCAACCATCTGCAACCTACGTTTATCCATCAACCCCTGCAGAGTGTAGGAATGTGTCTACACACAGTTGCGGACAAGTCTAGATCAAGTTAGAGAGTCTACTTGGACCTCGTTGAGAACATGATGGAAAATATACACGATGTTTGCAAGGCTTAGTAGTGGAAGCTGGGTTTCAATCGGAGATTAGCTAAAAAAAATCTACTTCAAGACAAGACTCCCCCCCTTAATATGACAAGCTACTAGAAAAAAAGTTTTATTTAAAGGGATTTTTACATACTGAGCTATAGTGATGATAGTAAACTTATCAAGTCCACAGCTTTGTTATTCAGCAACGCAGCTTAGGGAATGAGAACTTAGTGCAAATGTTTGGTTGTTTCTGCATGAAAGAGGAACAGAGTTAAAAGTTTTACCTAGGAGCCTTGGTAGTACAGTGGTCTAAAGCACCCTGTTATTAAGACCAGCTGCCTGCAATTACTGCAGGTTCGAATCTCGCCAGGCTCAAGGTTGACTCAGCCTTCCATCCTTTCTAAGGTAGGTAAATTGAGGACCCAGTTGTGGGGGCAATAAGCTGACTTTGTATAAATATACAAAAGGATGAAGGCTATTGCTTAGCACGTTGTAAGCCGCCCTGAGTCTCTGGAGAAGGGCGGCATATAAATCAAAATTAAAAAAAACCAAAAAAAAAAACCCTGATCAACTTTTCAAAATAATGCTGCAGATTTGGGAGTGCGCTTTTAAAATCATTGCGGTCCTGAGCTACCTCCAGGGATGCCAATTGTGTAGAGTCCGAAACAAGAGGAAATTCTAAAAGAAAATGTAATCAGCCAATAAATATTCAGCCTTGAGTGATCAATTCTTTATTATGGGTATCAGGTCATCATGCAGGAAAGCAAGGGCAACAATACAGCACTATTGTTTTCTATTAAAAGTGGCAGATTACCGTAAATAATAAAAAAGGATTAGGTCTAGCTTCCTGCTCTTTCACTCCTTTTAAAATCGATTACCCATGCCAGCTTTCTCCAGACCCATAGTTCCGTTAAATGCTGAACTTCAGCTCCCATACTTCCCTTGGTTTCGTTATTTGGAAACAATAAAAACTAAAATTCAACCTGCCTGGAAGGCACCAGGTTGGAGAAGATATACTACACCAAACAATACAGAGGTAGTCCTTGACTTATGACCCTAATTGAACCCGGAATTATGGTTGTAAATCATTGTGGTTGTAATTTGAGGTGTTATGTGACCAGGCTTGATTTTTCTTTGACATTTTTTGCAACAGTCGTTAAGAGAAAATCAGTCATTAAGCGAACCCATTTCCCCCAATGAAACTGGAAGTAAACCCAGAAAGCAAAAAAAGTCACAAATTGTAGTCACATGGTAGCAAAACACTGCAAATAGCCATAAAGGTGAGCTAATTGCCAAACACCCCAAATGCCATCATGTGACTGTGTGTATGTGTGTAACACATATAGCCATCATAGGTTCAAGAATAGGTCATAAATAGCTCTGGGCAGGTATGTTGTAACTTCGAAGAGTCATTCTAAGTTGAGACTACCTGTAACCAGGAATAATGAACCTGGTTAGTTCTTATGAATCAACACTGCCAGTGGTGATGGACTGTAGGAGCTGGAGTTCAGATTTGTGACCCACAAGAGTACTAGCAGTCCTTAACTAGGACAATTGGGATTAGAATTCCCACTGCTTAGGAAGGCAGTTGTTCAGCGAGTCATGCTCATTTTTTTTAACCTTTTTTTGGCCATGCTTGTTAAGCAAATCATTGCAGTTGTTAAATGAATCATGCAGTCATTAAGCAAATCTAGCTCCTTCCATTGACTTTCCTTATAGGAAGCTGGCTGGGAAGGTAGAAAATGGTGATCCCAAGACTCTGGGATTCTGCAGACAGTGGTTGCCAAGCACCTGTATTTTGATCACGTAACTACTGGGGATGCTGCAATGGTTTTAAGGGCAAGGCTGGTTGTAAGTCACTTTGTTGTAACTTTGAACAGTCGCTGAATGAACGGCTTTAAGTAGAGGACTACCTACCGTATATACTGCAATTACATGCTCTTTTGCACATAATAATGCTATAGGAATGTTGGAAGAGCAAACTGTCCAGGAATTAGTTTAAGAGTTTAACCAATTGCCCACAAAGTGGTGACTGCCTCTTTGCTGGATGTGTTCAAAGGGAGGCTAGCTAGTCTAGCATGCTTTGATATTAATTCCTATACTACGGATAGGGCAGGGAAGGATGGCCTAACTGCCCCTTCTAAGCTTTAAAATTCTAGGATTTTGTATCTGTACAAACAAACCAGCACGAACAAAAACTCAATGAGCCCATCTTAATTAGCAAATTTTAAGTTTTCCCGAAGGTTCCACTTAAAGGATCTTTTCCTTACAAGCATAACTGTGGCTTTGACACCGGTCCTGTCACAGCTCAATAGCTGGCCAAGTTTTGAAATGAGAAATAGTCTTAGATTTGCTTGACTTAAGGTGGAGTTTTGCAGATTAATAGAACTCTGAGGACTGACAGTAGCCTGCACTCTTAATTTCAGACTTCGTAGTGAAGGAAATGTGACAGGTCAAAGACCAACTGTATCAAAAGCTGGTAGTCTTTGAACAATTGATAAGTCATTTCACAATAACACTCAACCAAATTTTAAACTGAACAGAAAATAGATCTGAAGAAGCTTCTTGGATGAGAAGTGAAATGTTTTCATGGGGGGGGAACACAAAAAAGTCCATTTGCCTTTTGGAAAGAGTATCTTTGGGATAATCATGACCTCCTAGACGATTGAGAATCTAGATATACAACCATTTTTTAAATTGTTGACTGAAGATCTCACAGTTGGTTACGTCTTGACAGCCAACTAAGCTAAAGCCAAATCTACATTTGGCATGATGTATCAGTAACCACTTTTCTGTTAAAAGATGATTTTAGATTAGCCTTCCCCAATCCTGACACCTTGTAGATATGCTTCCACTGCACCTCTAACAAGTCCAGAAAACAGAAAACATGGGAAGTTAGCTTCAGGATACCAAGAAACATGGAAATTTGGATTAGATGTCGATTCTGCGAGGCGTAAACATACTGACTTCATCTCCCTTTCTTAAGATACCTAGATACTAGGATCTTTCAAACCCTGGAATTGGAATGGTTGGTTTTAAGCAGAGGTTTAACTAAGTAAGGAGCAGTAATTTTAGCTAGAGCTCAGGATGCGTTCTATACTGTGTAGAAAAATTCTAGAGATGTAGGACCATGGACAATGGCCTTAAGGCCTAAAAAAATTATTATCTGCACTCTGTATATAGCTATTTTCCTCACTTTTCGAATAATATGATTTGGCATAACTGAGGAAAAACTATGCCTTTCATTCAGCAATAAAGACATCGTTTGCAGAAGATTCCTTGCAAACAGCACCGGCACACCAGCCAAGCCTTCAGAAATTCCCTTTTACGTATAAAACAGCTCATCAAGGAAAAGCAAAATGCTGCAATTAATTGGAAGCTTATCCCTCTGGCCCCAGTGTGGCTCACTTCAGGCCAAGCGCATACAGAGCTAGATTACAAAGCTTGCGCATGAAGCAAAGCCCAAAGACATAGGAGTTTAGGAAGCAAGGTCACCTAATTTTTGCTTTTTGCGGGACTCGCCCCTCCCCCCCCACCCCAGTTGCAAGATTGAAGATTGCCCCCAGAAGAAACAAAGATCTTTTCCCAAAACTAAAATCTCCCCCCCCCTCCCAGGACTGACAGATCAAGTTGTTGAGGCAATGCTTGGCAAACACAAAAAGTAATTGCCGAGTTCCCTTCACTACAGATAATTATTCAGGGAGGGAGAGCAAAGGAGCTTGGGGGTGGGAGAAGGAGAGAGAGAGGCCTATTCTGAGGAAAAGCCATTTTCCTCAACAGACAGCTTCTTAAATTCTGCCTCCCCACCCCCCCACACACAACCCAACCACCTCAGGAGTCATCAAGATTGGCATGTAAATTGTTGGTAGAAAATGTCCTATGGTTCCAGAGGGCTCCTGTGCCTTTGCCCGTTGTTTGACAGTTTTAAGGAAAACCATAATTAAGAAGAGAGAGACAAATAATAGTCGGAAAAGCATGGCGAGGGAGGAGAAAAGGCAGGCCATTTTATTTTTTAAGAAATCTGGTGAGCTTTTAATTGCCTGGATTGGATTGCCTTGTATGGGTTCCCCAATGCTCCATTGCCTCCATTATGTTCAACGCTATTCAGCCCCCCCTCCTCAAAACAAAGTAACTGCCAGCTTGTTTGCACCACAGTAAATTGTCATCCGTTTCCACTCCTGAACATGGAACTTTTATGTCTACTTTGCATTAATTGCTCCGCCAAAAAAAAAAAGAGGGGGGCACAATATTTATTATTATTATTGGCATCTTCCTCCAGCTTAATCCCTACCTCCCCATTGACTTCCCCCTTAATGCATGCCAGAAATCTGGGTGGGATTCAATTAACTCAATTCAATTAAAGAAGAAGAAAAGAAGAACTATCTCAGGAACATAAAGGAGAAAAAAAAATGAATTACTGATGAAAGGGGAAAAGGAGGCAAAAAAGGCAAGGCACACAACTGGTGTGGCCCGTTTTAAAAAAAAAAAATCTGGTAACTGCTAAGCAGGGTAGAAAGTGTCACCATGTTTATTTATTTATTTGTGGCATTTCTATGCCGCCCAACTCCCTGGGGACTCTTGCACAATTTTGGAAGCCTCTTGGAAGTTTGCAGCCTGAAAAGTTTCCCCTTTCTTTTTTTTCCCCAGAAGAGCTTCCATGCACCCAAAGTTTCTTTTAATATAAACATTTATTTTCCAAAACACCCAGTAAGATCTCAAGAAGAGACCTTTTTTTAAGAGTGTCCCTCCCCCCCCCTCCTGCTATTTAAATAAACAGGACCACCAATTCCACTCCCACTCTCCAAAACAAGAGACAAGCCATAGAGAACCCTGGGTGGAAGAAGCTAATTTTATTCTCTCCCCCCCCCCTTCCTTCCAATGCAGCTGTAAGACTCCAAGAGATACTGACATTTTCCCACTCTTATCAGTTTAATTACAGTTACCATGGCAGCAAAGTACTAGCGGTTGGCAAAGGCCAACCAGAGATTTGCAAGAGTGAACTCAATTTTGATGCGGTTCACATGAAATAAATAAATAAATAAATAAAGGACGCTCCCCCTCCCCTCTTTAAAAAAAAAAGAAAGGAAGAAAGAAACATGGGGAGGAGGAAAAAAAAAGAAAAGAAAAGAAAAGGGCATCCTGGAGGGAAAACACACTTTTAACAACAAAGAACGGCCCCCTCCTCCTCTCCTTTTGGTGTGACTGTGTGTGTAGTTCAGCCTTAAACCCAGCAGCGCTAATTTCTTTTTTCCTCTCCTCCCCGCCCCCGCCAAAGCCGCGGAAGGAAGGAAGGATGGCTCCGGGTTGGCTTTGTTACCGTCGGTGTTTTAGTATCTGCCACCCGCTGGAAGGGAAGAAGGGAAAGGAGTTGTTTTTTGGGGGGTGGGTGGGCAGTGATAGAAGAATAAGGGGTGTCTGTAGTAGCACCTTTGGTGGATGCATCAACTCGAGAAAAACAACAACCCGGAGGAGAAATAATTCAAAACGCCTTTTTTGGTTTTTTTTTTAAGAATCTCGGGGTGTTTTTTTTAAAGCAGGGGTCTTTTGGGGCGTCGTGGAGGAGGGGACACGTCCGATCCCCCCGTTTTTCCCCCTCCCCAACCCCAAGTGTCCAGACTGAAACAGACACGCGGCTCAACCCCACGCTGGGAAAGAAAGAAAGAAAGAAAGAGCCGGGAGAGGGAGGAATAAAGAGAGAGAAAGTGACACAAATGGAATGGGAGGGGGAAGTGGGTGGGAGTGGGAGGACGCGAGGGCAATCTTACCAAAACTTTTCTCCTTTCCCGGCATGGAAGGGGGGTTCGGAAGTCCTTAGAAAAGAGCGCAAAAGCAAGAAGAGGCCAGGGCCGGACTCTTTCTCGCGTCCGTCCGTCCTCTCTTCCGAGTTTGGGTCAAGTGGAAGAGAGTCCCGCAGGAGGAGCGACACCCGCCCCCCCCCCCCAAATGAGGTGGTGGTGGTTGTGGTGGCAGCGCGGCCGCTTTGGGAAACGGGGAAGGGAGAGGTTAGGAGTTGTTGGAAAGGGACACACACGCAACCCACACAATCCGGAGTCGCTTTGCCAGCCTGCGATGGAATATATAGAGAGTATATATAGAAGGCGAACGGCAGACTTCACAGACTCCGCGCTGAATTTTCCCTGGAAACCCACCCACCCCTTTTTTTTTAAACCTATATACATATTAATCTTTCCTCTCTATTATGGATTTGATTTAAGCCGTCCCATGCAGCGCCGGCTCAACTACTTCGCGGACCGCGTAGATTTCTCGCAACTGATTTTTGGGGGCTGTGTTTTGATCACCTTCGCGATCAAAAACCAGCTTCCTCCCACCCCCCACCCCAAATTCCCTACAAATGAGCCCCCGGCTTTCCAGCTCCTCGTTCTTGCAGAACTGAAACTCACCCCGCTCCCTTTAAAGAAGGAACGCATCAAGGGTTAAAAGCATCTCTTCCCCTCCTTCCCCTTATTACACGCCTGGTTATAATTGCAACTGTCTGAAATAGAGGGGGGGATTTGGGGGGGATTTGGGGGTGGGGGGGGAAAGAAGAAGAGAGAGACGACAAAGAGTCGGTGGGTTTTTTTTGCGAGGCTGAGAAGAGGAGGAAATGGAAGTCCGGGCTGCTCACCATCGCGTTTCGGGAGCGCAGGCCGGGTGATGGGCTTTTTAAGCGGCGGAGAGAAAGGGCGAGCCGAGGCGGACTCTTGCTTTCATTGTTTTAAGTTTGCCTGCTCGGCTTTTCTCCAAGCCCCTCCAATCGCGCGGCTCTTCCCCCTCCTGCAAAAAGCCCCGATCTCGCCCGGCCCTCGCTTATTCCTGCAATTTTCCCTCGTCATCATAAAAAAAAATTAATAATAATAATGAAAGGCACGCGTGATTTAAAGGCAAGGCAGGGAGGCGCGCGCTCACACACACAAACTCACACATACACACACTTTCCTTTGCCTTCTCAGCTTCCGAAGCATAAAGTTCCAACGCAGAAAGAAAACAAGAGCGAGCGTGAGACACAGAGCGAGCGAGAGAGAGAGAAAAGATGGGGGGGGGTTTTGCAAACAAGGGGAGGAAGTTTAAGACCCAGAATTTGTGACTCAGGACATCGGCGAGGGGCGACTTTCCTCCCCCCTCTCACCCCCCCCCCGCACAACTCCAGGCAAGCAGGCAGCTAAATAAAACCGCGACTTTCTCTTCCTTCTCCGCACCCCCCTCCCCCCTTTTCTCAGCGAGGACCTGAGTTTACCTCTAATCCGATTGTGCAAAGGGGAATTCAAGCCCCCCACTACCACCTACCCCGAAGCTGCTTTGTAGTTGTTGGTGTTTTTTTGGAATCCTTGGAAAAGATAAAAAAAAATAAAAGCAGCATCGCTTATATGGGGGGTCGGGAGGAAGGAGTCAATGCAAAGCCTGCAGAAGGTTAAAAGAAAAGGCTCTTGGGGGGGGGGGGGAGGGAATCAGAGAACGTGGGGAAGCTGCGCGTGTTTAAAAGAAAAAAAAGGGGGGGGAACGGGTCTCCTCTCCACCATCCGCCAAGTTAGGTTTGCTCGCTCGCGGCGGAGCTACAGGTGTCTTCCCCAGACTGGGCTCGCGACGTTAAGAAGCTGGCTACTCCCGGCCCGGGATGGTGTCCGTATGACGCTTTGCAACACACACACACACACACACACAGAGAGAGAGAGAGAGAGAGAGAGAGAGAGAGCTCTTTCCTACCCTCCCACCCCACTCCCGAGTGGAAGTCCGGGCTTTGCAGCAAGCAACTTACCTAAAGCAGCTTGCTTGGAGCCGAGCTGGAGGAAGTCAGGCGCTGTATCAGTTGCTGCACGCAATCCCTTAAGCAGCCAGACATAATACAGCGGAGGGAAAAAGGTCACTCTTGTTAGGCGGCGGCGGCGGCGGCGGAGAAGAAGAAGAGGAGGAGAGCGGCTTCGCTTGCCAAACGCCGGAATGGGGGCTGCGTCTTGTGGCCGGCTTCAGGCTTATTTACCGCGACTCTCTCTCGGTGCCCCCCGCCCGTCTTTCTGACATATACACAGACACGCGCGCGCACGCACACTCACTCACACACACTTATACAGACGCCTCCTTTTCCCTCCTCCTTCCCTCCCTCCCTCTCTCGCTCTCTCTTCTCCACCCCCACCCCCCCACAGCCCGCCCTCGATCTGCAGCTCGGAAAGTGCAAAGCAGCCGGGAGACAGATTGAGTTTTGTCGCTAATTTCCCAGGGTGAACATTTACCAGCCTGCGACTTCAAGTCAGCAAAAAAAAAAAAAAAAAAAGCAAGCAGCTGCACACGCGCCCGCTGGAGGCGAGCCGCGGGGACGGTTGTTGGTGGCGGGCTGGCAAGCGGGCGAAGATGCCAACCTTTTGTGGTTGGTGGGCGAGCGGGCTGCGGGGCGACGAGACGCGCTTGGCCGAAGGAGAGGAAAAAAAAAAAAAGGAGCGGAGCGGCTACTCTCCACTGTTAACCCAGCGGGTAACGGCTCGGTGCAAGCGAGGGTCTCTCTTGCAGGCGCCTCTCCTCCTCCTCTTCCTCCTCGGTTTGGAAAGGCTCGCCTTGCCTTCCACCCCGCCAATCCCACCCTCGAGCCCAACGCCCCCTGAGTTTGGTGGGATTGTATTCGCAAAAGCTTCCCCCCCCCCCGGTTGAGATGATGATGTTTGGATTATGAAGCCTGCCTGTTTTGTAAAGCCGGCAAACTTTGGGGCTCTTCTCCCTTTGGTCAATCGCCGATCCGGGCGCCTGGGAAAGTGGGAAGATTTTTTTCTCTCTCTCTCTCTCTTTTTCTAAGAGAGCCCAGAAAAAAAACTTTCTTGGAAAGTTTGAGACCGTGCTCGGCTCAGGTTTTTCCGCACTGTCTTGAGCCGCGTCTCTTTTAAGGCTTTTATAAGAAAGCCGAAAAGGGCTTTTGCAGCGGTGAGTTCCGTAGGCCACCCCCGCGAAGACCTGTGCGACGTGGATCTCAGGGGTCGTTGGGACGGGCCGCCCCTTAAACTTCCCTGGGTGCCAGAGGGACGGGGACGTCCTTCCAAAGACGCATGTCTTAGCATCGGGGGGGGGGGGGGTTGATCAGAGTTGCTGTTCTTGCCCAAACTCTGCTCCCAGTTCCAATGGAATCTATGGATCTCCCCTCTCTCTCTCAATGAAAGTCAACGGATTTCTAAAAGCGAGGCTGTGTTCTTTCGGCGTACCTTGGGATGGTAAAATACCCGTCGGTCAACAACGGATCTACTTACTGTGCAAATAACTCCCTCCCTCCCTTCCCCTCTCTTCCATTTCTAAGTCAATCTAGGGAGCGAGAGAAAAAGGGGGGGGGGGGGGAAACCGATTAAAATTTGTGAATGCACTTTGCAGACTTCAAAGGGATTCTCTCTTGTCTGCTTGCTTGGAACTTCGCACTAAGCCACAGCCCGCTTCAACCCCCCCCTTTTTTTTCTTTAAAGGTGCCAGTTTAGATTTTCCTCCTTTCTTAATTTTTTTTTTAAATCTCTTATTGGAAAGGGCCTTTTTCAAGGCTACCCCTCCTGTAAATCACCTCAAGCTTTGGAAGATCTGACATCCTACCTCGCTTCCCCCCCTCCCCAAAAAAAACCTTGATAATCCAGCAGTCCTGACCCCTAACCGCATTAATCATCAAAGCCACAAAAGAAGAGCAGAATTGCAGTTTTGGAAGAGCCCTATTTAAATCCCTGCAACCGGTCTCCCCTTTCCCAATCTTGACATCTAGGTAGCCACCACTCCAGGACAGTCAAACTCGGGCAAAGTCCCAAGTGTAAGTTTATGCAGAAGTTTTACCCCTCTCTGGGTTGCAATACTCCCAATGGCCAATAGAGGGTGGGCAAAGGACATATTAACTCTTTGCTGCCTTTTGCGGGTCATCCCGAGTTTTGCAACCTCTCCCTTTGGTACCCTATTTAGGGCCGCGGGGCTGGCTGCCGTAGATTCCCAAAGCAGGGACCAGAAGTAGTAAGGCTTGCGGCTCCTTTTCCCACCCAAAGGACGGACCCTGCAAACTCAGACCGCCTCCCGTTCAGAGGTGGCGTCTTGCAAACGCCACTTCCCCACCCACCCCTCTCCAAAGTGACCTCTCCGGTTCTCTTTCCAGCAAAAGCGTTCGGTGGCCGGCGAGGACAAGACAGACACACACACACACACACACAGAGAGAGAGAAGCAAAGCCGGGGCTTTGCGCGCGGAGAGAAGGGGAGAATTAAAATCAGAACAAATGGTACAGCTAATGAGGACAATTAAATTAATTACGTTAAAGGAGATGAAAATCCGCGTGCACTGATTTTTTTTCTTCTTCCTCTTTTTTTTCTCCTTCCTTCCTTCCACACCCGCCCCTCCCCACCGCCGCCGTCTGTATGATCTGTTACCCCTCGCTGGCAGCGCTCCCCCGTAATTCATGGCAACTGATTAGTGCATCTATGCAAATCTTTGTTTAAATCATTCAACTAATTAAATGATGGGATTATTCCTCCGCCGACGGTGACATCACGCGCGGTAATTAGTCCTCTATTTGGACTACGGCAATAAGATACCCGGTGTCAACACCAGCCTTAAACACTTTGTCACTTTTCGCGTGAGCGCGCGCGGGCGCGCGGGCGTGTGCAAGGGCGCCTGAAACAAACAGCTTAGCGTTTAATTGCTCTCCCCACCGCCACTCTACCAATCAAGGACTCTTTTTTGGGAGAGGGAGAGAGAGAGAGAGAGAGAGAAAGGGGGGTGGGTGGGAGAGAAAAACTTGGTGAGTAATATGCCAAACCACATGTGTAAGGGAATAAAATAGAATACTTAACATTCCGCTCCATGCCATTCATTTCCCTCTAAAATGTAATGATAATTAGATGGGTCATAAAAATGCTCTTCTTTTCATTATGACTGATGAAATGCATTAAAGCTGACAGGGTATTACCTGACAGTAATTAGGTTTTGTCATGAATTAAATTATTTGAAAGCAGGCTCTTTCCCTCATTCATATATATATAATTATATAGGCAAAATAAAATGGGGGGAAGTTGCCTATCTATAGATATATAGATATATATATAGGCAAAATAAAATGGGGGGAAGTTTCATCCTTTCTTCGGGATCCTATGAATTATTCACATACAAGCAAGAGGAGGGAGAGGAACAAAAATAGAGAAGTGGGTTACTAGCTTAAAAGAAAACCACTTTCTGTGCACGGGGTTTGCCTGATCTTGTGTGCCGAGGCTGGAAAAGATTCAGGTCTATGGGATGCAGGGAAGGTAGGGGTGGAGAAGTAAGGAAAGGGGCTGGGTGGGGAAGAGCAAAGGCATCTGGCAGGAAAGAAACAGTTTAATCCCTTGGTTTGAGCTGGACTCCTGCTTGCCCTCCACAAATTGTATAGTTTGTTGGGGGTTTTTTTGCTCCCATCCCTGAAAATACCACCACCGGCCCAAATCACCCTTCACAAGTGGTTCAAACACTCTCCAAACCAGCCAGAATTTGCTTCTATTGTTTAATCAAGCTGTAAAGGCTCAATCTAGACAAAACAAAACCTTTTTTCTTTTCTTTTCCCAGTTACAGTTCAAGGATTGAAGAGGGGGATTAGGGAGGGAGGGAGAGAGAAAGAGATGAAGGGTAGTTTAAAGACAACTACAGACTCGCTATTTAAAAAAAACATCTCCAGCATTTAAGCTCTTCCCTCTTTGAAAGATTCCATTTCTCCCCCAAATCTCCGCTTGCTTCCTCTTCCTTTTGCTATTTGTTCACCTATGTATATAAAATCCACCCCAAAAAGGGGCCTTTTCCCCGCACAAAGGGGGGAGTGAAAAGGAGGGGAGAGAAAGTTGCTTTAAAAAAAGGGGGGGGGGACTTACCTTTTGTGCAAGAACAGACTTGTGCAGGAAAAATAAATACCGAGACACAGCAGTCCTTCCAGTTTCACAGCTCCGAGACTTCTGCTTTCCCGCCCCCCACAAACACACTTTTTTAAGGGGCACTTGCAATTATATAGATATTTAGGTTTTTTTAAAATCTGTTTGGATCCCCCCCTCCTTCCCTGCTGATGAGAAATATTTCTGTACAGTCCCAGCCTGGCGTATTGGGAAGCCTCTGATTGCGAAGCAGCAAAGGGAAGGAATAAAATGTATAATCTTGCTTTTTTTTCCCCTCCCCCTCTTTCAAAGTATAGGTTTTTGGGTTGTTGTTGTTTTTTTCCCAAAGAAGCCACTTCTGCAGCACCCTTATTTCAGGAGGTACAAATGGTCCTTGGTCATCTTGTTCAATTCTATCTCCAAGTTTGAGTTGTAGCTCTTTTTCTTCCTTCTTTTCCTCCGATTCCTCTTTCCCCTTGCTTCCTTCCTTCCTTGCTTGCTTGCTTCCTTGCTCTCTCTTTCCTGACTTTCTTCCCCAGCACAGCGCAAAAAACCTGAGTGCGCTGGCAGCCCTCCTTCACTATTTAAACACCTCCAAGCAGGTCCCTAGTTAGCAGCAATCTTCGGCTCATCCAAGAAGCTGACAAGGACGGTTAGAAAAGGCTGTACATGTTGCTCTAATGGACCTCATTAAGTTCTACTTACAGATGTTCTCTTAACATAATTGATCTGCGGTGAGTTGAGAGGGCTGCAACTTATTCCCTAGCCCCCAATTATGGTTGGGTAATTAGATCCCCAACCTCCAATTTTTCACATTCACCCTTCTAACATCCCAAAATATCAAAGTATCTCTTTCTCACCAAAGCTCACACTCCCTCCCTTCACCGGACTTGACTCCACTCACTATATTGACAGTTAGATATACGCTAACCTTTGTAGTGACGCGGGTTTTAATGGTGCATTCACTCCATTGACAGAACTCTTGGGGTTTTTTTTTCTTTTTCTTTCTTTCTTTCTTTCTTTCTTTCTTTCTTTCTTTCTTTCTTTCTTTCTTTCTTTCTTTCTTTCTTTCTTTCTTTCTTTCTCCCTCTCTCTCTCTCTCTCTCCTTCCCTCCCTCCTTCCCTCCTCCTCCTTCCCTTTTAACCCTCTGAAACAAAAGGGTAAGAAAAAGAAAAGAGCAACTCTCTGGCTTGTATAGTTTGTACTTTTGATAAAAGGTTCCACTGATGAGCTTTGGCAGTTGAGGTTCTTTTCTAATGTCTTTTTATCTGAATTAATTCCTCAGATGAAAACTTTAAGGAACAATGAAAAAGAGAGGTACGGCTCTGAAATAGTGAGAAGAGGGGAAGGGGGAAAAAAAATTACATGGCACACCTGGGACAGATGAAGCCAAACTCCGGCTTTTATAATGCCAATCAGCAAGGCTGTTATCATCCCTCTAATTAGGAAAGCAGCCTAAAACAGAGAGCGCTGGGGAAATGGTAATGTTATGGTTTTGCACTTAAAAGGGGAGAGATTTCCTACCCTGTAAGAATCCAGGATTGGGGTTGACAAGTCCTTTAATTAATGGGCTGGATTCCCCGTGTGTGTGCACATTGGGAGTGCATTTTTCAATTCATAAAAGTGGACAAAAGGGGAGAAGGAGAGTGTGTGTATGTGTGCACGCAAGCGAGCGTGCTGTGTTTGTGTGCAGGAAAGGCACAGAGAAGAGGTGAAACAGAAAGAAGGGTTTGGGGGGGGGAGGAAATGAAAAAAAGAAAAGGAGTCCATTTGTTTTTGAAGGAGAACAGAGTTCACAAGCTACCTTTCTTTTAACCCCCAAAGGATTCTACATGGAGCTGCGCTTGAGCTGTTTGCCAATGGATTTGAAAGCTGCAGCAGGGGGGAAAAAAAAAAAAAAGCCCAAGGCCATCAGGCGAATAAAAAAAAAAAAAAAGTTTGGGAAAGAGAGCGCATTTGGAATCTGAGAAGGCCCTCTTGCTTCTTCTATATATTCTTTTTTAACTTTCCACTTGGAAGGGCCTTTTAAGTACAAGGCTGCATCTGGACCGGCCCAATCAAAGAGCTTTTAAGAACCAAATTTGTTAAAAGAGCATTTCGATTTGTCTATCTGGTGGATGAAACCGTTTCTTTGAGGCTGTTCCTGTTCTGGCATTATTCTAGGGCAGTTTGGATTTTGCTTCTTCTTCTGATAACTCTGGGAATGGAGCATGAACTGCTTGACAAGAGAAAGCAGGATTTGGCCCAGACCAAGTTGCATGGACAATTGCAGTTTATTCTTCAGCGAACTGGGCGAGCTTAGCTACATCAGTGCTCCCAGCCAGGCCTCCAAAATTACGCATGGGAGCTCAGTGGAGGAAGCACTTATATTTGGAAGATATATATATTTATTATTTATTAGTTCAATTTATATGCCGCCTTTCTCCAAAGACTCAGGACTCAGTTGTGTTTTCTTCAGAAAATACTATGATCAAACAAACTAAAAAAGCTCTGGTGGCGCAGTGGTTAGAAGCAGTATTGCAGGTAAACTCTGCTCACAGCCCGGAGTTCAATCCTGACCGGCTCAAGGTTGACTCAGCCTTCCATCCTTCTGAGGTCAGAAAATTGAGGACCCAGATTGTTGGGGGCAATATGCTGACTCTGTAAACCACTCAGAGAGTGCTGTAAAGGAGCAGTCCCCAACTTTTCCACCTAGGCGGCATGGCACGGGGGTGGGGGGGAGGAGTTGTGAGTGACAGGTGCACAGGCATACACACAGCTCCATTAGTGTGAGCAGGCGGGCGAACGCACCCTCCACACGCTCCACTCACTCCGCAGGGCATGTGAACGGAGGGTGCTTGGGCTCATGCGCAAATGGAGCTTTGCGTGTGAGCATAAGGGCCTGCCACTTGTGGGAATGTAGTTTCATAGGCACACCATTTGCCTATTGCTCATGTGGCCCAGTTTCAAGCAGACCACGGCCCAGTAATTGGGGACCCCTGCTGTAAAGCACTATGGAGCATTGGGGCAGTATATAAGTCTTAAGTGCTATTGCTATTGTTATGGCTAAAACGTGATATAAGAACCAAAGCTCAATGTTTCTGGAATTTGTGCTTTCTGCAGTTTTCTTAATCTTACCCAAAACCTTGGTTAAGGATCCTTTTTTTTAAAAAAAAGCTTCCACCCATTGGCTGTTGTCCTACCCTTGGGAGCCCTAGAGAATAAACCCACACCACCTTCTCTCCAAGTATTAGAATAGAATAGAATAGAATAGAATAGAATAGAATAGAATAGAATAGAATAGAATAGAATAGAATAGAATAACAGCGTTGGAAGGGACCTTGGAGGTCTTCTAGTCCAACCCCCTGCTTAGGCAGGAAACCTTACACCACTTCAGGGAAACAGTTATCCAACCTCTTCTTAAAAACTTCCAGTGTTGGAGCATTCACAACTTCTGGAGGCAAGTTGTTCCACTGCTTAATTGTTCTAACTGTCAGAAAATTTCTCCTTAGTTCTAGGTTGCTTCTCTCCTTGATTAGTTTCCACCCATTGCCTCTTGTTCTACTCTCAGGTGCTTTGGAGAATAGCTTGACTCCCTCTTCTTTGTGGCAATCCCTGAGATGATGGAACACTGCTATCATGTCACCCCTAGTCCTTCTTTTCATTAAGCTAGACATACCCAGTTCCTGCAACTGTTCTTCATATGTTTTAGCCCCCTGTCCCCTAATCATCTTTGTTGCTGTTCTCTGCACTCTTTCTAGAGTCTCCACATCTTTTTTACTGAATATTGCTACCATACTTCTGCCTTCTCTTCTTTAAACTAAACATATCCAATTCCTTTAATTAGTTATTTATCACCAAAGTTTCCTCTCTTCCCCCCCCCCCATTCAATCATATCCGATTTTCAGCGATTTTCTAGACAACTTCTTACATGGTTTTTTTTGGGAGGGGGAGAGAGGGCAAAGCTTTTCAGAAGTGGTTTGCCGTTATACTTACTTCCTAAGGCTGTGATAAAGTGATTGTGCTAAGCTCACCCAGCTGGCTTTGGGTCCAAGGTGGGACTCAAACTCACAGTCTCCATTTTTGAGCCTGATTCCTTGACCACTACACCAAACTGGCTCTCAAAGCCCCCTAAGTCAAACTGAATTATTCACAGTTAGCCCTTGACTTATGACTGTAATTGTAAAAAAGCTGTGGTGGCGCAGTAGTGAAGAGTGCAGTACTGCAGGCTACGTCTGCTGCCTGCTGGCTGTCAGCAGTTTGGCAGTTCGGGTCTTACCGGCTCAAGGTTGACTCAAGCCTTCCATCCTTCCGAGGTGGGTAGAATAAGGACCCAGATTGTTGGGGGCAATAGGCTGACTCTGTAAACTGTTTAGAGAGGGCTGTAAAACACTGTGAAGCGGTATATAAGTCTAAGTGCTATTGGTAATTGAGCTTGGAATTATGGTTGTAAATTGTGCTGTTTTTGTTAAGTGTGACCAACCCAATTTTATGACTATTTTTGCATCAGTCATTAAGCAAACAAGGGCTGATGGCAGGGGTGAAATGCTTCCGGTTCGGACTGGATCGTCCGATCCGATAGCGATGGAGGCGGGTGGTTCGGAAAACCGGTAGCAAAAATCCCTGCCCCCCCCAATTGCCCAGCTGAGCCGCACAATCATCAGAGGCTTTTTTTTTTATTTTTAAAAGCATTTTTTCTACAACCTCTTTAGCCGAAAAAATGCTTTTAAAAGTTAAAAAAAAAAGCCTCTGATGATCATGCGGCTTAGCTGGGATCATCAGAGGCTTTTTTTTTTTTAAAAAAGGAAGCCTCTGTCTATCAGGCAAGTCAGCTGGGATCATCAGAGGCTTTTTTTTTTTTAAAAAAGGAAGCCTCTGCCGATCAGGCAAGTCAGCTGGGATCGTCAGAGGCTTTAAAAGCATTTTTTTTACAACCTCTTCAGTCAAAGAGGTTGTAGAAAAAATGCTTTTAAAAGTTTTTTTTAAAAAAAGTTGGCCACGCCCACTCAGTCATATTACACACCCACCCACCAAGCCACGCCCACAGAACCGGTAGTAACAAATTTTACATTTCACCACTGGCTGATGGCCATTGAAACTTTGAATTCAGATGGTACGTATTTTTAGGGAGAGAGGTTCTATTGTAACTTTGAGAGGTTTCTAAGTGACTGGTTAAGTTAAGCAAGGACTACATATATGCACTTACTCCATGGGTTAATTTAAAGGCAATGAGTCACCTAGGAACTTGGTCATACATGCAAATACTTATGTGATTGCTGGGCTACCATTCAATCAGATAATTTATAGCAGGGACGGCTAACCTTTTTGTCGTTGCGTGCCGAAAGTGCGCATGCATGTGCCTGCACTCATAATGCAACGTGCGCATGACCCCCTGTGCATGCATGCGCGCATCCCCACGCTACCCCCACCCCCCCTGTTTTTGGTCCCAGCCTCCTGGGGCCGTTTTTGGTCCCAGGAGGCTGCAGGGAGGCCTGCTAGGCCCAAAATGGGCCGCGGGGAGTGCACTCCCCCGCCCCCCTTGCACTCCCCCGCCCCCACGCATGTGCGCATGACGCCACGCCCCCTGCATATGCACACATGACCCCCCCGGGTATGCGCATGCATCTCCCGGATGCGCCCCGCTACCCCACGCATGCACGGCAGAGACCCGAAAATCAGCTGACCGGCAGGAGGTGGAGCTGAGCTGGGCAACGGCTCACGGGCCTGCAGACAGGGCTCCGTGTGCCACCTTGAAATTTTTATTTTATTTTTATTTCTTATACATATATTGTAAATGTACATTCCCTCATCTATAATTGATCATACATATACATATTTTTTTTCTAAAAGCATAAAAATAAGACATTTTAATTACATTTGGGGTTGCTCTTCTACCCTTTCTTTTCCCTCATTTTACAACAAACCTTCTTCTTTCTTTCCCTTCCCTACCTCCTCTCCTCTCCTACTTTCTTCCTTCCTCCTCTCCTTCCTCTTCCCTACTTCCCCTTCCTTTCCCCCACTCCTCCCCTCTTTTCCCCCTTTCTAGCCTTCTCTCCTGCTCTTTTCCCCTATCCTTTCTTCCTCTCCTTTCTCCTTTCTTCTATTCCTCTCTCTCTCTCTCTCTCTCTCTCTCCCTCTCCTCTTACTGTCTACTCCACCACAAATTGATGACGTGGCTTTTTCACCAAATGAGCTGAATCCGTAGGGGTGATTTTAAATAATTTTAATTAATTTTAATTAATTTTAAATTGATTTTAATGTTTATGTAATTTTTTGCTCGTTCTTGTAAACCGCCCTGAGTCCTTCGGGAGAAGGGCGGCATATAAATTACATAAATAAATAAATAAATAAATAAATAAATAAATAAATAAATAAATAAATAAATAAATAAATAAATAAATACATACATACATACATACATACATACATACATACATACATACTCCTCTTTTCTTTCTTTCTCCTTTGTTGTCCAATATTTCCCCTATTTGGTATCCGAGCATCCCCAATTTTCTATTAATATATACTTTCTTTCTAACTTCCTTTCAGTTTTACCTAGTCTATCACTTCTATCATCATAATTGTACATTTATATTAGAATACATTCTTTCTCCCCCCCATCCCCCTTTTCCATTTACTCTGGTGCCATCTGAGTTTCTATTTCTTTTTGTCTTCTCCCTTATTTATCTTTCTCTTATCTAATCTCTGTGTGCCACCTGTGGCACATGTGTCATGGGTTCACCATCACGGATCTATAGGATTAGTAATAAAGTGGCAATTCCAATACTCTTCTTCTCTATTCACCTAATTTGTCTATCATGTTGGGATATCTTTGATAGCTTGCCTTTTCAATATTGGTAGCTTTTGATCTTCCAGAATGTGACTTTTATTATTTTTGGTTTTTTTTTGTTGACCCAGTCAAGAAATCATCCAATATCTTTATGAATTTGAACTCAGATCTGTCCTAAACCAGGAGGTTTCGGTGTTCTGCAGGATAATTCCTTGCTCTGTTCTGGTGCTAAGGCTACCTTCAGAAGTTCTTATCTCATTCACTCAAATAAAAAGTGTGGCTTTATGTGGGAGGCATAAGCTTTTCCATATCATTTTGAATCAAGGTTTAGATTTATGGATGATTAAGGAGGGGGTTTCCTTGGCCATACAGACATTTTGGATTTTCTTCCTCTTAATTTCCTTTGAATCCCAAATTTCACTTCTGAAGTTTTACAGAGGATTATATTATGCATAGAGGTAGTTGATTTTAAAACCAATGAGACAATAAAGCTGAGAAGTTAATTTAGCTTTCAAAATTCCTTAAGAGTCACAGTTGAAGAAAAGCTCCCATCTTTAAGATTTGAGTTCTGAGTTAAAAAAAAAACCAAATTTGGGCAAAAAGATACGCTTGGAGTTGAAGAATTTTGTTCCAAGTGCCAGGGCTAAATGATGCTAAATTAGGTATAATATATAACATTTAACACTACTAACTTACACGGCTTACTGGTTTTGACTAAAAGTGCTGCATGAACTAAAGTGATACAGATTTTACAACAAACACTAGTTCAACACGAAGTACAAACTTAGATATAGAATTTAAACAGGTCAAGCTGTTCCTGTTACATTAGGAACAATCTCACTCTAAACCTTGTTCTATCTTTTCTTGTTCTGCTTCATACAATCTGTTCTCTTCCACATTGCTTTTCTTGTAGCTCCTACTATCAGAAGCATTTTCAAAAAAATCTTCTTGTAACCCAGTTTGATTTACAAAAGTGCAGCACTTAAATAATACAATAGAATCATAGAATCTCCAAGTTGGAAAGGGCCATTGAGATCAACCCCTTGCTCAGGGTGGAAACCAAATTAAAAGCATTCTCACCAGAAGTCATCTATTTGGACATTTCTGTGAAGGGGAACCCACCTATGGTAACGATTTCCACTGTTGAACTGTTCACGCAGTTAAGACATATTTTTCTAAAATCCAGTTGGAATCTACCTTCCTGAACCTTAAATCCATTTCTGTACTTTCTGCAGTCTGGAACAAGAAAGAACAGGCATTGACCTTCTGTGTGACATCTTTTCAGGTATTTGAAAAGTTACTACCATATTCCACACACACACACACACACACACACACACACACACACATAAGAGCCTTGGTGGTGCAGTGGACTAAACTACTGCTGTTAAAGTAGCACTTTAGCACAGAGGTTTCTTGGCAACGTTTCGATGAAGTCTCGAGCACAACCAAGCCCCCACCTAAACAGAACACACACCCATCCAATCAGAGCACAGCCAACCCCCCCATCCAATCAGAGCACAGCCAAACCCCCAACCAATCAGAACACACCTCCACCCAATCAGAACACAGCCAAGCTCCCACCCAATCAGTTCACACCCCCACTGGCAGTTAAAAGGAAGAAACAGCTGCGATCACACACATTGCTCCTAGAAGCACGAAGCCGAAGACACCAGCCTGATGATGACGAATGAGACTTCGTCGAAACGTTGCCAAAAAACCTCCAATTTTACGCGGGAGAAAACCCGAATAACCAAAGACCTACATACAAACACCTGCGAAAACCTCAGAATATATATATATATATATATATATATATATATATGTATATGTATATGTATATGTATATGTATATGTATATGTATATGTATGTATATACAAAAAAAACCTTGGCTACGTAGGGAAAACCTGGCTAGAAGAAAAACACACATAAACCCTACGAAGAAGTAAGAAAATATATATATATATATATATATATATATATATATATATATATATATATATATATATATATATGTTTTTCTTCTAGCCAGGTTTTCCCTACGTAAGCAAGGTTTTTTGTAGCTCAGAACCGAGTAGATGTGATTCTACTAAGCTGGAGCTACAAAAAACCTTGGTTACGTAGGGAAGAAAAGATATCTGGCCCAAATGGAACAGAATGCAGTGATTATTTCCATGATTCAGAAATCATGCTTTTGTTGAGGCGGCCGTATCATGGACCTGGCTAATTTCAGTCAAACAATAAAATCGCATTTATCTTCTTTCTATCAATATCATAGTTTTATGGCTCATGTTTAATTTGCACTCAAGTACTCAAGGGCTGCTGTTATCCCTATCAAATACTTGTACAAGTTTTGTTTTGTAAGCAAAGGATTTTGTCTCTATTACGTTTTCATTAATTTTTCCAAGCCATTAATTTGAATTTTATTTCTTATCTTTCAGGATATTAGCATTTCAGGGTATTAGTGTTGTACCACCTGAAAATTTGTTACATATTTTATTTTTTCATCATTAATGATCACACTGAAGAGTAAAGTGTCCAGGACTAAACTTAGTGTCACTCAGTTGATAACACTTGGCCAGTTTGATGAACAACCATTGATATACATTTTGAATATAATTTTCAAACCAGCTATGTCTATGGAGATTCTCAGTCATCCAGGTCATGGTTGTCCCAAAGGTGCTTGTTTCAAAAGGCAAGTGGATTTTGTTTTTTCCTTGAAGATGTTTTGTTTCTTATCCCAGAAGCTTCTTTAGTTCTGACTCTGAAGAAGCTTCTTGGATGAGAAGCAAAATGTCTTCAAAGAAAAATCAGAAAGTCTACTTGCCTTGTTGTGGTCTGCCAGCAGTCTGCGGAGCTGGCAGCAGAGTAGGACAGTGAGGAGGCTGGGGAGGAACATGGGCCAGTCCTGGAGTTTGGGGAAGGCCCGGACGAGGGCTCTACATCGGAGGCAGAGATGGGGCCAGGGCCATCTGGGAGTGATGCACGGACTCCGGAGCCTCCAGAGTCAGACAGCAGAGAGGCAGAGGAACAGGAGGAGCCTCGTTGTTGGAATCAGCTACAATCCACACAGGCCGCTGATGGGCCACAATAGAACCTATGGCATGTGTGCCACAGGTGGCACGCAGTGTTCTCTCCGTGGGCATGCGAGCCATCACCCTAGTTCAGTCTGCCGCGCATCAGCCATCATAAAACATAGCACCCAACCTCCGTGGTCAAACGACTGCATTTCAGGTGCTTGGCAACCAGTTTGCATTTACAACTGGCTGCAGCATCATTATGCTGCATAATTGTTAAACAACGTAAAGAGATATCTAGGACAAATTAAAATACAGTGCAATTTTACAAGAAATGTCAAATATACAAGCACCTTGTAATTATTACAGGATAAAAGTCAAGGACTACCTATATCTTCCAATTATCTGGCATTTCAGCAGTCCTATAAGAAATTTCCAGACTTGTAGTTGCTTACATTGCATTCCAGAAGTTATCATCTCCTGTGCCAACCACGACCTTCCTTGGGTAGGTAGACCCTTCTCATGGCCACTCATGAAACATCTGCAAGAAAAGCCCCCCCGGAGAGGTGCTTGTATAATTGACATTTCTTGTAAAATTGCACTGTATTTTAATTTGTCCTAGATATCTCTTTACGTTGTTTAACAATTATGCAGCATAATGACTCTGATAAATAAATAAAATTAGGACTCTGCCTTTGATTTTTCCAGTATGTCAACATTTTCTACTTCCTTCGTGGTGATAAGATGTTGTTGGATAGCAAAACGACAGGGAAAATGGGGTGGAGCAGATCTAATAATTTGTGGCATGTGAACTTTATAAGTAACAATAGAATCAACTTCTCTCCTGTTTCCGATTATATTGACCACCAGGAAGTGACTATAAACACCACACAGGATAAACATGCTTTAAAAATAGAAAAAAAATTCCCCTCCCTGCAAAAGAAGTGGGAGGGGGGGAGTCATGTAAAACCTTCTACGCGGAGACATGATGTAATCCAACATCCATATCTCTTTAACCTAAGAATTTAAGGGAAGGTAGACTACATATATATATATATATTTATAATTTGGAATCTCCTGTTTCCTTTCACTCTTCTGAATTTGTACTTCTGGCTCAGCAAGTCTCAAAGCCTGTTTGATACTTAGTTTGAGAGGAGGAAAAAAAAATAAGTGAAATATGTTTTCAAATGAAAGGGACGTGGTGGGTTTTTATTTTTGAAGTGGCGAGGAAAAAGCTTTGTAGGCTAACTAGTGAACATTTGACCTGTCTACTTCTAATCAAATTTAGAGCAAACCAGCATCCGCTGTTGATTTCAGAGGCTGGTTTATTCAGAGGAAAACACATTTGGTTAAGTTGAAAGCAACACCAAGCATCATTAGCTTCTCCCTGGCGTCACACGTGGGCAGCGGCATGCGGAATGCACAAACAGTGGCATTGCGATACTCCTGTGCATGTATTGTGATAATGCACACATATGGGTTGTCCTCGATTTATAACATTGGTTTAATGACTGTTTGAAGTTACAGTGACACTGAAAAAAGTGATTTACGACCAGTCCTCACATATACAAACCAGGGGTGAGTTCTACTTACCTTTACTACCGGTTCACAGTGGGGCTGTGCACGCGAGCTCGTGCTCTTCTGCGCATGCGCAGAAACATTCTGGTGACATCAGAGTCGGTGGGCGGAACCTCCCGCCGATTTTACTACCGGTTCTATAGAACTGGTGCAAACCGGGGGCAACCCACCACTAGTACAACCAATGCAGCATCCTCACAGGTATGTGATTCAGGGCCTCTGGCAGCCAGCATATATTTACAATGATTGCAATGTTCTGGGGGTCACATGATTGCCATTTGTGACCTTCCCAGCCAACTTCTGACAAGTAAAGTCAATGTGGGAAGTTGAATTCATTCAATGAGTGTGTGATTCACTTCCAACTGCACCGATTTGCTTAATAATCATTGCAAAAAGGCCAAAAAATTGGATGTGATTCACTTAATAACTGCCTTGCTTAACAACAGAATTCTGGTCTCCATTGCAGTCGTAAGTTGAAGACTATCTGTACAATATACAAAAGGGATGGTATTTGTGGCTCAACATTGTTTTTGGTATTAAAACAGGCTAAGAGATTAAAGTGATTTATTTAGTCTGAACTATACTGTCAATCCCCCCATGGTTTGTAGGTTATGCTGTATGGCAGGGGTGTCAAACTCACGGCCCACGGGGCGGATGCGTCACATGCTGGCCCGGCCACACCCGGTTTTGCAAAGGGAGAAAAAGTCCCGATACGTGACGTGATACTGCCATGCAGAGGTGGTATTCAGCAGGTTCTGACCAGTTCTGGAGAACCGGTAGCGGAAATTTTGAGTAGTTCAGAGAACCCGTAAATACCACTTCTGACTGGCCCCACCCCCATCTATTCTCTGCTGCCTGAGTCCCAGCTGATCAGGAGGGAATGGAGATTTTACAGTATCCTTCCCCTGCCACTCCCACAAAGCCATGCCACGCCCACAGAACCGGTAGTAAAAAAATTTGAATCCCACCACTGCCGCCATGACGACGCGAGTTTGACACCCTTGCTCTATGGCTTAGCCTGCTTGGGAACCACTCATTTGTGATTTATCTGACAAACCATCATTAAGTGATCCTCACCAGTTTAAAGTTGTCTACAACAGGACATTGTGGGTTTTTGCAAAGGGTGACCGTACTCTTATTTCTCTTGAAGTCCTAAAAGGTGTTCTTTTAATTTGTATTAATGCTCAGATTTTGCGTGCTGCCTGGAGCCCCAGAAAGTTAGAAATAGACGTGTTTTAAATATTAATGTGTGTGATTGAAGGCGTGTGCGTGAATGCACAAGCTAAGCACATCTGGGCTGGGGAACCCCTCCCCTACATGCAACAACTTTCAACTCTCATTTCAAAACTGCCAAGGTACAACAAACAGCTGAGGAAGGAAGGAAGGCAGGCTGGGGTTTATCAAGGCAATGCAGAGTGTCCTCTTTGTGTAAGAAGCCCAGACAATAGCAGTTTACTGAACAGCTGAAAGCATTTTCTAATGAATAAAACAAATTTATCCTAAAGGGGAAAAATGAGGAGCCTTCATGAAAAACCCTGTTCAAAGGACGGAAATTATAGCCTTCGACAAAAGTGTTGTTAAGGAAAACTTTTAAACACTCTCAATTTTCTTAAATGGCTTTTCAGACACAGTTGTGTTCACTACCCTTTTCCCCTGCCTATAGGTATCAAAATGAATGTTGCTTATTCTTGAGGATATGATGTTTCATAAATAGTCATTTCGAATCTCAGGGAAACAAAGCAGTTACTGTACTCCCATTGTGTTTCCATTCTCCTGAGATTTGAAAGGTAATCGGTAACAGCCAGGCTCAGGCTGTGTTTTCTTGGAATTAAGAGCTTATGTGCCAAGGATTGCAAATTAAGGGATTTTCTTTCACTCCCGGTAGTGAACCATTTTGGGGTCCTCGGTGCTCCCTGACCTTGGTTGTTTTCTTGCAGACATATCATTACCAAATGCACTGATGATGTTACCTAGTTTGGTATGAAAGTTTAATCTCATAGTTCAAGGGTCTAGGACAGGGGTGTCAAACTTGATTTCATTGAGGGCCGCATCAGGATTGTGTTTGACCTCAGGGGGTACCAATTTCAGTTTCTGAACCTTCAAAGCAGCGGTGAAATCCAGCAGGTTCTGACAGGTTCTGGAGAACTGGTACTGGAAATTTTGAGCAGTTCGGAGAACTGGTAAATACCACCTCTGGCTGGCCCCAGAGTGGGGTGGGAATGGAGATTTTGCAGTATCCTTCTCCCAGGAGTGGGGAGGGAATGCAGTATCCTTCCCCTGGAATGCAGTAGGAATGAAGCAGGGGTGAAATGCTCCCAGTTAGGACTGGATCGCCCGATCCGGTAGCAATTGAGGCAGATGGTTCGGAGAACTGGTAGCAAAAATCCCTGCCCTCCCCTCTATTGCCCAGCTGAGCTGCGCAATCATCAGAGGCTTTTTTTTTTATTTTTAAAAGCATTTTTTCTACAACCTCTTTGGCTGAAAAAATGCTTTTAAAAGTAAAAAAAAAAAGCCTCTGATGATCGCACGGCTCAGCTGGGATCATCAGAGGCTTTTAAAAGCATTTTTTTTTTTTACAAATGTCGAGGTTATAGAAAAAATGTTTTTAAAAGGAAAAAAAGCCTCTGCCGATCAGGCAAGTCAGCTGGGATCGTCAGGGGCTTTAAAAGCATTTTTTAAACAACCTCTTCAGCCGAAGAGGTTGTAGAAAAAAATGGTTTTAAAAGTAAAAAAAAAAAAGTTGATCACGCCCACTCAGTCATATTAACCCCCCACACACACACACACACACCAACAGAACCGCCCACAGAACCGGTAGTAACAAATTTTACATTTCACCACTGGAATGGAGATTTTGTAGTATCTTTCCCCTACCATGCCCACCAAGCCACACCACGCCCACCAAGCCATGCCCACAGAACCGGTAGTAAAAAAAGTTGGATTTCACCACTGCTTCAAAGATAAACCCATGTAGGATGCAGGGGAATAGTCTAACCGCATGGTAACTGCATCATGATCTCCCAGGAGTCCTTTACATTTTAGGTGGGGCGATAACTGACACACCAGCCAGAGCTCGGTAAAAAGTATCCTTCAGTTACCTCCACTGTCCAGGTCTAGGATAACTCCTATGGGAAAAGAGTTACACTAATATTGAAAAAATGGCAGAATAGAATCATTAAAGAAAGGATGCCAAAGGAGGGACAGAGGGATATGTGAATGACGAAAATGAAAACATTTTTAAAATTATTTTAAGTAATGAAATTGAATTATTGAATTGTCCTGCAGTGAGTTGTCTCCCAGTGAGTTGGCCATGGTAGGTTGACCGTGGCAGCAGCCATGAGTCTAGGAGGATGCTTAAATCAGAAGCCTGCTCTCTTAGGTTAGTGCTTCCTTCGCAAGAATTGTATAGGTATATCATCTGCCCAAGGAGCTGCTGATATAGTTCTACAGAGGAATTATTGAGCCTCTCATCTGCACCTCTATAATTGTCTGGTTTAGTTCTGCAACCCAACAAGACAGACACAGACTTCAGAGGATAATTAGAACTGAAGAAAAAACAATTACTACCAACCTGCCTTCCATTGAGGACCTGTATACTGCACGAGTCAAAAAGAGGGCTGTGAAAATATCTACAGACCCTTTACATCCTGGACATAAAGTGCTTCAACTCCTACCCTCAAAACGATAGCACTGTACACCAGGACAACTAGACACAAGGACAGTTTTTTCCCCGAACGCCATCACTCTGCTAAACAAATAATTCCTTCAACACTGTCAAACTATTTACTAAGTCTGCACTACTATTAATCTTCTCATTATTCCTATCACCCATCTGCTCCCACTTATGACTGTATGACTGTAAACTTGTTGCTGGTATCCTTACGATTTATATTGACAGTTTCCTAATATGATTTGATTGCTTATTTGTACCCTATGACTATCATTAAGTGTTGTACCTTATGATTCTTGACGAATGTATGTTTTCTTTTTATGTACACTGAGAACATATAAAGCACCAAAGACAAATTCCTTGTGTGTCCAATCACACTTGGCCAATAAAGAATTCTATTCTGTTCTATCTTTTCTTCCCCATAAAATAGGGAATTTCTTCCATCTTTTCTTCCAGGTTAGAAGTTGGAAAGAAGTTGGTTTAAGGAATCGGGAAGCTATGAAAGTGGCAGTTATGAGAAGAACTGCTGAAAGGAAGTGTTCTGGAGGTAACAAGTGTTGGGAGAGAGATATCTACACTGAGGGCAACACTGAAGGAGTTATGGTGGCACAGTGATTAGAATGCAATATTGCAGGCAAATTCTGCTGACTGTCAGCAGTTCGATTCTGACCGGCTCAAGATTGACTCAGCCTTCCATCCTTCCAAGGTGAGTAAAATCAGGACTCAGATTGTTGGGGGCAACAGTTTGACTCTGTAAACCGCTTAGAGAGGGCTGTAAAGCAGTGTGAAGCGGTATATAAGTCTAAGTGCTATTGTTATGCATTGTTCTCAGGGGTGTTGATGCACAGATGATTAAAATATCTGCCTTGACCCCTTCTATGCACATTGTGATGTCACAAGCATGGGGATGGAGACTGTTGCGCTGATTCCTGCCATTGCTGCTTCATTTTCATGTCTTTCATACCTTCCAACTGCAAGATATCATTAGTTGTGGCCCCAAGAGGTAATCTAACCTGACCTTGAAGATAAGGAGTAATGAAGGTTGCCAGAGTGTAGTGGGATAGGACCAGTTTAAGGGGCAAAATACCACTTTTATCCCTCTTAGTGATGATTTAAAACTGTTTCATATGATAGGGATGAAATAAGGCCAACTTAGTGCAACCAAGGGGGAAGACTGGAGATGATTGCAGATGATTTTCTCATGGTGAACTGCAACTGAGGACAGGGCAAATCTTGATCTTTTATTCCCCAAATAGTTTTACAAACTGAAAATAGATTCTTAACCAATGTTGAATAAGGAAAAAAAAAAGCTTTCATTCCTGTTTGATGTTTTATCACATTTTATTTTAATGCTGCTCTCAGGGTTTTTAAAATTTTCTTTTTGCACCTGAGCATTTTAAGCTTCAATTGATATTTTTATTATACATTCTACCAGATGCCAGATAGGCAGAAGGTACAATTTATCTCCCAATAAAAAAGAAATAAGATTTCCTGTGCATAGTTCCTTTCTTTTAGAATCTCTAATATTCTAGAGTAGCTGCTCATTACAGTACCTCATTTAATTACCTGCTATCTTTCCTTGTATTATTCAAGGTTGTAAACAGGGCAAGCCACAAAATATAAAAATAATGAAAAACAAGAAAAATCTAGAAGGGCAAGTCAGGAAAAGAGCACAGCTGATAGATAGATAGATAGATAGATAGATAGATAGATAGATAGATAGATAGATAGATAGATAGACAGACAGACAGACAGACAGACAGACAGATAGATAGATAGCTATAGCTATAGCTATAGCTATAGATATACCAGTAGATATAGATATAGAGATAGATAGATAGATAGATAGATAGATAGATAGATAGATAGATAGATAAGGGAGAGAGAGAGAGAGAGAGAGAGAGAGAGAGAGAGAGAGAGAGAGAGAGAGAGAGGCAGGCAGGCATAGATAAGACAGACATAGATGATAGTAGATAGAGCTAGAGAGATATAGAGAGATGATGATAGATAGATATAGATCAGTGATGGCTAACCTTTTTGCCATCACGTGCCAGGAAGTGGGGGGACGGAGGAGGTTTGCGTGCGTGTGTGCCCACACCCATAATTCTATGCGCCCCGCCCCGCGCATGTGAGCGTGAACCCCCCTCCCCCCCTCTCCTGGCACGTGATGGCCCGGTAGGCCCATTTTTCTTTCTCACCTGGCTCCAGATCCTCTCTATGCATCTGGGGAGGGCAAAAACAGCCTTCCCCACTCCCTCGGAGGCCCGAAATGGCCCATTTCCCAACTTCCGGTTGGACAGGAAGTGACTTTTTTGCTGTCCCCAGCCTCCAGAGACTCCTAGCGCCAGAGCTGAGCTGGCGTGCCAGGAGACATGGCTCCAGGTGCCACCTGTGGCATGCGTGCCATAGGTTCGCCATCACAGATATAGATGATTGCTTGATAGATGGATATAGATAGATTATGATAGATAGAGATGGGTAGATATAGGTGATGATGATGATGATGATGGAGAGAAAGATATAGATGATGATGCAAATAGATAGATAGATGATAGACAGATGATAGATAGATAGAATGATGAAGATAGATTAGATAAATATAAATAGATGATGATGATGAAGTTAGATAGACGATAGATAGATAATGATAGAAGATAGATAGATAGGATGATGAAGATAGATATAGATAATGATAGATAGATTAGATAGATAGATAGATACTGTAGTTAGATGTAAACTATACTAATTATAGTAAAGTTAAGGTATATTGTCCATTTTCACACATAGTTTTTTAATTCATTGCCATTTAATTCAAATATGTAAGCGGAAATATCAAGCAATTTCTTAAAATTTCACAGCAAGAAGGAGAAGTTATTCCACCTCTGAAGGGGGATTATAGTAACAATAGTACTGAGAACATCCTAGCGGGGGTTTGTTTCTGATTCTTCTCTTGGGATTTATTTAATTGAAACATGGAAGGTTGCCCTGTGCACAATTATCTCTCCACCAATGAAAGATGTGACCATGTGGCCATTTTGTGACTAAAGAAGTGCAGGCCAAATGCTTTGAAAATCTCTTCTTCTTTGAACTAAACTTCAAAATCATATTCTCCATCACCAAAATGAATGAGGACATGTAGGAAAATGACGCAGACATTTTATTTCAACCCTTGGTGATGCAAATCCTTTCTTTAGACAGACAGTACTGCCCAGGGGTGGGCTTCAAAAATTTTAGCAAGGGGTTCTCTGCCTGGTTGCTGGGTGGGCGTGGCCATGGTAAGTGTGGCCTAGTTGGCCTGCACCATGACAGGGGTGTGTGCTTTTGCCCTCCCCGGGCTCTGGAGGCTTTCCTCAAGCGTCCGGGAGGGCAAAAATGGCCTCCCCAGGCTCCAGAGGCCCTCTAGAGGATGGAAATGGGCCCGTTTCTGGCCTTCCTGAACTTCCGGTAGGCCCTTTTTTCACCCTCCCTGAGTCTCTGTACGCACCCTGCACTTACCTGCATCCAAACTGAGCCGCGTGGGGACTCCTGGGAGGGGCGGGCCGGGGTGGGTGGGGCCAGCCAGGAGTGGGATTTGGGGGTTCTCCGAACCGCACAGAATCTTAGCTAGAGGTTCTCCTGAACCCCTGAGAAACCCCAGCAGCCCACCTGGTACTGCCCCAGGCAGAAGATGCATTTGATTGGAGACAGGGATTTATAGATAGTCCTCAATTTACAACCATTCGTTTAGTGACTGTTTGAAGGTTCAACAGCACTGAAAAAGTGACTTATGACTGTTTTTCACACTTACAACCATTGCATCCCCACGGTCACATGATCAAAATTCAAATGCTTGGCAACTGACTCATATTTACGACGGTTGCAGTGTCCCAGGGTCATGTCATCCCCTTTTGCGACCTTCTGACGAGCAAAGTCAATGGGGATGCCAGATTCACTTAACAGCTGTGTTACTAACTTAACAACTGCAGTGATTCACTTAACAACTGTGGCAAGAAAGGTCACAAAATGGGGCAAAAACTCACTTAGCAATAGAAATTTTTAGCTCAATTGGGGCCGTAAGTCAAGGACTACCTGTATTTGACATTTTTGCCTAAGTTCTCATGAATTTAGTCCTATGAAATCTGAACTGAAGATTTTAGCTAAGGCGGTGCATTTTTTAAAGTGGATGCATGGCTAAATCATTTTCATTTATTTAATTTATATCCCACCTTTATTATTTTTTTATAAACAGCATCAGGTGGTGAACATATCTAATGCTCCTTCTTTCTCTTTTCCCCCCCCACAACAACAACCCTGTGAAGTAAGTTGGGTTGAGAGTGACTGGCCCAAGGTCACCCACCTGGCTTTCATGGCTAAGGTCGGACTTGAACTCACGGTCTGCTGGTTTCTAGTCTGGTGCCTTAACCACTAGACCAAACCAGCTTAGGAGAAGATTGCCAAAATAAATGAGCCTGGATCAGTGGTAGGTTTCAAATTTTTTTACTACCGGTTCTGTGGGCATGGCTTGGTGGATATGGCATGGAAAGGATACTGTAAAATCTCCATTCCCAACCCACTCCAGGTGAAGGTTACTGCAAAATCCCCTTTTCTTCCCGATCAGCTGGGACTCAGGAGGCAGAGAATAGATGGGGCGGGGCCAGTCAGAATGTTTACTACCAGTTCTCTGAACTACTCAAAATTTCTGCTACCGGTTCTCCAGAACTGGTTAGAACCTGCTGAAACCCACCTCTGGCCTGGATGAAAATGAAAGCCCTTTAGCTGTTCTTGCTTTGCTTTTCTCTGGATTGAGGCCTGGGATGTTGCTAAACCAGTCGGTATCTTGCCTGTATAAATCTCAGTGGCCATGAGATGGCAGCAGAAAGGCAGAGAAAAACATTAACTCCTAATCTGATTACCACCAGGTGGCAGCAAACAGCTTTTTGTATTTTTTTTAAAATACTATTTACTAGTTGCCTAGCTTTTGGATCGCAATACAATAGCCCTAATGAAACCAAATCAAAATTAAACTAGGAAAAAAAACAAGCCATACATCCTCATACAATTAACAACCCCAAGCTGCAGTTGTTGTCACTAAGTCAACATCAACTCATCCTTTCAAAGTTGTGATTCATACTCTAATTTTATTTTCAACATGGAGCATTTTAGCTGTTCAATGGCTTGAAATACGCCAACCAGGACAAATAGTCTCTTTCTATGAATTGTAGTCTGCAATAATCCATATAACCATTAGATGGCAGTCAAGAGATATAGAAAACTCTTTGTGGTTCTGTCATTGCCCCAATCATGGAGAGCTTATTGATTGCAGTCATAGATGCACCCATTTCTTTTGTATATCTAATGTTTCTGAAATAAACAACCCTCCCCCATCCGCTTACAGGGTTTCTGTAGTTAGCACCGTGTTCTCGGTAGTAAACATAATGCTTCTAACTTTTCATAATACCCCTGTCAATTCAATGTTAAATGGCAGGATTTAACATATGGACCAGTCTCTGGAGGTACTGCTGGCATGCGTAATTAGCATGATTTGTCACCATGTAACTTTCAGAGTGTACATTTTAATTAAAGCAAGTAATGGCGAAGGGGCTATATATTCTAATCAGTGAAATATGTCCACTTTTAAAATGCAGAAGGATTATATTCTGAAATTAAGCCATACAGGGAAGATATGTTTCCTGCATTAAGTGTATCATTTTCTCAGTTGGAGACCTGGCAAATATGGATCAGATCTGATTCGGATGAGGTACTTGGGAACATTGAAGGAACTCACAGCACTTTTTGTAAATCAAGTGTGCCTTTTCTTCAAGCTGCCACGTGAGGTAAAAAGAATCACTACTTCAGGGTTGACAAACAGACAGGTTTTCAGTTCTATCATTGTTAGTACCATGTGGCACCAGTGATTTGACAGCTCAAAGTAAAGAGGAGATGAAGAGCCTGTCTGTCTGTCTGTCCGTCCATCCATCCATCCATCCATCCATCTATCTATCATCTATCTATCTCTATCATTTATCTTCTATCATTGGGTTTTACATTCCTGGGATTTTAAATTGAGCCGAATTCATTTAATAATTTTAAACTATTTTAACTGATGTTGTCTTGTGTTTTTAATAGGCTGTACACCGCCCTGAGTCCTTTGGGAGAAGGGCGGTATAGAAATAAAATTAATAATAATAATAATAATTTATCTATCTATTATCTATCTATCTATCTATCTATCTATCTATCTATCTATCTATCTATCTATCATCTATCTGTCTGTCCGTCTATCTATCTATCTATCTATCTATCTATCTATCTATCTACCTACCTATCTATCATCTATCTATCTATCTATCTATCTATCTATCTATCTATCTATCTATCTATCTATCTCTATCATTATCTTCTATCTTCTATCTATCATCTATCTATCTATCTCTATCATTTATCTTCTATCTTCTATCTATCATCTATCTATCTATCTATCTCTATCATTTATCTTCTATCTTCTATCTATTATAGCATTTTTGTTGATTACTGATGTTCACAATTCTAAAACCCTCCCCTCAAACAGAACAATTAAGCACCATCAAAGCCATACAACTATTCTATAATTTGAACTAAAAATAAAACTGGAATTTCAATGACCATCTTGGAAAGACATACTTGCACGCAAAGCTGGCTTTCTAATCTAAAACAAAGAGGTCCATCGGTTTGCAAGCTCAGGATGTCTAACTTCGGTTTTCTAGATTCAGTTCCTTGTAGCCGTTACCTGGTTTTTGGACAGACTACTAAAGAGTTATACCTGTAACGTCTGGACAGGCAGGGCAACAAGAAAACTAAAAGAAGGACAGAGAAAGTGTGGCAGCAACAGTTGAGATCGCGCTGCAGCAAGTGACACAACGCCAGCAACGTCCTTTCCCACCATGAATAATGAGGTCACCGATGGCCAGTGGTGGGATTCAAATAATTTAACAACCGGTTCTCTACCCTAATGACCGGCTGGGTGGGCATGGCCATGGTGAGCATGGCCAGGGTGTGTGACAGGCAGCACTTGGCCTCCTGCACCCCCTGGGAGCAAAAACGGGTTGTGGGGGTGGGCCGCACCACACACCCTCTGCGTCCCATTTTGGGCCTAGTAGGCCTCCCTGCAGCCTCCTGGGAGCAAAAACGGGCTGTGGAGGGGGGGGCGTGCTGCACCCCCTCACAGCCTGTTTTGGGCCTAGTAGGCCTCCCTGCAGCCTCCTGGGAGCAAAAATGAGCCGTGGGGGGACTCCTGGGGTGGGGAGAGATGGGGCCAGCCAGCAATTTAACGACCGGTTCGCCTGAACCGGCCCGAACCAGCTGAATCCCACCACTGCCGATGGCACACCGCTGACATGGCTCCCACAGCCAATGTTCTATTGAAATAAAAGCAGGAGGTAAAGGACAGACCCAATGGAAAAGAAACAAAAGCAAACCAAACCCAGGCCTACAACTTTCCTCGCCACGGAGCTAAAATGTTATCCGTCCTCATTTGACAAGAACAAAACACAATGCCAGCATAAAATCTACGGTGCTCATTGTCAATCTCCATCCTGCCTCTGTTGTATCCCTTCCCAGTCGCTGCTGAATGATAGCCAGGGTTGTGACAGCCATTATAGGCAAGGTGATTGGTTTGCTGATGTCCCTTTCCAGCCCATCACCAGGCAACAGGGGAAAAAACAACAATCCACCATTGGGAACGCTGGAGGAAGGATTCTCTACAGGACTCTGTCCATCTTGTCTAAACTGGTTTGTTTGACCCTCTTTCCACTCCCCATTGGACACCTCCCAGATTAAAATGCTGTCGAATAAAGAAACACATGGAAAAGGTATCAGATTAGATACAGCTCCAAAGAAAAAGGGATGGGAGACCCTGCCATATCTGTGCAGCTGACTACAGTACGTCCTTAAGAGAACAGAAATGGACTAACTACCGGACAGCTGTCTCTTGCTTAAGGAGTAGGGGAGAGATTGAAACTGACAAATGCCGAAAAAAAACTGGCCACAGGTTTTCCTGAGACTCATTATTTTTTGAGACTACAATGAGGAAAGGTGGAAATACTTTCTTTATTTCACAGCATTGCATACATCTACACGTCCACGTCAATCACGTGTTTCCCCATTTGGGGCAAGCCAAATTAGACTAAGCACAGTGGACCAAAAAGTAGTCTTATTATAATACTTTATATTAAGAATTAAACTTAAAAAAATTAAAGGGAGGTGATATGAAAACAAGAGAAAATCTAGCTACATTTAGTTACACCAGCACTGTTCGTTCAACCTTTCCATTCCTTTCATCTTTGCAAGCCATCTTTGTTTCCTTTAAGCCCAGGCTCCAATTCATATATTGTCTTTTATTCCTTAAAATTCTCCCCTCTTTTTTTTTTTTTTGAGATTTCATAAACTTCATCCAACAATGATCTTCTTCCTCTTTGTCTTCCTTTTGATCCATTCGCTCTTCTTTCATATCTTTATTTTGAAATTCAATCCTCGTGTATTCTTTCCGTGATCAAACCATTTCAATAAACTTCTTTTATACAGAACACTGACTTTTGTATTAATTCAATTCAGCACCTATTTCCTTCTTATTTGACCACGCAAACTTCTTAAGTGCCCCATTTCCATTCATTAAACTCACTTTTATGTTTCTCCTTACATAGCTAACTCTTATTTTCTCACAACAAAAGGACAGAAGCATGGACTTATACCCAATCATTTCTTTCAAGAATAACAACAGCAAAATGTATATTTACCATCACATTTTTGTGGGTCCAGAGACATTATGTAACATGCAGGATAGATGAAAGAATCTGCTGGCAAGCTGGCCCAATCAGAATAATCTGGAACTAGCTTCAAACTTTTTCCTCCTTTCTCTAAAGTGAAAAAGGGTAGAACTTTGCAAAGCACCACTTAAATGTCATCTAAGTCAGGGGTCCCCAACCTTTCGGACCTCAGGGACCGCTAAATTCATAATTTAAAATCCCGCGGACCACTAATATGATCTGCCTAATGACTGGCTGAGTGGGCGTGGCTAGGTGGTCATGTGACTGGGTGGGCGTGGTCAACCTGATCTCACATGTTGAGGGGTGCCTCGCCGGCCTCTACTCACCCCTCCCCTGCGAGCCACTCCTCCCCTCCCCACCCAGGCTCCTTAGGGCTACAACAGGAAGCAGATGTTGGAGCTAAACAGCCACCATGAGAAAGAGTTGGCAAAACAGCTGGCTCAGTTCAAATTGGATCTGACTGAGAAGGAGGCTCAGCAAAAGCACCTCACTGAGGACTACGAGCATAGGCTTTCCAAGCAGAGGGAAGACCTGAGGGAGTACAAGGTCAGGTACTGGCGCCTGGAGGCTCAGCAGACTGAGATGGTCAGCCAGTTCCAGGCCATGATGCAGTCCCACGGAACTAAGTCCCTCTGGCTCTTCTCCATCTGGCTCCCTCCAGCCTTTGCCCAAAGCCCCGCACTAGGAGGCTGAAGCAGACGCCGAGTCGGAATTTCTGCCCCCTTCAGACCCGCACAGAAAGACCCTGAAGGGGGAGACTCTCTGCAGCAACACAAACATTTATTGCACGTATCTGTCTCAGGGGCCGTAGTATGAGGACCCCTGATTTAGTGTAATATAAAAAATACAAACATTTTTTCTGCAGACCACCAAAATTTTCTCGCGGACCACCAGTGGTTCACGGACCACCAGTTGGTGACCGCTGATCTAAGTCATCTAAATCTGAAGGACTCCATGAGGGGGAAGAGAAGCATTTCTATGGACCGAATAGGTGAAGAACAGAAGCTTTCACTGGAGATTTCCTAGAATGGTCCATGATTTCATGCAGTCTGCAGTGCATGGCCATTCTAAGAAGTCCCAGAATACAAGAATCAGGCGGTAGATGGCCTGGCTTTTTTAAGATAAGATAAGATCCCTTGGTTAATTACATACAATTTATAAGGAAAAGGCAAACTCTACTCTTAACCCTCTTGTCTAATTTGATAGGAATATGTGGAATTTATGTGGCTTCCTACCTATTGTAGGAAGTTAGCACCCACCCCTCTCCTAGGAAAATGAGATATTTTAGGAAATAATAAAAGGGCAGAATATTTCCCCTAAAAGGGAGGCAGAAACTCAGCCCCCCCCCCACCTTTGTCAAGGCCTGGGCCGCTCTATTCTACATAACAAAGATCTACCTCCATCAGGCAGAGCCATATTAGGCATCCCAAAGCCCTTTCATTACATCATCACCCAGCAAGGCTCAACCAAGCTTGGGACTCAGGACACCCTATAGAGTTACCCCTGCATGACCCCATGGGAGTCTGACAACCAATCAGAACACAAGCTCAAATTCAAAGCCCAACAGAGGGTATAAATCTCTCTCTCTCACACCCATATGCTTTTTTTGCCTGGGATCTCAAGCCATGTGATTCCTGTCCACCATTAAACCATCTTTCCAAACAGTCTCCATGTTTCCAGTGTGTTTTCCCCACTTGGAACTGAACCCAGATGGACATTTCTTCCAACACTATCATATTAGAAATTTGTCCCTAAAAGTAGATTATAAAATAGAGAGGATGTGCTTTGTTTTGTTTTCCTTTAATGACGAGATCTTCCATGTCTCTTGTTGCCACTGGATGGATTTCTGAGTTTCTCTACTAGGTTTGAAATCTGCTTTATAATATGGTGCAATTTTAATTTATCTAAAATATGGTAATATTTCTTATATATGTTTGGAGAAGGGGAATCTATGTGGACAAGGATGTGGCTAGGGTAAGTAAAATCAACCCCCATCGTCCCATCTCCAGTTTAAGTCCTTCTGTGTTTAGAAAAGCAGGATTGAAAGTAATGAATATTGTGTGAGAATGTCTCACTAGCTTCATTCCATCCTATGGGGTAATACTTAGTGCTAAGGGCACCACACTGGAATAGTTTGGGAAACACACATCCCTGCTGTCTCCAAGTGGTTTTGCTGCAATCCAGTCGCTTTGTAAGATAAGAAACACAGCCCCATAAACCCTTTGCAACCTTGTAAGATAAATGGAACAAAAAAGAGGAAATGAATAATAATTTACTGCCCTTTCACGTCATTGAAAACCTACAACTGATGCCAGACATTCACCACCTAAAACAAGGGTCAGCCCTCCATGTAAGACACAGAATAACAGAGTTGGAAGGGACCTTGGAGGTCTTCTAGTCCAACCCTCTGCTCAAGCAGGAGACCTTATACCATTCCAGACAAGTGGTTGTCCAGTGTTCTGCCCCAGCTACGGATCCCAAAGAACACAGCACACACAAACTCTGAACAAAACTTAGTTTACTCAAATAACGCAGTTTTAGCAAATGCTGGCTGTTAATAAGCATTCTTAACAGCCTGCCAGAATTCCACAGATAAGATAGTCAGAGTCTTACTGAAGTTGGCAAAAAGCCCAGAAGCAAGGTTGCAGAGAAATCCCAACGTGATGATTAGCGAACTAAAGTTGTTTCCTGCAGCTTGTTCCAAGCTGCTTCTTTCTTAAGTAAGCTAAGGGAGTGACCAATTAGCCCCAAGCCTTACTCTTGAGGAGACCTCCTCCTGAGGAACCACTCCTGCTTTTTGGCAGCTCTGCGTGCCCGTGCATTGAGAAGAGGCTCCTCCTCTTCATCCTCTTCACTTAAAGGAGCCTCTGGAGGTTCTGAAGGCCCTGACTGAATCCCTGCCTCTGGCACCACATCATCTTCAGCCTCCTTGCTGTCCGACTCGAGCGCCAGCTGCACAGGCTGCTGGCGCAGCACCACACCAGCCTCCTCGTCGTCAGAATCAGCAACAATCCGCGCAGGCCGCTGGTGGGCCACAACATTCAGTCACTTGTCTCTTACAGTCACACCAAGGACTCAGAAGCTTTTTAAAGATACCATTGGGAAGGAGATATAGAAGTATAGCCAGCCGCACAAACAGGCTGAAGAGCAGTTTTTATCCATGGGCTGTCAGACTCCTGAATGAGAAATAACAACATAACTATGTAGTATGATGGACTGCAAGGCCGGTGGAATGTGTAACATGTCAACACTGGTGCAATAGGACTGGGTGTTTTGTTAATATGATTTATTGGGTTAGGGATTTTCTGTCTGCACTGTGAGTTATATCGTGTTGGGTGTTCAACCAGGGGTGAAATGCTTCTGGTTCGGACCGGATCGGGCAATCCGGTAGCGATTGTGGCAAGTGGTTCGGAGAACTGGTTACTTCCTGCTTTGAAAAGGTAAGAAAAAGGATCTGGCTGTCATGCGTCACAGCTGTGATTGTCAGAGCCTTTTTTATTACCTTTTAAAAGCATTTTTTTACAACCTCTTTGCCCAAACAGGTTATAAAAGAGCCGAGGTGGCGCAGTGGTTAGAGTGCAGTACTGCAGCTACTTCAGCTGACTGCTAGTTCAGCAGATCAGCGGATCAAATCTCACTGGCTCAAGGTTGACTCAGCCTTCCATCCTTCCGAGGTGGGTAAAATGAGCACCCAGATTGTTGGGGGCAATATGCTATTTAGTATACTGTCTTTGGTGTAAGCCGCCCAGAGTCCTTGGAGAGTGGGCGGCATAGAAATATGACTAATAAAAAAAATGCTTTCAAAAGAAAAAAAAAAAGTTGGCCCCGCCCACCCAGTCACATTACCACCACACCCACCAAGCCACACTCACAAAACCGGTAGTAACAAATTTTACATTTCACCACTGAGCTCAACCAATCTCATTGTACATATGTTGTGCACTGACAATAAAGATTTGAATCGAATTTGAATTGAGTTGAATGAGATGAAACCAGAGAGCAAACCCTATTCCTTACCGGCACTGATGATGTTGCCTAGTTGGGTAATAAAACGTCTGCAAGAAAACAATCCAGCTCCGAGAGCACCAAGGACCCCAAAGTTCAACCCTGAGCTACAAATATCCTCTTCAGCTGGCACACGGAAGCTTATTTTTCCTGCCTTAAGAATGTAATTTCTTTTTGTACTTCTTTTGCTCTCTTTTCCTCCAGCAGTAAATTCCGGACCCAAAGCATTTTTCTTTTAGCTCCAAAAGTCACAACTGCTCTGATAGCTACCCGTGATGTGTGAAGTATAAAAGCTGAGATCGTTATCAGAGATAGGAGTTCTATTACGGAAGTTCAGTCTATCTATCTACTGTCTAAATTGGGCTTTGGTAGGGGAGAGAATGGAGCAGGGAAACGAATACTCTCCGTCTTTTCTTCCATCCTCAAATGCCTCAGAAGCGATATTTACTGTTGTTCCCATTCTTCTCTTTCAGCAAATAAAGACTGCGAAATTGAGCAGCCCATTGGTCCTCTGGATTAATGCACATTTCGATGAGCATCGCTACAGCTAATATTTTTTAACCTTAGGTATAACATTTTGTATGTATTATAGATAGAGGAAGCTGCCACAGCCACCTTCATTAGTAACCCTACTCCATCAGAGTTTTTATCTTTGTAATGCTCTCTTTTTTCTTCAGTTGTTGATTTCTTTGGCTACTTTCTGGGCAGAAATGCAGCCTATAATTGTATTATGAGCCAAGGTGGCACAGTGGTTAGAATGCAGTACTGCAGGCTACTTCTGCTGACTGCCGGCTGCCTGCAATTTGGAAGTTCGAATCTCACCAGGCTCAAGATTGATTCAGCCTTCCATCCTTCCGAGGTCGGTAAAATGAGGAACCAGATTGTTGGGGGCATTACGGTGTCTTTGTAAACTGCTTAGAGAGGGATGTAAAAACACTGTGAAGTGGTATATAAGTCTAAATGCTATTGCTATATTATTATGTTTGGTCTGACAATCAGCTAGATGTTTCCACTGAATTTGGCAGTTTTAATCACCTGTTGAGTCTTTCCCAAGGACCTGGGATAGGCAGTTGGATGGCATTGTTGCAGGATGTAAGCTTTTCAAATTAAAGCTGCCTTTTGGAGTTGACCGATAGTGGTTTCGTCAATGCCGATAGCATTCAAGTGGTGCTCCAGATGTTTTGGGATTGCACTCAAAGCAACTATTACTGTTAATGGATGGATCTAGCCCAATGATTCACAAGACAAATATATTTATGAATTATCTTTTCTTTATTTCAGGCCTGAATTAAACCCAGGCCTGGTCAGGTTATCAGTTACTGACCTCTAGTCTTTTCCTTTACAGGTACACATATGGAACTCTCAGATCTCCATGTGGTGTAGGCTTATATACTGAGAAGGAGGAGCCAGAAGGTAAGCTGTGTTTATGGGGGTGATGGGGTGTGTACTTAGTTAACCCTTGCAGGACTGTGGGGTCATGGTGTTGAGGAAGTTAGACATTTATTCTGACAATTACTACTGGCACTATCTTTGTTTTCTTTTGCCCCAGTTGTTCTACTTCTATTTGCAGGTCTTTGTATTTTTGTATTTTTCTCCAGTTCTTTCTTTCTTTTTTTTTTCTCCTGCTGTCTCCAGGTACTGCAATGTCCACTATCCAGAGTAGGTCATTTTTAATTCCATTCTTTTACAGAGTTTACTTTCAAAGCCTAACTGTCTGCTGTGGGTAATGGCGGGCTTTTGTCTTAACATCCTTTCTTGCTGTAATATGCAGAGAGCAAGAGAGAGAGAGAGAGAGAGAGAGAGAGAGAGAGAGAGAGAGAGAGAGAGAGAGAGAGAGATTTGCTGAGATCAGATGGGAGTAGCAATAATAGCAAATAAAAATCCAAATTAAGGGAAAAAGAGCAAGTAAATAAATTTTTAATCATAAAAAAATTTAATAGTTATGTTAAAGAAAAGAATATTAAAAGTCATTTTATATAGAGTGGATTTATATTGGAGCTGATTTTCTAAAAGTTGTGCTGCTTTGAGTGATATGATAATCATAACACTTCCCCTCCCTCTCCAAACCTCCTCCAGTAGTACATGGGGATTGAAATTTATATATGCAATAACCAGCAAAGAATCATAAAGGATCAAACCAGAGAAATCTGTCTCACTCCATTTTTTCCTGTCACTCCCAGAGTGATTTTAATATTTTTCTGAAGTCATCCTGTATTTCCCAGACACTAACACTGTTTCAAATACAGTTGGCTCACAAATAAGAGCTAAATACTGCATACGTCTTGGTAACCCATAAGTGTGTCTGAGGACTACATTAAAAATTGTCATTATAAAAATAGGTTAGCTGAATCTCCTCTTAGTGGAAACTTTAATGGCCTTGACGTTAATTTTGGGCCAGTCTTAAGTTTTAATTCTTTGGCGCAACAGCCTTAGGTTTGGTTTTTGCATAAGTGAGGAAATTAGGCTGGCTAAATGCCATACATTTTTCATATCCATATCTTCATGCCTAAACCATATGGACACCTTGAAATAACTATCTGGGGGCTTTAAAGTAACTTAGAAAGTATTCCACGTACGAGAGGGCTCCCAACATCTTTTTTTTTTAAATTATTGAACAGTTTTTTTAAAAAACAAAAAATGAAAATTTTACAATTTTCTTCTTTCCAACATTTCCACATCAGTTTTCATTTCTTATATATCCATTTTTCTCCCTTTTTTCTATTTACTATCTATACATGTGATTCTAATATTTATTTATACATATGAAAATATCAATGTACTAAATTACAGTCATGCATCCTGTATCCGTTCCCTTTCTACATATTTGTTACTATATTCAAACTCCTGTTTCTTCCTCATTTAATCTTTCCTTGCCCTTTATACCTCTCCTCTAACCATTCATACCATTTATCCCATAACATGTAATATTCTGTTTCCTCCTTACTTTACTTTTACTTTACTTTTATTTGATTTATAAACTGCCCTACTCCCGAAGGACTCAGGGCGGTGAACAGCCAACAATAAAATACATACATACAAAATTTAAAAAGCCGAAATAAAATCGAATTAAATAGTTTGGCCCAGACAGATTAAAAAACCCCAATCAATTTAAAACAAATTAAACTTTGAATATTAAAAATATCAAAAAATATTATCAAAATCCTTATCTTATGAATGACACCATCAGACTTAGATTTCGAGGCAGTTTAGAAGCTGTAGTTGGATTGAGTGAGAGCAGAAGATCGATTGTATGTACGATGCGTTAAAAGTTCTAATTCAGAAATTACAGAGATTTACCTTGACTGAAGGAAGCTGGTGGTGTGATATTGTTATATTGTTAAACAAACAGGTGTGAGGCAGAAGGTTCCTGATCAGAGGTGGTATTCAGCAGGTTCTGACCAATTCTGGAGAACCGATAGTGGAGATTTTGAGTAGTTCAGAGAACCGGTAAATACCACCTCTGACTGGCCCCGCCCTCATCTATTCTTTGCCTCCCGAGTCCCAGATGATCAGGAGGAAATGGAGATTTTACAGTATCCTTCCCCTGGAGTGGAGTGGGAATGGAGATTTTACTGTATCCTTCCCCTGCCATGCCCACTAAGCCACGCCCACAGAACCAGTGATAAAAAAATCTGAATCCCACCACTGTTCCTGATCCTATTAAAATTCTTCCCTATATTAATCAGAAAAGGTAGCTTTCAGACTACAGGCACTCCTTGACATATGACCACAATTGAGCCCAACATTTCTGTTGCTAAGCAAGAAAGTAGTTAAAGAAGTTTTGCCCCATTTTATGACCTTTCTCGTCACAGTTATTCAGTCAATCACTGCAGTTGTTAAATTAGGAACATACTAAGTGAAATGAATCTGGCTTCCCCATTTGACTTTGCTTGTCGGAAAGTCACAAAAGATGATCACATGACCCGGGGACACTGTTACCGCCATATATATGAGTCCATAATCAAGTGTCTGAATTTTGATCACATGACCACGGGGATGCTGCAACACTCATAAGTGTGAAAAGTGGTCATAAATTACTTTCTTTTTAGTGTTATTGTAACTTTAAAGAATCACTAGACGAATTGTAAATGGAGGATTACCTGCATATATTATAATACAATTGATACATAATACAATTAAGTGAGTCCAGAGGTATTTCACGAGAACAGTCCTCTACTCCTCTGCTCACAATAAAATACCTTATGCCACCAGGCTTGAAATTTTGGGTTTGGGCAACCTAGAACTACACCGCCTGACCTAAGCGTAGTACACAAAATTATCTGCTACAACGTCCTACCTGTCAATGACTATTTCAGCTTCAACCGCAAGAATACATGGGCAAACAATCGATAAAAACTCAAGGTAAACCACTCCAAACTCGATTGCAGAAAATACTATTCAGCAACAGAGTGGTCAGTGCCTGGAATGCACGACCTGACTCTGTTGTTACATCCTCAAACCCTCAAAACTTTAATCTTAAACTGTCTACTGTTGACCTCATCCCATTCCTAAGAGGTCTGTAAGGGGCGTGCATAAGTGCACCAGTGTGCCTTCCATCTCTGTCCTACTGTCCCCATTTATTTGTATCCATTTCCTGTATTCATAATCATGTTTATACCTTTATCTGTTATCTTATACATATTTGACAAACTAAATATCTTTCCCCATATGTTAAGAAAGTTATATCTAATACCATATTATTTGACTGTGTAGGGTTATCAGGGTTGGGATTGAAAAATTTTAGCAACCGGTTCTCTGTCCGGTTGCTGGGTAGGTGTGGCCATGGGGGTGTGGCCTACTTGGCCTTCTGCACCATGGCTAGTGGGGGGGGGGTGTTTTTGCCCTCCCCAGGTTCTGGAGGCTTTCATCGAGCCTCCGGGAGGGTGAAAACGGCTTCCCCCAGCTCTGGTGGCCCTCTGGAGGCCAGAAATGGGCCTGTTTCTGGACTCCAGGAACTTCCAGGAAGCCTGTTTTTCACCCTCCCAGAGCCTCTGTGTGGGCCCTGCACTTACCTCGCATCCAAAACAGGCCTCATGGAGACTCCTGGGAGGGGAAAGGCAGGGTGGGCGGGGCCAGCCAGTCCTTGCAATTACCGGTTCAGTGAACCAGATGTAAAATTAGCACCCGGTTCACCCAAACCGGTCTGAACCATCTGAATCCCACCCTTGAGGATAATATAGTCTGTTCTGAGTGAACAATTTTCAAGTGATGATGCCAGGCAAAGAATTATTTTTTCCTGAGTTCTTTAATCGGAGGATATAAGGGGGCTTGACCTGGGATTTGGGATATCATAGAATTATTCTTCTGCACTGAAGTCCTTTCTATGACATCCCACATGCTGGCTTCAAGTCAGAATACACGATAGTCTATTTCACACACTGTCCTCCTCAATCATCATGTGGGTTATTGGTTTTGGTTTAGTATAATGTATGTGTTCTGGTTTGTAAACCATTCTTTTTGGCCTGGGGTGGACAACCTCCATATAGGAGATGACCAGGTTGAGCCCGAGGGAGGGGTCAAACACATCACCAGTCATGAGTCCCTTCGCGCCCACAATAGATCTAAGTCCAGCCCACCTTGAATTCCATAGTCTCTTATCTACCACTGGTTTGCTTGGACTGTTAGTAATTCAGATTCTTGTAAAAAGCTTAAACTTGCAATACATCTTTACACCCATTTGAACTGCCTGGATGTTCTGAATTCCCTGATGCTTGACACCCTGGCTTCCGAACTACAAATAGTAGCCCAGGCTCTTCCCTTTCCCCCAAGGTCTCCTCCCCACAATCATACACCATCAAATTTGGCATGCTGTTTGAACTTGGGGAGCCCATTTTTGTCAGTTTAGACGATCCGAATCCAGGTGCAGCCTTTAGAAGTAGGTGTGAAAAGAGCCAAGTGAAAATATTAGCAATATGTAACTGAAATGTGATGGGAAACCTTCCTTGAGTAATCCTTGGCATAACAGTTGTGTGACCCTATTTTCATCCATGAATAGTTGGAGGGACACGAGATACGCTCTGTTCCCCCTCCCATTCCAAACAGATGGATTTATGCCTTTGACTTGCAAATTTCGGTGGTAAGGTCACCTGGAATGTCAAAATAGGTAGCTGATTAGTGACAGAAGCACAAGAACATAACAACGGATATGTTTTCCTGTCCTTATGATGTGGTGCTTCTGCTGACACAGAGGTAATGCATTAAAGTATTTGGCTTCTATAGAGGGAAAAGGATGGCGTGCCATGATCTTTACAAGGTAAGTCTTCTCCAAGATCTCAATATGCTTTATGACGTCTGGCTAATACATGACACATTTGTCAGGTTCTCTAGTCCGCTTGCAAAGAAGAAATAAATTCTTCAAGGTCATCCAGGGCTCCAGCAAGACAGGAAGGGAGGAACATTTTTCACTGCCCCTTGCTCTTCCTGGATAGACCATGCCCCAAAATGCTACATGCTGCTGACATCTCCTTGCATCTGAGCTATCATAATAAAACATGATGAATATAAACTTGGATGCCAAACGCCGAAATGTACCATGGATTCAAGTAAACAACATTGTTACAGCTTGTTCATCCTCCCTCCCGCCACTTCCCACTGGGGATTTTTTTGCTTCTTCTCACATATTTCTCAATAAATCTTCATTATTGCTTCCTTCTTTCACTGTCTTATTTCTCCCCAGTTTTCTGTTTTAAGATTATTCCAGGAGCCAATGACAAATTTCCTTTATATGTTCCCACAGTCATACATTCCATTGACATAGGGACCCAGCTATATTCTCTAAAGAGCAGGAACATGCTGTCCGGATGATTCAGCCAATAAGGGTTGATGATATTGTATTACAAGTTTCATAATGTAAATGAGAAAGAGGGCCGTCTTTCAATGAAAACTGTAATATACCTATTGTGCTTGTTGCGTATGGCAGACCAAATGTATTATTTATGCAATTTTCCTTTTTTTTTTTCTTCTTTTTTTGGTGGAGAGGAGGCAGTGGAGGGAAAATATGTGTGGGAGAATAACACAACAGTTTATTCTGAAAGAGATTATTTCATTTTATAGTTTTTCAGTCTCATGGATATGGACATACCCGCGCTGAATAGCACTGAATGAATGAGGCAAATTGTGAAGATATATATATTCAAAACCGAAGGCAATATAGATTTTTGTTACAGAGAAAATCACTTCTAGGGAAGTAGGAGAAATTAGACCCCAATGACTTTCATGGCGTTATTACCACTTGAGTATATGTCGCGTTGACTTATCATTGGAATCAAATGCGTTTCTCAATTTCATGTTTTTCTGAAGCTTTCCACAGACTCATTTGGATCTTATAATCTATTAAATCCATGTCAGGAATATCTAGGAATATAGAATTATTATTTAGCCCAACTCCGTTTTTGTGGATGAGTAGGTAATGGAAGGCATCTCAATTAATCATTTACCAAGAAAAGCTCTAGTAGATGAACAGAAAAAAAATATGAAAATCCCAGCTTCAATATGTGAAATAAACTATCTGGAAGAAATTTTTGATAACGGAAATATATGAAGAATGTTTGCAGGAATTGGTTTGGCTAGTCTGGTGAACTAAGGGATGTGGTGGCTCAGTGGCTAAGATGCTAAGCTTGTCAATCGCAAGGTCGGCAGTTCAGCGGTTCGAATCCCTAGTGCCAGATAACGGGGTGAGCTCCTGTTACTTGTCCTAGCTTCTGCCAACCTAGCAGTTGGAAAGCACATAAAAAATGCAAGTAGGAAAATAGGGACCACCTTTGGTGGGAAGGTAACGCGTTCCGTGCGCCTTTGGTATTTAGTCATGCCGGCCACATGACCACGGAGACGTCTTCGGACAGTGCTGGCTCTTCGGCTTTGAAACGGGGATAAGCACCTCCCCGTAAAGTCGGGAATGACTAGCACATATGTGCGAGGGGAACCTTTACCTTTAATCTGGTGAAAAGAAGGACTAGGAGTGAGATTATAGCAGTGTTCCAAGATTTGAAGGGCTGCCACAAAGAAGGGGTCAGCCTATTTTCCAAAACACCAGAAGGCAAGACAAAAAACAATGAATGGAAACTAATCAAGGAGAGGAGCAATCTAGAATTAAAGAGAATTTTCCTAACAGTTAGAACAATTAACCAGTGGAACGGCTCGCTTTCAGAAGCTGTGAGTGCTCCATCACTGGATACTTTCAAGAAGAGATTGGACAGCCACTTGTCTGGAATGGCATGGGCGAGGGTTGGACTAGATGACCTCCAAGGTTCCTTCCAAATCTGTTATTCTGTTATTCAGTAGATGTTCAATTCAAATGATCTGACAGTCTAGCCTGCTAGAAATTCAGAAGGAGATCAAATGGGCACTTTTAGCTGCAAGGTTAGTTCAAACTTGATGCTGAATTTGACTTGAATAAATAGGATGCTATTCAGTTAAATTTAGGGCAAAACCAGAAGTAAGATTTGGAAATTCTAAATTGCATGGAAAATCTACATAATGATTATGATTTAAAACATGATCATCAACATTAAACAACAACTAGAATTGAATGAAATGTGTAGGTACCATAATCTGTCTTGCAAAAAAAAAAGGAGAGATTCCAAGTTTTTAAAAAATGTATGGAATAGTTTGATGACAAGCAATTTTAAATTTTGATTAAGGGTGTAGCTTTAAAAACCCTGTCACTTTCTAGGGGATCAAATCTGCCAAATTTCAGATAGGAAAGTGCAAGAATTTGCGTGGGACAGTCAGGCATGCTTCAGAACGAATTTTGGAACTTTTGGAACATGAACGAATAATCTGATTGGGGTCAAAGGTCATAAAGGTTAGACGGTGTTTGGAGTTGCTTGTAAGTAGGGCTGGGTTAGGGGAAAAAAAACCAAGATAAAAAAGCAGAAATTAGGCTTGCCCAGATTCTTTTAAGTTGTTTTTAATTCCACCCACATGATTTCAAAGATGCTTTCCCAATACCCATTCGCTTTCTCATAACTTACTCAGTTTTGAAAACATAGATTAATTTTAAATTATTTATATAAGATTGACAGAAAGAGAGCAGGAGGCTGTGGAAATGGAGAAATCGAGGGAAATTTGTGTGTGTTTCCTGGGCCTTGGGTTGTGGACCCACTTTCTCATCTCTTACAAGCTGTTTTATTGGTTTCACTAAGGTGATCAATCGTCCTCCTTTAGGGAGGACAGTCCTTCTTTTGTAAGTTCTGTCCTCTCTTGAAAAGTGTCCTCCTTTTCGATATTTGAAGACTAATCTGTAAATCTCCATATTCGATCGATGCCGATCCGATCCGTTGCGTGTGATGTGATGTATTTGTATTTGACATGACGATTCGTCAAGGCTCGGTACAGTGCGGCGAGATGCGATTATGAGACACATGCACTCCGCACAGGAGAATTGTTTTGAGAGAGTGTGCCGCGCGCAAGTGGCTTTGTTTACTTCTTACCGAAACACAACACGGCACACACTCACGTGTCCTCCTTCTCATTGTAAAAAAGTTGGTCTCCTTAGTTTCACCAGCATCTGAGTTGCAAAACATAAGAAAGCTTTTACACCAAAGCTGGGCCTTCTTTATTTCTTTCTCCCTGTGCAACATTTATCCTCCTGCTTTAACATGTGGTGTGGCTTCTTCTATGGATAAGACTGACTGCCCTTTGATGCCCTTTTAGCTTCTATACCCATGATGGTGAACATATGGCATGTGTGCCAGAGGTGGCACACAGTGCTCTCTCTGTGGGCACGTAAGCCATCGCCCCAGTTCAGCTCCTCTACGCATGTGTGCATGCCTCCCACCAGCCAGCTGGTCCTTGGGTCTCTGCCGGATATGCGCGGAGGGTGTGGCACATATGGGGGGGTGTCACACATGCATGCATGGGGAGTGTGGCACATGTGGGGGGCCATGTGTACATGCAATGGGGGTGGGGCATGTGCAGGGTGCATGTGCATTGCATTTTGGGAGTTTGGGCGCACGTGCATGCATTCATGTGCGCACATGCGTGCTTTGGGCACTCGGTCTGGAAAAGGTTAGCCATCACTGTTCTATACAGTAGACCATTGAAACTTTGGTGAGCTGGAATCTGTACAGGTGACCAATTAACCTCTCAAATTCAGCTACTTAGTCAGCTGAGTCAGCCTGGTGTGGGAAGCCCCCCCTTACTAGAAGAATGAAATTTTTTGAAGAATATTAAAAATAAAAAAGGCAGGATAAAATATTTCCCTTAAAAGAGAAATAAAAAAATCTTAAGGGAGACAGAAACTCAGAGCCCCAGCTCCCTGTTCCCAAGCAGATACTGAGCTGGGGCAGCTTTTAAAAATGCTGATTTGATAATCCATTACTCCCTGCAGCGAAGTCTGTACAAAGGCAGATTAGCCCTCACCCAAGAGCCAAAACAGGGCAAAGCCATTAAACCACAATAGGAATTATTGCATCACCCTCAGAAACCTCAAACAAATTTAGCTCAGCCAAACACCTAGAATTTGTACTTTGCCTATAGAACCAGCTTTGACCTCTACATAACCCCTACATGGCATCAAGGGAGTCTGACAACAGCCAATAGAATACATGTTCTTGCACAGGAACAGGAAGCTCAAGTTCAAAGTCCAAGAGAAGGTATAAAAACCTCTCACTCTCAACTCCATGTGGTCAGCTGCTCAGAACCACCCATGTGGTTCTGCTTCCTCATTAAACTATCTTTCCAATCAGCCTCCAGCCTCCATTTTGTCTCCAGTGCCTTTCTCCTGGCTTGGAACTGAACCAGATGGAGATTTCTTCCAACACTGGAAGTGCCAAACAGGGTTCAGATGCAGTTGTAAGAAAAAAGTTGCCTGTCTGTACTGGTTACAAGGTCTAAAGACACTGCCTACCTCTGCTTGTGTTCCAGAGATATTTGATAGAAGACCAAATGCAGGATCAAATACCTCTTTGGCCTGATTCTGCCGATATCGTTCTTAGCACTTCAAATTGTGATGAGTTTCTCTAACTTTCTGGAAATTAAACAGTGAATACTACGCTGTAGTCTGAAACATAGTTCCCAGGAGAACCACAAGAGATTGTGAAGCTGAAACAAGTGTCTCCCAATCGATTTACTAAATGGGAAAGCAAACTATTGAGAAATGTAAATAACAGTGGGCCATTCTTTGCCTTTAGATAAAATTATGTAGCTATTAAATAGACCCTTGACAAAGACAAGGGGTTGATTCACACAGACAATAGTCTGGAAGGGTTTTGTGTTTTTGTGTTTTTTTGTTTTTTGCCCAAACCAAAAATTGCCTAAGCTTCTCTGTGTGAAAATACCAGTGGCAACATACAACTGAAAACAAAACAGAATTTATTTATTTATGACATTCATAACCTGCCCATTTAGAAAACACTTTGGGTGGCTAGCAAAAATAATATATACATCCAACATTAACTTATAATGCACCCCATCAACAATATAATGAGAATTTAAAATTAAGACCATATTTTAACTGAATTGAACTAACATTAAAACTCACGGTTAAAAATGCTAAACGTTTCTAGAGAACCAAATGTTCTCTAGGAAAAAAAACAAGATTTCTGAAAAATTATCAGCATAGGAGCTGATGAGGTTTCAACAGTCTATGGAGATTCTCAATCATCCAGATCATGCTTGTCCCAAAGGTGCTTTTCAAAAGCAAGTGGACTTTCTTGGAGTTTTTTCCTTGAAGACATTACTCTTCTCATCCAAGAAGCTTCTTCAGTTTCAACAGGTAACTGTCAAACTTCAAAGGGCGCATTTGCTGTTGCAACTATTATGCTTCTCAGCTTGCCAACAAACTAGGAGGGAGAGAAGGGAGAGGTGGAATGAAGGCTCCAGACATCAATAAGACAGCAGTGAGAACCAAGGACACTTTGGCAGGTGTTTAGCAAAGCCAAGACTTTCTCATACCAATACTATGAGACTCAATTGGATAATGTGACCTGGTCCAATAGGTGGAGGGAGAATCTAAACTTTAACTATGTGGGTTTGCATGGGAATTAGTTAGATCTGGTTTTGCCCTCGTCTTCGCCGAAGTGATGTACTCAATAAAGTTTTACATTAGGAGATCATCTCGGCCGTGATTGCTTTGGTTGGGTCCATCAGTCGGAACATTGACAGTAGCATTTTCCAAAGCAACAGAGCTGCAAATGAACAGTCTAATCATGTCTCTTTGGTATCCCATGAAAAAGAACCAGAAGCATTGTCTCCTATGTTGCCCAAATGGATCGGGTAAATTCAACTTATACTGTAGGAGATAGTCCCTAATTAATTTGGACCCAATCTGTGCAATGTTATGGAAGCTTATAGCAATCAATAAGAAATTCACAAAATAAGTGTAATAGTGTGAAAAAGGCTTCGACACCTCAGAAGTTAAGCTCATGTATTTTAATCAAGTGCAGTGTTGGGGTAATCTTCAAGAACAGCAGCATGTAAAGATGATGTAGATGATGTTAGCTGTTCAGTTGAGTCTAACTCTTGACGATTCTATGGATCAGGACCAGGGGTGGGATCGTACCGGTTTAACAACCAGTTCGCTAAGCGTGTGCTTTGCGCACGTGCTCTCACTGAGCTTGCGCTCACGTGCGCAGTTTGGAGAAAACTCACCTTCCGCATTGCTGCTGGCAAGGAAAATAGCTGAGGTGCGGCAATCCATTCTGCCACGCTGATCAGTTGGGCTTCGGAAACTAAAATATAGGTGAGTATAACTTAGGTGTGAGTGGGGGGGCCCACTTCAAAATAGGAGAGAACTAGTTCGCTCATGGCTGATAGTCAGAGCTAACGGTTCATCCGAACCGGTCCGAACCAGTAGAATCCTACCACTGATCAGAACTCTCCAATCTTCCAACCTTGCACTGCTTCTTTGAGTTGCTCTATGCTCTGGCTGGTGTCGGTTTCCTGTTATTTGGTGCTCTGGTTTCTTTTGCTGCTAACTCTTCCCAACACAATTGTTTTTTCCAGTGGATTCCCTCACATGGCATGGCCAAAATAAGTGAGATGCAGTTTTGAGATTTTTTTTCCCTTCCAGTGACATGCCTAGTGCTATGCGCTCCAGTTCTTGCTTGTAAAGAATGTTGTAGAAATTCAGTTGTGAAGTCATGAGTACTATTGCTAGTGTCCAGTGGTGGGTTTCAAAATTTTTTTACTACTGTTTCTGTGGGTATGGCTTGGGCATGGCATGGCTTGGTGGGTGTGGCAGTAGGAGGATACTGCAAAATCTCCATTCCCTCCCCAATCCAATGGAAGGATACTGCAAAATCCCCATTTCCTCCTGATCAGCTGGGACTTGGGAGGCAATAGATGGGAGCAGGGCCAGTCAGAGGTGGTATTTACTGATTCTCCAAACTACTCAAAATTTCTGCTACCAGTTCTCCAGAACTGGCCAGAACCTGCTGAAACCCACCTCTGCTAGTGTCCTCACATTCTAAAAGGGACCGGCCAGTCAAATTTGAGAAAAGGTTTCCCTAGCCTCCAACTCCACCCATTGCTCCATTAGGGACTTGGAATCTAGGGGAATCCCCAAGTCATGGATCTTCTCTTTTGGATCCCATTGATATCCAGCAAGGGAGCCTTTAGAGAAGCAGATGATTATTGGGCTTATAGTTAGTTCATTTTGTTGCGATCTAAATTTTACCAGGTTTTATCTAATCCAGCCCCTTATTGTACTGGGATCAGGACAACCACTGTATCTTCTGCATGATCTCAATGAAACTAACTAATTCTGAGCTGACAGATGAATCTTCAGTTTATATTCCAACACATTCTAAGACAAAAACTAGTGTCAGCATTCCAGAGAAACCCAACTCCAATCAAAAACTCCAGGACAGTCATTATCTCAAAACTTCAATTTATTAGAATTTATTACTGGCACATCTGGGAAAACCTGAATTTGAGAGTTCCGGGTTTTTCCTCAGTAAATCAAAACCCCAAATCCAACCCCTGCACTCATCAGTCCATCACATGGCCCAATCAACATCCTTCCCAACTCAAGCCACCACTGCAACCACTCCTCCTCCAGATGCAGGAGCACCATGACCTTGACCGAAGAGAAGACCGCTATTATGTCTTAACTACAATCCCTCCACTAAATCCCCCCTCCTACTTTTCCAAGCGCAAGAAGGTTGCAACGTGGTGTTAATATGGCTTCCAAAGCTGACTAGATCCTATGTTTGTCTATTATAGAAAAGTGTTCTGCCCCAGCTACGGATCCCAAAGAACACAGCACGCACAAAGTCTGTACAAAACTTAAATTTACTAAAATAACTCAGTCTTTTCCAAACAAAGGCTGTTAATAAACTTTCTTAACAGCCTACAAGAAACCAAAGGTTAAGTAATCACAATCTTACTAAGGTTGGCAGAAAGCCCAGAAGCAATTTGCAGAGAATCCAGACGCGAAGGAGAATGAACTCAAATTGTTCCTTACAAATTGCTTCAGTCGGTGTTCCTCCTTAAATAGGCTAAGGGAGTGGCCAATTAGCCCCAAGCCTTACTCTCGAGACCTCCTCCTGAGGAGCCACTCCTGCCTTTTAACAGCTCTGCGTGCCCATGCATTGAGAAGAGGCTCCTCCTCTTCATCCTCTTCACTTAAGGGAGCTTCTGGAGGTTCTGAAGGCCCTGGCTGAATCCCTGCCTCTGGCACCACATCTTCTCCAGCCTCCTCATTGTCTGACTTGGGTGCCAGCTGCACAGGCTGCTGTCGCAACACCACACCAGCCTCCTCGCTGTCAGAATCAGCTACAATCCGCACAGGCCGCTGGCGGGCCACAACAGAAAAGGATCAGGGTGGGTGATGTGGTTAAGGCATTGGACCGACCCAGTTTTAGTTGGTGGAAGCTTACTGGATAACTTTTGACCATAATTTATCAAGCCAATCTATATCATAAAATTTATATTGTGGGGGGAAAGTAGTAGGAGGGAGCAATATGAAACCCACTCTGAAGTTCTGGATGAACAGGTGAGATAGCAATGACTCAAAAATGGAATGGAGCTATAGGATGAAAATCACAATGCATCTCAATGTGTTCTCAAACAACATCAGGGGTGGGCTTCAAACATTTTAGCAAGGGTTTCTCTGCCCGGTTGCTGGGTGAGCGTGGCCATGGTGGGTGTGGCCTAGTTGGCCTCCTGCACCACAGTGGGGGTGGGTATTTTTGCCCTCCCCGGGCTCCGGAGGCTTTCCTCAATCCTCCGGGAGGGTGAAAACGGCCTCCCCAGGCTCTGGAGGTAGGCCCGTTTTTTGCCCTCCCCGAGTCTCTGTGCGCGCCATGCACTTACCTGCAGCCAAAATGGGCTGCGTGGAGACTCCTGGGAGGGGAGGAGTGGGGTGGGTGAGGCAGGGCCAGCCAGGAGTGGGATTTGGGGGTTCTCCGAACTGCACAGAATCTTAGCTAGAGGTTCTCCCAAACTCCTTTGAACCCCCAGCAGCCCACCCCTGAACAACATCTTATTTTCTTTTCATGGGGAAGAGAACACAAATCTAAAGAATCCATATCAGATTATGGGACATCCAGTTTGTAACCTGGATAGAAATAATTGGTGAGCTATAGGTGAACCTTGCTGAAATCTGGGGAACCGAGAACTACCCACCCCTAGTGCTAATTCAGGAAACCCCATAGAAGAAGCATTCCTCTCTGGATATAGAAGGTCATTGTTTCATTAGCTGGTAGCTACACATTTTAAAATATCTCTCAGCTAATAAAGTTCCATATGAAGGCTTGGAAGGACCTTGGCAATTAGAATGAAAGATTCTAATTAGATGAACCCATGGCTGGACTCAGAGAAATTCACCTCTGTGCATATAGCAATCTGGGTACCTGACAGGTTCTTGCTCTACCAGAACTTTTAAGAAATATTATTTTTGTAAAGTGAAATGGAAAGCTGGCACATTGCAATGAAAAATACAAGCTGTCAGCCTTAGACCGGACTTGAACACCAAAACCATGAATACTAAAATTACTTTTATTATAACAGAATCTTGCGAGTCTGAATGTTCCTTGCCCTTCCCTGCTTTTATCCGAAATAGAAGAAGGGAGACACAAATCAGAGATAGTTTCTCCAGCCCAATCCCTGCTTTGCACTCAGATTGCTCTTCTCCAACCTTAGCTGTGGTTCTTCTTTTTCTTTCTCAAGGTTATTCTCACAGCCCATTACATCAGCTTGTCAGGGTCATCTTTACTTCCCAGGGATGACCTTGAGCAGTGGTGGGATTCAATTTTTTTTTACTACCGGTTCTGCGGGTGTGGCTTGGTGGGCGTGGCCATCGGGTGTGACAGGCAGCACTCGGCCTCCTGAACCTCCCTGCGAGCGAAAATGAGCTGCGAGGGGGCACACCGCCCCCCGTGCCCCATTTTGGGCCTAGGAGGCCTCCCTGCACTTACCTGGGAGCCAAAATGGGGTGTGTGAGGGCTCCTGGAAGGGGTGGGCCAATCCAGCAATTTAACTACCGGTTCGCCTGAACTGGCCTAAACCGGCTGAATCCCACCACTGACCTTGAGTAGCTAGCTGTACAGTAGCCTGGCACTTTACCTGAATGTACTCTATGCCCATTTGCCCGGGAACAATAAAGGTGAACCTGGGCAGGAGTAGTGAGGAACAAAAAATTGTACAGAGTAACTTCATTTGTTTGTCCCAAAGGTGCTTTTTCAAGAGGCAACTGGACTTTCTGGTTTTTCTTTGAAGACATTTCACTTCTCATCTGAGAAGCTTCTTCAGCTCTGACTAGATGGTGGGGAATGGAAGGATTTATGCGCCTTGTAGACAGGTGGTCATTTGCATTCTTTTAGAGAGTCATTGTGGGCCAATCTGTGTCATCAGGGTCACCTGAGTGGTGCAAATGGGTGCAGGACCTTCTTGGAACTGTTGAAAGGACTGTGTTGTAAACTGGAGATAGATTATGTCATATCCTCCCCCTTTGTTGAGAGTGGGCTGTTCAATTTTGACATAGATGGCCTCTTTGACCCCTCTTTCAAACTAGTGGTCCTCTCTGTCCAAAATGTGGACTTTGCTGTCTTCAAAAGAATGACCAGTTGTAAAACTGAACAGTCCTCTTTCAACAGAGGCAGAGGGATACGACATCATCTATGTCCAGTCTATAACCCAGTCCTTTCAACAGTTCCAAGAAGGCTCCACAGCCATTTCCACCACTCAGGTGACCCTGATCATCATCACCGACCCCCATTATCCCTTGCAGGGTGAAGTCTGGGCAACTGAATGGAGCTAGCAGAGTGTTTACGGGCCGGATGCCCTTCCTGACACCAAAGCGGAGATTTGTTCAGCAGATATATCCTCATTGTGCCCAGAGAGAGAAATTTCTGCCTCTACCTAGGTTTGAACTCACAGCCTCCTGATTGTGAGGCGAGAGCTCCACCTCTAGGCCACCACACCACTCTACTCAAGTGACCTTGATGACACAAATAAATCTCCAGGTGGCCTCAATGACTCGCTAAAAGAATGCAAATGATCAGCTGTCTGCAAGGAGTATAAATCCTTCCATTCCCCACCATCCAGTCAGAGCTGAAGAAGCTTCTTGGATGAGAAGCAAAATGACTTCACAGGAAAAACCAGAAAGTCTAATTGCCTCTTGAAAAAGCACCTTTGGGACAATCATGACCTGGATGACTGAGGATCTCCATAGACATTCATTTGTTTGTCTTCTGGTAAATAGATGCTTGAGGCTGGTCACAACTTCCTCTGTATCAATTTTCGGTCCAGAATTCTACCTAAATGGAAACCTCCAGTGCACCTGTGATAGAATAGAGTCTGCTGCCCCAGAAGGGAAGTACTGCATTCCAGAAAGCAAAAGGACAACTAAGCATAGATCAGTGATGGCTAACCTTTTTCTTGTCATGTGCCAAAAACACGTGTGCCGCCCCCCATAATGCAATGCGTGCCTCCCCGTGCATGCGTGCACGACTCTTCCCACATTCCTCCTGTGCATGTGCGCGTGACCCCCCATGCTCCCCTGTCCCCTGTGCATGCACACGCAACCCCCCACCTCCTGTTTTGGGCCTAGCAGACCTCCTTGCAGCCTGTGGGGGTCTGTGAGGGGGGCACGCTGCATCCCTGTGCTCTGCCCCATTCCCTGCACATGCGCGCATGACCACACACCCCCACTCATGCGTGCGATCCCCCCCTGCACATGCACCTACATCTCCTGCATGTGTCCCGCTCCCTGCGCATCCTGAAAATCAGCTGGCTGGTGGGAGGCATGTGTGCGGGTATGCACAGTGGAGCTGAGCTGGGTGATGGCTTGCATGCCAGCTGTGGCATGCGTACCATAGGTTCGCCATCACGGGCTTAGATAATTGATCAGGAGAAAATGAGTTAAGAAGTTTCCTCCCTAGTAGTGCTCAGAATATATCTATATCTTACAACCATTCATTTAGCGATCATTCAAAGTTACAATGGCACTGAAAAAAGTGACTTACATCCAATGGTGGGATTCAAATAATTTAACAACCGGTTCTCTGCCCTAAAGACCAGCTGGCTAGGCATGGCTCGGTGGTCATGTGACCGTGTGGGCGTGACCAACTCAATGTCACTCAGGTCGATGGGCAATTCGCCTTAGCTGTTATAATGTAATAAGGGTTAACCAGAGAGACAGTTTCTGTAGGCAGGGCAATAAAGATTAGGCTAGAAACAACACCAGAATGTTTCCTTCCTTACAGGATTAGCCCTGTAAAGTGGAAAAAAACAAAATAAGATTTCTTCCAACAACCGGTTCTCTGAACTGCATAGAAAGTTAACAACCGGTTCTCCCGAATAGGTGCGAACTGGCTGAATCCCACCACTGCTTACATCCATTTTTTACACTCACAACTGTTGTAACATTGCTTGGCAATGGGTTCATGTTTAGGATGGCTGCAATGTCCTGGGGTCATGTGATCGCCATCTGTAACCTTCTGACATACTAAGCCAATTGGGAAAGCTAGATTCACTTCGCAACGGTGTTATTAACACTTTTAAGCGATTCACTTAAAAGCGTGAGAAGAAAAGTTGTAAAATGGGACAAAAATGCACTGAACAAATGTCTCGCTTAACAACAGAGAGGTTGGGCCCAATTACGGTCGTAAGTCAAGGACTACCTGTAAGTGAGACATACCGTTGTTTTATTTTGGCAAGATATCTGTCATTAGATGAGGCACAATCAAGGAAGTTGCTGAGAAGTAATTCCATGTTTCTTCCTTGGTTCTTGCAGCCTGACATCACTCACAATATTTGGACTATAAGACACACCTAAATTTAGAAGAGAAAAACAACAACAACAAAAGTTTTTGGCTTCCATGCGCCCCTTTGGGGCCCTTTTTGGCCCCTTTCCATCCTTTTATATTTGGCCCATTTTCGGGGCTTTTTTTCAGCCCATTTTGAAGGCTTTTTTCAGCCCGTTTCTGAGGCTTTTTTTGGCCCATTTTCGAGGCTTTTTTCAGCCCGTTTTCGAGGCATTTTTCAGCCCATTTGTTCCAAAAAATGGGCTGAAAAAAGCCTCACAAACAGGCCAAAACTAGCCTAGAATACGGGCTGAAAAAAGCCTCAAAAATGGGCTTTAAAAAAGCCTGAAAAAGGCTGAAAAAAGGCCTGAAAATGGGGCATGTGGAGGCCAAAAAACGGGCAGTGGGTGGGCAGGGCTTTGGCAATATTTGGTCTATAAGATGCACAGACATTTTCACCCCCTTTGGGAGACAAAAAAGTGTGTCTTATAGAGCGAAAAATATGTTTCTTCCATCCTTCCAGTCGATGATGGAAATCATCGAAGTCTACTAATCCCCAAATCTGTTATTTTTAATTCATCATCTCTGAAGCCAGCATGGTGGTTTCAGAAACAGGGCACAATTCTTTTCCCCCTTTTTCTTAGGAAGGGAAAAGAGGGCAAATAGATGAGCAGGTAAGCTGTGGAACCCGCAAGACCAAAATGTTTGCCCTTCAGGGTGTCAAGTTTTGACTATGCATATCGCACAGGATTGTGCTGTCTGAGTCACATCCCTAAGTGATTCTCTCTCTCTCTCTTTTTTTTTTTTTGCAATCTGAATTTCATTCATTACCCAATTTTCATGAGGCTCTCTTGGCATTTGAAATATGTTAAAGGAAGATTCCCCACAGACTTCCCTCCCCCTGCCCCCGCTTTCGGCAATAGCCCATCTTGCAGTGTCCAAAGACAGATCTAAATATCTTTGGTGCAAATTACTTCAGGCCGGCAGAGCAGGCGCCTCTGTCATCTTCATCACATTTCACACCTACACAATTGATAACAGATTAATATCTGGGCCTCAAATATTTCATCAGTGTCTCCGGTGAAGGCATCTTGCATTATTTTATCTTAGGAAACCATCAGCCGGGGCTGAGACGGTGAGGGGGAGAAACTGCTGAGGAAAAGGGGGAGTAGCTATCCAAGTGTGTGTGAATGTATAGGTATGTTGGTGGGTGTGTGTATGTGTGTGTGTGTGTGTGTGTGTGTGTGTGTTATCACTGAAAGTGAAAAGAAGGAGAAAGCAAAAGAGTAAGAGTGCAGAACATTAAAGCAGGGGCATTTCTTTTGGTATTAAGAGAAAAGCAACAAGGTTGGCCGTGGCAAAGTTCTCGCCTCCGATTATGTATCCACTTTTATTCAATCATTGTATCGCTTTCTGGCTGACGTTTGGTCAATAGTGCAATCTAGCACTGATCAGAATAAAGCAGGCATCCTAGAGCACCTTGGAATTTCATTAGTCTCTGTTTGGTGCCCTCTCTGTACATAAACGGTGATTTGCAAACACAATTTGGAAGCTCGGCCCTTGCCTCGTAGAAAGAAGAAAGAGTCAAAGGAGCCTGCCTGTTACTCTGCAGAATTTCTAGCTGCAATAAATATCCGTGTTCTTTCCATGGAATAAAATATCTTGTTCGAAGATGTTAGGCCTCAAATATATGAAGAACGGTTGCAGGGATTGGGTATGTTTAGTCTAATGAAAAGAAGGATAGCCGTGTTCCAATCTTTGATGGGCTGCCAAACAGGCGAGGGGGTCAATCAGGGGTGGGCTTCAAAAAGTTTAGCAAGGGGTTCTCTGCCCGGTTGCTGGGTGGGCGTGGACATGGTGGGTGTGGCCTAGTCAGCCACCTTCACAAAAGGGGGGGGGCATTTTTGCAGTCCCCGGGCTCCAGAGGCTTTCCTCGAGCCTCCATGAGGGCGAAAACAGCCTCCCCAGGCTCTGGAGGTCCTCTGGAGGCAGGAAACGGGCCTGTTTTCGGCCTTCCTGAACTTCCGGTAGGCCCGTTTTTTGCCCTTCCCGAGCCTCCGTGCACACATTTACCTGCATCCAAAACAGGGGACTTCTGGGAGAGGTGGGTGGGGCAGGGCGGGGCTGGGCTGGGCCGGGCCGGGCCAGCCAGGATGGGATTTGGGGGTTCTCCAAACTGCACAGAATCTTAGCTAGAGGTTCTCTCGAACCCCTGCGAACCCCCAGCAGGCCACCCCTGGGGTCAACCTATTCTCCAAAGCACCTGAAGGCAGGACAAGAAGCCATGGATGGAAACTAATCAAACTAAAGCTAATCAAGGAGAGGACCAACCTAGAACAAAGTAGTAATTTCCTGACTGTGAGAACAATTAACCAGTGGAACTGCTTACCATCAGAAGTTGTGGGTGCTCCATCACTGGAAGTTTTTAAGAAGAGATTGGACAATCATGGTATAAGATCTCCTGCTTTAGCGGGGGTGTGGGCTAGAAGGTCCAATCCAGTGGTGGATTTCAATTTTTTTTACTACCGGTTCTATGGGCATGGCTTGGTGGGCGTTGTGTGGCTTGGTGGGTGTGGCTTGATGGGTATGGCAGGGAAGGATACTGCAAAATCTTCATTCCTACCCCACTCCAGGGGAAGGATACTGCAAAATCCCCATTCTCTCCCCACTCCTGGAGGAAGGATATTGCAAAATCTCCATTCCCACCCCATTCTGGGGCCAGCCAGAGGTGGTATTTGCCAGTTCTCTGAACTACTCAAAATTTCCGCTACCGGTTCTCCAGAACATGTCAAAACCTGCTGAATTAGCACTCCTGTCAGCACTTCAAGCTTCATTTACTCTAGCGCTGACATAAGAAGGAGAAGTGGTGGCGTCTGGAAAGGGACGTTTGACTTTTCACTTACTTATTTTCCCTGGAGATAATATCCCCTAGGAGATGGGATGGGAGGGGGGAAATTCCTTTGAACTGGAGCAGTAGATTAGGGGTAGAATGACTTGGAAGATGGCCAATGAGTGCAGGGGAGTGGGGAACGGAAAGGGAGGGTTTGGGGTCTGGAAGTCAGTGTTGGCTACGATGAACCAGGATTTAGAATGTCGTGCTCAATAAATGGGAGTTTTTATCAAAGATTTTGTTTGAAATGCAATTTATTTGAGACGACCTCGAAACCTGACAACTCCTGGTCCAATCCAAGGTCCATTCCAACTCTGTTATTCTGTTATCTTGGAAATGGGGCCAAATTTCTTTTTGGCACTGGTAGTGGAAGAAATAGGCTAATGATGTCATTAGAGTTCCAGGGGTAAAAGAAATTATTCTCTAAGTGGCATTGGAAATTAAGGCCCATGCTAAGACCTAAGGGATCAATTTTAATTCTCTGTGGAAAAATTGGCAGGATTTATTTTTTTTTAACTCTGACTTAAGGAATCAGAGTAAAAACATCCAGAAAAGGATCCCTTCTAGTGGAAAGACTGCTGCAGCCCTGTTTTTGGCACTCTCAAATGCATGCTGGGGGACCAAATACGGTTCACTCACCAAGCACTCTCAGAAGAGTGGGTGAGCAGAAACAAATGGAAATATGGAATCTCATCACCCTTTGAATTTCAAGGAAAACAAGATGGGGCAGAACATACCATCTCCCAGAACTTCTGTTCAGTTGCATGACAACAAGATGACAGCAGAGACAGAGAAAATGCTACCTCTCTGCTCTCTGTTGTTGATCTTGATTTTTGAAATCTAGATCTAGTAGTAATCAAGTTCAGGACATAAAAATCCATTCTCTTTTTTTCTCCTGTTTCTTGGACTATGTTCCTTGATAGACTCTTGACTTGAAGTACAGCTTCCAAAAGTGCCCATTTAGCACAGTTAGCCATTACTGGGAAGCCTGGGAATTGAAATTCATGCATCTGGAGGAACCACTGGCAAGGGAAGGCTTATGTAAAAGAACATCTCGATCAGACCTGGGCCATATCCGGCTCTTTGGCTGTCCCTGTCCGGCCCATGTAATGTCACTCAGCCCTATTGGTTCAACCCTCCAGTTTCTCATGTGACCCCTTGGGAGAATTAATTGTCCATCCCTGACCTAGATCAATGTAGAATCTATAGCATATGACTTAACTTCTATTTAAATGGAGCCAGGAAAGGAAAATCTATCACTGGATAGGTGCAAAATTAGCAATTCTGGAACCCAATGCTCCAGAGAAGTCTAGAATGTTCTTTTCCACTTTGAGATTATGCCAAGCTTCTTCCCAGACCTTGGCATTCCTAGACTGGTTAGGTTGTTTCAGAAAGTGAATCCCCAAAACTGGAAATAACTTGTGGTGCCTAACCTCAGAGGACTTAGTCAGTCACAGGTCATTCACGTCTTCATTGCATTATGGGAGAATCTGACAAGGGTCTATTCAATTTTTTCCCCTACTGTGGGTGTGGCTTGGTGGGTATGGCTTGGTGAAGGGGGGTCATGTGACTGAGTGGGCATGGCCAATTTGACATCACTCACGGCAACTCACCAAGCCACGCCCATCAAGCCACACCACAGAACCGACAGAAAAGTTCGGCTGGCCAAGTCTTCTACCATTCAACTTGGCTGCTTCTTGCCTCCTTCTCAAGTTTGCCTTGTGTGTATGAGCCTGAGAAGGAGGAGAGAAGCAGCCACGTTGAATCAGCCTTTGCTAAACTGGGCGGGGGCGGGGTCAGCACGTGACGCAGCCGGCCCCTGGGCCACAAGTTTGATACCCCTGTCTTAACAGGTCTGAAAAATTAGGAATGTCTAATCAGTGATCAATGATCAAAGACATGATAAGTAATCTAGTATCTATAGACACATCTGAGGGTGACCATGGTTTATAGGAAACTGCATCCTGGAATCTTAAAGGTATACATAGTAAAGAACATGAATTAATGAAGGAGAAAAAGAAAAATCAATACGTTGTGTGTCTGTGAAATTAGCAAAAAGGGAAGGATATAATAAATCTGAATGAAGAATGGAGCTGATGAAGACACACAGGAAAGCAAAGGAGGGAATTTAATTATGAGTTTTGGGGAAAATTCTGCCACTTTCTGAATAACTGTGATCCATGGGAAAAATTATTTGGCATTTATGGATAGATGGGAATGAAACAAGAAAGTAGAGAAAACGTGACTCAAAGATTCAAGATGAATGAGAATGAGGACTATTTGGTGAATGCCTGTTTAGAAAAAGGTCTATTCATTTTGGGGACATGGTTTAAACATCAGTTTATTCATACATATACACATGCTGAAGGGATGAGCATAAACCTAAAAGCACGATTGATTTGATGAAAAATTATAACAATTAATGAAGGATGCAAGTATGTTGAAGTATTCTGAATGAAGGACAGGTGATTTTTGATATCGTCAGAAATGGGTCTTCTAAACATGGAAGAAAAGCAAAAAAAAAAAAAAGTGAAAAATTAGAGTAAAAATAGAATGATTGAACCCTCTATGTAAAATAGTTTAGTACATCAACTAATCTCCCAGGAGACTGAATACAAAATGGAGGTTAAAGAAAGGGATGTTGGTGCTGTTTGGAACAGAGTGAAAAGCATCATGTCACAACAGGGTTTCTCAATTTTGGAACTTTAAGACTTATGGACTTCAATTCCCAGAATTCCTCAGTCAGCGTATGCTCTAGGTCAGAGGTCTTCAAACTTGGCAGCTTTAAGACTTGTGGACTTCAACTCCCACAATTCTCCAGCCGGCTGGAGAATTCTGGGAGTTGAAGTCCACAAGTCTTAAAGCTGCCAAGTTTGAAGACCTCTGCTCTAGGTGTTATACAAGGATGGAGAAGCTGTAGGCTGGAGTTGGTTGGTGCAATGACAGAGAGCGTATCAACACTACAGCACTCCAAACCTGTGGTCTTTTAGTTCTGTATTTAACATTTCGTAATTTTAGCTTGTTTTTTACATTTATAATTGTTTTTATACCTCTATGTTTAAGAGCATGGTGGTTCGCGTGGTTAGGATGCTGGGATGGAGTTTAGAAATCCCACGTTTGAGATCCGAGTGCTGCCGTGGGGTGAGGTTGAGCTCCCGTCCTTCGCTCCAGCTCCTCCCGATGGATATGAAAGGAGCCCCCTACTGGGCATCCTCTAGGCAACGGTGATGTCACCGGCTAATCCTTTCAACCCGGAAGTGCCTCAATGCTTTTGACACTGCCCAGAGCCGAACCACTAATAAATAAGTAAGTAAGTAGGTAAGTAAGTAAGTAAGTAAGTAAGTAAGTAAGTAAGTAAGTAAGTAAATAAATAAATCTCCCCCCCCCCCCCGACACATTTAATTGGCTTGGTCTAGTGCAGAAACAGGCCTCTGTCTTTTTTGTTATTGTTTCTTTCCTTTTTCTGAATGAGATTCTACTTATAACCGAAAGTTCTGCTTTTTTTTTTTTAATAAACAAACAATTAACTGTCAGTCTTCCGCTCTGTCTCCCAAAGTATTTGCTGATTTGTTCAGTTTTCGACTGCTGTATCTGCAGTAATGCAAGACGTATTTCTGAGCATTTCTTATATGAATGCTGCAGGGCAAGTGCACCCTCTAACTGTACCTTTTAAATAAGTAATATAATACTTCAATATTCGGTAATAAGTACAATACCAGCACCGCCTCTGCCTGCGCCACTTGCTGATGTTTATCACATTTCTATCCCTCGTATTGGTTTATTCAAACACTCTTGTTCTAACGGCTGCTGATCTACTTTCTTGCACTGCTGGACTGTGTTAGAAGCATCCAGGAATTTCTCAAGGCCTGAACTCTGAGGGCTGGAGAATAATAATCTATTTAAAAAGGAGAGAGGGGGGGGGGAAGCTATTTTCTCATTGTTTAGTTTTGTTTTGTATTCTTGGGGACAAATTGTTCTGTTTACTGAGTACATTATTTGGCAGCACATCCTGTATGCTCTTGAGATTATATGTGCATCAAACCATACGCAGCTAATTGATGTTCATTGTGCTGTGTTGAAAATATATTAGGCGGATTTGAGATTGATTGATTGATTGATTAAAATTCTACTTTTTTCCTAGGAGTTCAAACTAGTGCACAAGGGGGAGAGGCCTCCCCAGTTTCGTCGCGAGAACAACTGTCTTCTGGTGTAGGTTGGATTGAGAAGGAATGACTAACACAAAGTCATCATCATGAGTTATGGGGAGAGTTGATTCGAGCCCTTACTCATGACAGTGCCACGGTGGCGCAGTGGTTAGAATGTAGCACTGCAGGCTACTTCTGCTGACTGCCAGCTGCCAACAGTTTGGCAGTTCGATTCTCACTGGCTCAAGGTTGACTCAGCCTTTTATCCTTTCAAGGTCGGTAAAATGAGGACCTGGATTGTTGGGTGCAATACGCTGACTTTGTAAACTGCTTAGAGGGGGGTGTAAAGCAATGTGAAGCGGTATATAAGTCTAAGTGCTATTGCTATTTCTTTCTGAGTCCTGGTGGCACAGCGGTTGAAGTGCAGCATTGCAGGCAAACTCTACCCACAGCCTGGAGTTCGATCCTGACTGGGGCTCAAGCCTTTCATCCTTCCGAGGTTGGTAAAATGAGAACCCAGCTTGTTGGTGGGGGAGGGGGCAATATGCAAATAATTCTGACATTGTAAACTGCCCAGAGAGTGCTGGAAAATGCAATGACGTGGTATATAAGCCCAAATGCTGTCACTACTGAAGTATTTTCATGTAGAAAAAGAAATGGCTCATTTTTATGTACTCAAAGAAGAAAACCTTGATGAGATTCTTAGGAGTAGGGATGTGAGCTAATCAGTTCTTTCTAGTTTAACTGATTAGATCAGGGGTGTCAAACTTGATTTCATTGAGAGCCGCATCAGGATTGTGTTTGACCTCGGAGGGCTGGGGGGGGGCATGGCTGTGGGTGGGTGTGGCCATGGTAGACATGGCCAGATTGACATCACTTGTGTTGTGAAATCACTTCCTTAATTCCTTCCTTCCTTTTATTCTTTTTCCTTCCCTCTTCATTCTCCTGTCTGCCCCTCTTTTTCCTTCCTTGCTCTCTTCCCATTCTTTTTTCTTTTTTTTCCTCTTTCCCTTTCTCGTTTCCTTCTTGCAGGCTCAAATGCAAAAGGGGAAACCTTTCTCCTTTTGTTTTGTTTTTACTTTGTTTTGCTAGCCCTCTGGCAGCAAAAAATGGAGCTCGGGGGGGGCACACCCGCCCCGTGCCCCAATTTCAGCTGCAATGGTCTCCTGCAGCCCTCTGCCAGTGAAAACAGAGCTTGGGGGGGGGTGCATGTGGCATCCCCTGAACTCTGTTTTTGCTGGCAGAGGCACTGCTGGCCGGTCCTTTGCTGTTTCCAGGCTGGCCCCGCGGGCCACATGTGGCCCGTGGGCCTTGAATTTGACACCCCTGGATTAGATGTTTAATAAAATTGAACAGCCAGGGGAGGATACGTGAATTCAAAAAAATAGGCCTGAGCACACCCCAACTCCAGAAAAACAAACAATTTCCTATTGACTGAAACGGTGAACACAGGCAGTCCTTAACTTACAACTACAATTGGGATTTCCATTGCTAAGCAAGGCAGTTCTTAAATGGATCACACGCAATTTTGCAATTATTATTATTATTTTTTTGCAACAGTTATAAGGTGAATCCTTGCAGTGTTACGTAAATACGGCTTGCTTGTTAGAAGTGGGCTGGGAAGGTTACAAATAGCAACCCCAGGATCTCCGAATGCTGCAACTGACATAAATACATGCCAATTGCTAAGTGCTTGAATTTTGATCATGTGACCGTGGGGATGCTGCAATGGTCATAAGTGCGAGGACCAGTTATAAGTCGCTTTTTTTTCAGTGCTGTTGTAATTTTGAACAGTTGCTAAATGAATGGTTGTAAATCAAGGACTATTTGCACCTGCTCCCTAGAGATATGAGAGAGGCACATATAAAACAGGTACGATCTTTTGAATCAAGTAATTAAAGAAAATAGTTCATAAGGGGGGCAAACTGCCATGATTAACTGGGTAGATGAAAAAGAAGCATATTATTCTTAATATGCATAAGCTGATGGTTGCAAGCATCGACTAGAAAGAGACATTCTCCCGGCTTATTCAGATGCAAAGGTATGCCTGTTGCAAGAATTCATGTCCACTACTGGTCATCTAAACCAGTGGTGGGTTCCTCCCGGTTCGGTCCGGTTCGGCCGAGCCGGTAGCGGTGACAATATGACGTCTATCTATTGCTGCCTCCTGAGTCCCAACTGATGACTAGAGGGAAAAAAACTGTTTAAACTCTTGCCATGGGGCTTCAAAGGGCTGTCCTACAGCTGATCAGTGTTAAAAGCAAACAAATGAGTCGGGTCATAAGTGCGAGGACTGGTCATAAGTGCGAGGACCTTCCAGAAATGACTCTGACCAGCTAGCCACGCCCACTTAGTCACATGACCTCCAAGCCACACCCACAAAATAAGCCACGCCCACAGAACCAGTAGTAAAATAATTTAGAACCCACCCCTGATCTAAACATATATCTGTTGCAATGGGTGTGGCCAGTGGTGGGATTCAAATTTTTTTACTATCGGTTCTGCGGCTTGGTGGACATGGCATGGCTTGATGGGCGTGGCTTGGTGGGCGTGGCAGGGGAAGGTTACTGCAAAATCCCCATTTCCTCCTGATCAGCTGGGACTCAGGAGGCAGAGAATAGATGGGGGCGGGGCCAGTCAGAGGTGGTATTTACCGGTTCTCCGAACTACTCAAAATTTCCGCTACCGGTTCTCCAGAACTGGTCAGAACCTGCTAAAACCCACCTCTGGGTGGGGCCCATAGGACAAATGACAACACAGGTGTTATAATATTCTCATGCAAATTACACATGTTTTTGCCAGATATCATGAACAGAATTGTGTCCCTTGTGCAATGAGGTCATGACACACCTGTCAAGTGAATCAAGGAGAGAAGCAGCCTGGAACTAAGGAGAAACTTCCAATTAACTAGTTCTGGTTGCTCCAGAACTGGAGGTTTTTAAGAAGAGACTGGAAGACCACTTGTCCAAAATTGAATAGGGTCTCCTACTTGAGCCGGGGGTTGGACTAGTTAACCTCCAAGGTCCCTTCCCTTCCCTTCCCTTCCCTTCCCTTCCCTTCCCTTCCCTTCCCTTCCCTTCCCTTCCCTTCCCTTCCCTTCCCTTCCCTTCCCTTCCCTTCCCTTCCCTTCCCTATTCTATTCTATTCTATTCTATTCTATTCTATTCTATTCTATTCTATTCTATTCTATTCTATTCTATTCTATTCTATTCTATTCTATTCCATTCCATTCCATTCCATTCCATTCCATTCCATTCCATTCCACTCCACTCCACTCCACTCCACTCCACTCCATTCCATTTTCATTTGACATCATAGGTTGTTATACATAGGTGTTGCGGGTTAGAACTCTTGTTCAACCCATGTCCAAAGATGTCTAAAATTATGTAGCATACGTTCTTTAATTGGCTAAAAGTTTTATGATTAACTGAGCAAGATTTCATAATTAGGAGACGTTCTATGGCAGTTTTCTCCAATCTGCTGCTGTTCAGATGTGTTGGACTAGAGCTGCCAGAATTCTTGTGCCACGCAGAAGATCCTTGACCCCCTAATCATTACAGAGGGCATTTGGTTGGAGAAGATGTCCCTACCATGAGGTTCTTTGAAGCCCATTGTTTCCAGTCATTGTGAAAACTGTAAAACCAATTCTGTTCTTTCTTTCAGAAGTCCCATAGACCCATCATATTTAACCATGACATTCCTAATTTACAATATACTGTATCTGCAATCTGCCTTTCGTAAAATTGCAGAGAGAGATGAAGTATGTTTCTGTGGGGGTGGAGATGCCTAACCTTTGCAGAACTTCTATAATTTGAATGACTTGTAGATTTTGTATAATAGTCATTTTGAACAAGACAGTAATTGAATTATGAAATCTCTCGGCTTTTGTTAGGAAAAGAACTTTCCTCTCTTCTCTGCATACATCTTTCCTTTCAGCTCAAGGTCATGCTGTATTTGTTGCATTTAAGTCTTTTAACAGGGGGAAAAAAATCCTGCTTAACAGCTGTACCTCCTAACATGGACAAAAGAGACAGAATTATTGAATTTTGTAACCACTGAATGCATGAGGTTACAATGATGGTTAAATCATATCCAGAAGAAAGGAAGAAAGATTGCAGGGGTCTCACATACCAATTCTTATCAGAGGAAATATAATCAAGTGATTCAGGTTTATTTGACTTAAGTGATCATTGTCAAGGATACCAGCTTCATATAGGACCCCCTTCAGAGGACGACTAGAGACAGTTGAATAAAGAGAAAGAACTCCATCAATATAATATGGAAAGGAGCTTACTAAAAAGTATTCATTGGGTCTAACATTTGTAGATTTCCCTGACATTGTATGCTATCCACCAAATAAATAAACCAAGAAACCAACAGAAAACTAATATAGGAAACTTGAATTCTCACATCTTTTTTTTTTTTAAAAATGATTTATATGCCGCCCTTCTCTAGAGACTCAGGGCGGCTTACAATGCATTAAGCAATAGCCTTCATACTTTTGTATATTTATACAAAGTCAGTTTATTGCCCCCATAATCTGGGTCCTTATTTTACCTACCTTAGAAAGGATGGAACCTGAGTCAACCTTGAGCCTGGGGAGATTTGAACTTGCAGTAATTGCAGGCAGCAGATGTAAGTGGATGTTAATTAGTCTGCTGAGCCACCAGAGCTCTTGAAAGTGACAATATTTCTTTTTTTTTAAAGTTCACCCCATACTAGGCAAACTCCAGGCTTACATGCTGCAGTTAGGGCAACTCTACAGATTTGGAAACAATTTCCTCCTCTTTTTTCAGGGCCAAATCTGGCACAATTTTTTTTTTTTTTTTAAATTTGATTTATATGCCGCCCTTCTCCGGAGACTCAGGGCGGCTTACAATGCGTTAAGCAATAAGCATGTGTCCTAAGTTTTGTTGGTTTGTTGGTTTGTTGATAATCTAAAGCTTTTTTGTCTTGATCTGAAATAGCATCTGGAAAATCGGGGGGGGGGGGGAGAGAATGGCCCTTGAGTAGGAAATGAAACAGGAGACAGACTCATAGAGTTTTGGGATGAAAAGTCAATGTCTCTAGCACACATTTTTTCCCCCACCAATGTAAAACAGTGTTTCTCAAACTTGGCAGCTTGAAGATGTATGGACTTCAATTCCCAGAAATCCCCAGCCATCACAGAAGTCCACACATCTACAAGTCCCCAAGGTTGAGGAACACTGGTTTAAAAGATAAGTAAGTCTCTTTGCATGGATATCACCCGGTGGACGACCTCAAAATCAGTCTGTTTATATATTTTCAAGCAGATATGGAGACACTGTGTTCAGTCAGCAGACTTGGGAGTTGATGCTGACTGCAGCTCAGATCACAAACTCTTGGGAAAATTACATTTCAGCAGAAACCGGAGGGCACACGTTGCCCACATCTCATCAAGAGCCCATTCCCTTCCTTCTCAAATTGCTTCTGAAGAAGGAAAACCCCCCTCCCCCTACCATTTAAAAACTCCAGCATAACAAACTCAGATTTGATTCTGCCTTGCTCTTTTGGTGGATGTCAGATAGAAGGGCTGGTTATCAATTCAATATATAATTGTAAACACCACTAAGATAGTTGTAACTTTGGGCCAGTGGTGGGTTGCCCCCGGTTTGGACCGGTTCACAAGAACCGGTAGTAAAACTGGCATGAGGCTCCACCCACTGACCCGGATGCAGATCATAGGTCCGTGATGGCGAACCTATGGCACGCGTGCCACAGGTGGCATGCGGAGCCATGTCACCTGGCACGCCAGCTCAGCTAGGGCACACATGCACACGCTGGCCAGCTAATTTTTGGGCCTTCTGGGCCCATCAGAAGTAGGGAAACAGGCTGTTTCCTGCCTCCAGAGGGGTTGGGGGTGGGGTGGGGAAGGCTGTTTTCGCCTTCCCCAGATGCATAGAGAGGATCTGGAGCCAGGTGAGACAGAAAAACGGGCCTACCGGGACATCGTGTGCCAGGAGTGGGGGGAGGGAGGTCATACGCGCATATGTGGGGCGGGGCGCATAGAATTATGGGTGTGGCACGCTCGTGCGCGAACCTCCTCCCCCTTCCTGGCACACGATGGCAAAAAGGTTAGCCATCACTGTCATAGCTGATCTGTGCATGCGCAGAGGTTTCTATGCATGCACAGAAGAGCGCGTGCGTGATGCAAACTGGTAGTAAAGGTAAGTAGAACCCACCCCTGCTTTGGGCATGATGCAGCTGCTTTTCAACTGTTATTTTTCCAAGATTAATTTTTTGTCCTGGGCACTCAAACTTTCCTTCCTTCAAGCCAGAGTGCTGGCTGTCACATCGAGCTGGATTGCTTTAAAATTTGTTGGTGGCGGAGAAAGTTTAATATTTTGCCTTCCACAGAAGGCCTTTCAAACTATTACACCCACAAAGAGCCAAGAGTGGAGCATTCTATAAAATATGAATTATTAATGTTTGCTTTTCAGAGCAATCGAATCTCTTTACTCGAAGAGTAGTGTTTCTTCCATGGATTTCCGACTTTCCTCCTTAATATAAAATGCTGACCCCCTTGGTAAGGTGTCCCTTTTTTGAATCACAGATTTGCTGACTTTCATAACATACTGCTTTTACTTTTAATCAGTGCGCCAGTTCAGGATGGGAGGCTTGGGGGCCAGATTAAAATCAGGAGTAAATCTCGTTGAATGTTGGCAGAAATAAATAAAGTAAACAAGTAGAATGTAGTCCATGTGGCTTTCAGCTTAATGTAGATGGGAAAACACATGTATGTAATCACATATACAGCAAGTCTCCAGGTTAAGAAGGCCCTGATTTAAGGACAACTCATAGTTAAGACAGGGACGTGGTGGCTCAGTGGCTAAAATGCTGAGCTTGTTGATCGAAAGGTCGGCAGTTCAGTGGTTCGAATCCCTAGTGCCGCGTAACGGGGTGAGCTCCCGTTACTTGACCCAGCTTCTGCCAACCTAGCAGTTCGAAAGCACGTAAAAAATGCAAGTAGAAAAATAGGAACTACCTTTGGTGGGAAGGGAACAGAGTTCTGTGCGCCTTTGCCGTTTAGTCATGCCGGCCACATGACCACGGAGACGTCTTCAGACAGTGCTGGCTCTACAATTTGAAATGGAGATGAGCACCGCCCCCTAGAGTCGGGAACGACTAGCACATATGTGCGAGCGGAATCTTTACCTTTACCTTACATAGTTAAGAATGGAGAATACCGTAGCAAGATTTGAGCTAAATACACAATGGTTCAAGTTAAAGACACAATGGTTCAAACTCATTACACAATATCACTTATATAATGTTCTGGCTTACATACAAATTCGACTTAAGGACAGACTTTAAGAACAGATGGACACATATGGACAAACTTAACCATAGTTTCAACTGGGAAACTGTGACCATCCTAGACCAAGCCAAGTGCAAAAACGCTAGGGAATTTCTAGAAGCCTGGCACTCTGAGAAATTAGCCATCAATAGACACATAGATATAAACAATATTTACCCACTGTGCAAAAGAGACAATCAACGAGCCAAAAAGGAAACAAAAACACCAAAGCACCTCCATACCAGCAATCAGCACCCAGATGAACATAGCTTAATTCCAAGATGAATATCTGACCAACAATTATGAAATAAACAATACCCCAAACAAGGACTTACCAAACAAGCTAACAATAAACAGCACAACCAAAGAAACTCTAAGAATATAAACTGAGAGCAAATCCCACTTTCGTTTAGCACTGTTACGTAGTTCGGGTAATGAAATGTCTGCAAGAAAAAAAAAATCAAGCTCCAAGAGCACCAAGGATCCCTTGGGAACAGAACTTGTTCTTAAACTGGGGACTGTTTTGTGATTCAAAATAACTGTGTTTGAATTAGTTGGCTGATTGGCTTATGACAGTGATCGCTAACATTTTTGCCATCGCGTGCCGGGGGGGGGGACAGGGAGGTCATGCTCATGTGTGCCCACACCCATAATTCTATGCGCCCCACCCCCATGTATGCGCGTGCAACCCCCCCCCGCTCCCCCTGCTCTTGGCACGTGATGGCCTGGTAGGCCTGTTTTTCTCTCTCACCTGGGTCCAGGGCCTCTCTAGGAGTCTGGGGAGGGCTAAAACGGCCTTCCCCACACCCCCGAAAGTCCTCCAGAGGCTGAAAATGGCCTGTTTGCCAACTTCTGGTGGGATTGGAAGGCCCGTTTTTTGCTGTCCCCAGCCTCCAGGGCAGGGGTGAAATATAAAATTTGTTACTACCAGTTCTGTGGATGTGGCTTGGTGGTGGGGGGATAATGTGACTGGGTGGGTGTGGCCAACTTTTTTTTTTAACTTTTAAAAGCATTTTTTCTACAACCTCTTTGGCCAAAGAGGTTGCAGAAAAAAATGCTTTTAAAAGCCTCTGACGATGCCAGTTGAGCCGTGTGATCATCAGAGGCTTTTTCTTTTTTTACTTTAAAAGATTTTTTCGGCCGAAGAGGTTGTAGAAAAAATGCTTTTAAAAGTAAAAAAAAAAAGCCTCTGATGATCGCGCGGCTCAGCTAGGCATGGGGGGGGGGGGGCACAGGGATTTTTGCTACCAGTTCTCTGAACCACCCGCCACCATCGCTACCGGATTAGGCGATCTGGTCCGAACCAGCATTTCACCCCTGCTCCAGGGCCTCTCTAAGAGTCTGGGCAGGGTGAAAACGGCCTTCCCCACCCCACAGAGGTCCTCCAAATATCAGAAATGACCCGTTTGCCAACTTCCCATGGGACCAACATGGGCTTATGACAAGGCTGTGCAGATCTTAGCAGACTTCGCCATGCCTTAAGAACGTAAGAATAGCCCTACTGAGTTATTCCAAGTGTGATCGTAGTCCAGCATTTTATTTCCAATGTTGGCCAAACAGATGTATTCATATCTGTATTTATTTCTTAGCTGTATATCCTGCCTCTCAGCCAGCAGGCAGTGCTTCCTGTACAGCCATCTCTGGCAAAATATAGCACATATTATTCCTAGACAACTTTCTATACGGAGATGTTCATGCTGCTTCTATTGAGGTTATGGAAAGAGGAGATAGACATGAAAGATGGAGATGGGTTAAAACATTCTTCCCAGCTACAGGGAATGTACCACACTTAAAGCTGTTCCTAAATGTGAATTAGCATACCTGTCAAAGAGATCCAGGTAGTCATTCCCAAGATCCTACCTGCCTCCAGATGGTAGTGCTGAACATCAGACTAAGAAGCATTTGTTGATTGTCCTACATCTCTAAGAGTTATGGGGTGAAGATGAATGTCTTATAGAAGGCTGTATCTGTAGCAGTGCCTAGTCTTCAGAATAATCTTCCAATGAACCTAAGGCGGGCTTTCTCAACTTGGACTTTGGAAGATGATTAGGGGACTGGAGGCTAAAACATATGAAGAACAGTTGCAGGAACTGGGTATGTCTAGTTTGATGAAAAGAAGGACTAGGGGAGACATGATAGCAGTGCTCCAGTATCACAGGGGATGCCACAAAGAAGAGGGAATCAAACTATTCTCCAAAGCACCTGAGGGCAGGACAAGAAGCAATGGGTGGAAACTGATCAAAGAGAGAAGCAACCTAGAACTAAGAAAAAGTTTTCTGACAATTAGAACAATTAATCAGTGGAACAACTTGCCTGCAAAAGTTGTGAATGCTCCAACACTGGAAGTTTTTAAGAAGATGTTGGATAACCATTTGTCTGAAGTGGTGTAGGGTTTCCTGCCTAAGCAGGGGGTTGGACTAGAAGACCTCCAAAGTCCCTTCCAACTCTGTTATTCTATTCTATTCTATTCTATTCTATTCTATTCTATTCTATTCTATTCTATTCTATTCTATTCTATTCTATTCTACTCTATTCTACTCTATTTTATTCTAGTGGCCCCGTTGAATTTGGTCTTCAATATTTTTTATTTCTACACATTTCTATGGAAGATTAGCAATAGCAATAGCACTTAGACTTATATACTGTCTCATAGTGCTTTACAACACTCTTTGAGTGGTTTGCCAACCTCAGAAGGATGGAAAGCTGAGTCAACCTTGAGCTCCATCAGAATCATAATAATCCAAGCTGTGGGCAGAGTTTGCCAGCAGTACTGAAGTTTAACCACCAGGGGTCTTGCAATAATTGTAATAATTAAAGGTGCTTTTTCAGGAGGCAACTGGACTTTCTTGTTTTTTTTTTCTTTTGAAGACGTTTCACTTCTCATCCAAGAAGCTTCTTCAGCTCTGACTGAATGATGGGGAATGGAAGGATTTATATTCCTTGCAGACAGCTGGTCATTTGCATTCATTGAGTCATTGAGGCCACTTGGAAGTTTTTCTGTGTCCTCAGGGACATCTGAGTGGTACAAACGGGTGTGGAACCTTCTTGTCTGCAGGATGTTTTGTGCCCTCAGTCCCTTCACCGTTGAACACAGGCGCAGGCTGTTGGGAATGAGTCTGTCTTGTCTGCATCTCAAACTGAAGTGCAAATGGTTCTTGTAGTCTGCAACATTTCTGGAAATCTGTTCATACTCCCACACCATTCGAGGGTGTTCATCCCCAAAATGACTGAGCATCTCTGTAGGCTTAATCTGTTGGTTTAGGACCTGGGTAGCTACGAGACCGTCTTTTGCCACCAATAGCCTCCCACCGACCAGTTCGTTCTCACAGGGAGGGACTACTCAGGGTACCGTCAGTCAAATTATGCCGACTGGCGACTCCCAGGGGGAGGGCCTTCTCTGTGAGGGCTCCAACCCTTTGGAATGAACTGCCCCCCTGAGATACGAAATATCCCTGATCTCCGTGCTTTCCGCCGTGCCCTCAAAACCCTGATGTTCCAACAAGTGGGGCTAAACATATGAACATGTAAATGTTTTTAAAATGTTATCTAATTTTAGGTTCTATTTAATTGGGCCAAACTACGTTATAATAATAATTTTAATTAGCAATTTTATGATGTTTGTGTATCTATATTTTTCTTGACTGTACACCGCCTTGAGTCCTACGGGAGAAAGGCGGTATAGAAATATAATAAATAAATAAATAAATAAATAAATAAATAAATAAATAAATAAATAAATAAATCTTTCAAAATTATTTTAATGTTCGACACTATTTCAACTGTTGATTATATCCAGAGATGGGCGTCACATACTGTAGCTACCAGTTCGCCCAGCACCAGAAATGGGAGCGTGCTCATCGGGACGCTTGCTTTGCTCGCACGTGCGCCGTCACCAAACACAGCAATTAACTCGTGCGCACCATCTGCACGTGTGCGAAGTAAAAAAACACAGCAATATAAGACAAGATTGCGCCCGGTTTGCCCGAACCGGTCTAAACCGGCTGATCTGAATCCCACCTTTGATTATATCGTTGGAAACCTTTCTCAACACGCTGAGGTAATTTTGTGGGGTGGTTTATTTGTAAACCACCCAGATCCACCCAGATGCGATGGGAGGTGTGGAAATTTGATAAATAAACGAAATATAAACTTCAAGCAGAAAACAAATAGAATATAGCAGAATGGGTAGCAGAAAATTGGCTCTTTGGTATCATTTGTGTTTACTTGGCCTAAATGCCTTCGGACCTATTTCCTTCTGGGTGTAATTGGGGATTTTCTGTTGCTCTCTCTTCTCCTTTAGGAAAGGCAATGAAATTCTTGTTTAGTTTTTCGAACGGCGCGTCTGCTAAGCCTTTCACGATAACACGAATGTCAGGATCGGTGGATTTTGCTTATTGGTTTGAGATTGAACTGCCTATTCTTCCTCCTTTAAGCGGCAATGAAGGCAGCGTGGGGGCCTAGCGAAACGATGCTTCTCCAGAGCCTAGCAAATATGTTAGCAACGTTTTTCAAAGCTGCCACAGCAGTGATATTCTTCTTATATTTGGCTTTAGTATATACTTAAGTTTGGCAAACGTATCTCATGGGCACCTGTTTGATGTGCAGATCACAGACGATTGCCAACATTTGGTCTTGCTATTTGAAAACAATGTGTTACTTGTCAAAAGAAGAGTAAACTGCTAACATCTTTATTTACCACTTGAAGGAGTCTTGCACTACTGGAATCCAGTCAAGATGGACAGACTTTCTATTAGCCTGCCCCTCCCCCCACATCCATTGTGTCCACCCCCGCACTCCAAATCTTGGTGAGGAATTGAAATCACGTGGTTTTTCATAAATGTCTGTAGAGATTTATTTTGAGTCTTAGACATTTGGAAAAAAGGACATTTTTTTTAAAAAAAAAATACTGAAATGTAGCACTCCCTTTCTTTCCAAATGCTCAACTCATATTGAAATGTGTATTTATTTGGATTAAGGCGGTGGCTTTGTTGAATAGGAATCTGTGATATGTTTCATGTTTCATAGGTCAGCGCACAGGCCTCTGTTCCTAACCACAATGAAGCCTGATATAATTGGCATTTTCTAATCATTCAGTTAAGAAGGTATACAATGTGTACATCATCTAAAACGCTGTACAAAATAAATATTTTTGTGAATATATCTGTCTTACAACTATTAGCAGAGTGGCCAAAATTAGCAATAGCAATAGCATATAAACTTATATACAACTTCACGGTGCTTTACAGCGTTATACATAGTCAGCCTATTTCCCCCAACAATCTGGCTCCTCATTTTACCGACCTCGGAAGGATGGAAGGCTGAAACAATCTTGAGCTTGGTGAGATTCGAACTGCCAAATTGCAGGCAGCTGACAGTCAACAGAAGTAGCCTGCAGTACTGGACTCTAACCGCTATGCCACCATGGCTTTTTTTGCAATTAGACTCATAAGTCAAGGACTGTGAATAATTCAGTTTGATTTAGGGGATTTTGAGAGCCAGTTTGGTGTAGTAGTCAAGACATCAAGCTCAAAAATGGAGACTGTGAATTTAAGTCTCACCCTGGACCTAAAGTGCCACCACAGCTCTTATTGGGAAATATCTAGGAAAAAATGTATATAGTTTATCAAAATTATGCTCCAAAAGGTAGACATTTCTGGCAGAGCAATGGCAAAAAAAAAAAAAATGTTCAAAAAGGCTAGCTAATGAGAGCTAGATAGCTTGAAATAGATCTATACTAGTCTCCCTTTATTTCTTTGTTGGTAAAACATAAATTCAATACAAAAATAGTTTGCTCCGAATATGACTGCCTGCGAAGGCTCCTGGATTGGGGCTGAAAGGCAAAAGCAGAAGCAGTATGCTCCATCCCATAATTGGGTAGTCTAGATTGCCCTGATAGACCAGTCTCACTGGAAAAAACATTCAAAAAGAAAACAAAATTATAAATTGAATTAAGCCAGCATTTGTAACAGTAACAGCAACTGTGGCGCAGCAGACTAAAGCACTGTTAAGTAACACCAGCTGCCTGCAATTACTGCAAGTTCAAATCTCACCAGGCTCAAGGCTGACTCAGCCTTCCATCCTTTCGAGGTAGGAAAAATGAGGACCCGGATTGTGGGGGCAATAAGCTGACTTTGTATAAAATAGAACACCGCTTAGGGGCCCCCGCAAGCCCTACTAAGCAAGTGTATACAAAAGTATGAAGGCTATTGCTTAACGCATTGTAAGCCACCCTGAGCCTCCGGAAAAGGGCGGCATATAAATCAAACCAAATAAATAAATAAATAAATAAATAAATAAATAAATAAATAAATAAACAAACAGAGTTGGAAGGGACCTTGGAGGTCATCTAGTCCAGTGGTCCCCAACCCCCGGTCCGCGGACCGGTGCCGGGCCGTGGAGTACCTGGCACCGGGCCGCGCAGCGGCTGGGGGACATGAACGCTGCAGCGCAAAGGCTCCTGGGCCGTGCGCAAAGGCTCCAGGGAAGAGAGCCCCGCGCAGGTACGCACGTGTGGCCCAAAGCCCCCACCCCTGCGCGCGCTCAGCGGGCCACGGTAAAATTATCAAAGGCTGATTGGTCCGCGGCGATAAAAAGGTTGGGGACCACTAGTCCAACCGCCTGTTCACGCAGGAGACCTATACTAGGGGTTCGAACCACCGAACTGCTGACCTTTCTGATCGACAAGCTCAGTGTCTTAGCCACTGAGCCACCTAGTCAGGCTTCTAGTTTTTTCAACTCCTCCTTCTAGTTTTAGTCTCATTTCTCTTTTAGTGGCCACATGGAACACCGTGTGATTTTGATCAGTGGCAAAGCATTACTGTCAAATCCCTTAACTGAGGAGCATGACGAAAGGAGCAAGATTCACACGGACCTTCTTTAATGAGTTTGAATGTCAGAATTAGGGCCCAGAAGACGGCAACTTGAGAATGGAGATTGGAACTCCCCAGTGGGAGTTTATTAGTGAGTCCATTAAGGTTGGGTCCCTTTGAAGCTTTTGAATTTCTTTTCCTCGACTGTTTGCTGAGCTAAGAATCCATTACTTGGAGAAGCCAGTAACAACTTCTCCCATCTGCTGATTGTGTCTAGAAATATTCCTCCTTCTCTCTTGGTCTCAGCGCAATCTCTCACAGGTACATTCAGTTTTACCTACAAAACCTCACATCAAGAAACTGCCACACGAGCAAAGAATGAAACCACGGAAATAATGTGCTTTGTCCCAAATCTATCCAGTCAGGTACTATTTTCAACATGGCATTCATTCATTCATTCATTCATTCATTCATTCATTCATTCATTCATTCTTTATTTATTTATTTATTTATTTATTTATTTATTTATTTATTTATTTATTTATTTATTGGTTCAATTTATATGCCACCCTTCTCCGGAGACTCAGGGCGGTTTAAGCAATGGCCTTCATACTTTTGTATATACCTGCTTAGTAGGGCTTTCGGCCCCCCACTAAGCGGTGCTCTTTTTTATACAAAGTCAGCTTATTGCTCCCACAATCCGGGTCCTCATTTTACCTACCTCGAAAGGATGGAAGGCTGAGTCAACCTTGAGCCTGAACTTGCAGTAATTGCAGGCAGCTGGTGCTACTTAACAGCACTTTAGTGTGCTGCGCCACCAAGGCGCAATCTTCTTTTTGGAGAAGATTTGCAGACATTATTATGATTGGAGGGTGTGGGGTTTTTTTGTTGCCATTTTTATTGTCTTGTCAGCCTCCCAGGGCTCAACATGGGTCAAAGAAATGCACAGATATTCAGCCCAGTCCCAGTTGTCAATATAAATAGGAAGTACCATTTTTTCTCCTTTACTTTGTCCATCTATTATAACTGGATATAAAGGATCCTGGTTTTTTTATGGCTATCATAAGCATTAAGGTCTACACGTGTCCTTCTTTATCATGGGACTCAAGACAGTCAACATATCCAACACATCTTCCCTTCCTATTTTTCCCACAGTAACAACCCTTTGAGCTGAATTGGGCTGAGAGAGAGTGACTGTGCCCAAAGCAGAGGTGGTATTCAGCCGGTTCGGACCAATTCACGCGAACCGGTAGTGGCGACCTGCAGGTGGGTCACCCATCCATCCAATTCTGCACCCACCCATCCAGGTGCAATCCCAACCTATATTGCTGCATTTTTGACGCCACATGCATGCACAAATGGCGCGTGTGAGCGAATTGCCCTGTTTTGTGATGCTGCATGCATGTGTGGACGGCGCACGTGAGCGAATTGCCGTGTTTTGTGACACCACATGCATGCACAGACGACACACACTCACGTTTTCAGTGCTGGGGAACCGGTTGCTACAGTATGTAAATCCCACCTCTGGCCCAAAGACACCCACCTGGCTTTCATGCTTAAAGACTAGAACTCACAAGCTCCCACTTTCTAACTTGGTCACTTAATCATTTAGATCAAACTTCTTATTTATTGGAATGTCCAAGACCTTGTTCCAAAATGTCGCAGTGACATAACCAACAAATGTGCATTAAACCAACAAGCATCATTTGATATACTGTATAATTTTCAGAAGGCAATGAGATGATTCTCTTTAATCTTGCTTTGCTATTATAATCAGGAGGACACCAATTACATTTCCCATAGGCAGGTTTTTGTTTCCTTTTTAAAAGCAGAAACGTGATTTATAGAAAGCTGACATACGAAAGCTACTGATATTGAATTGCTTATAGTTCAAGGGCAATTATTTAAGCCCTTCTTTACGGCCGTCAAATCTTTGCCCCAAATGTCAGCAATTTGTTGTTAAACTTTCATTAACTGTCAGAATATCGAAATAGATAGTGGCACTAGGAACAAGATGCACAGAACTCAACCTGTCATGCTCAGAAATCCACCCAACCTCCTCCATTATTATATAAATACCAAACTTTGGACAAAATTGATATGAGATTTTTGAGCAGATTTTGGACTCTGAAAGAAACAACCTTGCTTCTTTCTTAATTTTAGTAGGGCTTTTGACCTTCAAAAGTCTTCGCTTTTTGTTGACTGCTGTCATTCTGAAATCTTCATAACTATGTAGGTTCCCCTTGATAGTTGTTTTTTTAGTCAGCAAGATCCCCCAGCATCTATTTTGTGAGAGTGTTGACAATAGGTTTGTCAAGTTTCAGTCTGAAAAGGTTGAGGATCTCTGAATGCAGTCTTATTGCAACATTGACAGCTCTTTTATCCTCCACGTGAACGTAGGTTAAAAAAAAATAGTGGATGTATGCAGGTTTTACTTATTTGTTGAATTTATATCCCCTTTCAGGTCCTCAAGGCATATGAAATACTCCCTTTTTCTTTTGGCTTGCAATAATAATCCACAAATTGGGTTGAGAAAGAGTGAATCAGAATTCAGCCAGTGGACTTCAGGGGCTGAAAGTGACGATGAACTAGAGCTAATCCAAAACTTGTTATAATGAAATGGGTCAAAAGTAGTACTTGGACAATCAGGGCATTATTCTAAGACCATGATGGAGAATCTATGGCACGTGTGCCACAGTGGCACGAGTAGCCATATCGGTGGGCATGCGAGCTCAGCTCCGCCATGCATGCGCACACTAGCAAACTTTTCGGGTCTTCTGGGCCCACCAGAAGTAGGGAAACAGGCTGTTTCCTGCCTCCAGAGGGCCTCGGGAGGTGGTGGGGAAGACCCATTTTTCTCTCTCCCCAGCCTCTAGAGCCTTTCTAGGAGTCTGGGGAGGGTGAAAATGGCCTTCCCCACCCCCCTGGAGGCTCTCCAGAGGCCGGAAATGGCCCGTTTGCCAACTTCTGGTGGGACCAGAAGGCCTGTTTTTTGCCCTCCCCAGCCTCCAGAGCCTTTCTAGGAGTCTGGGGAGGATGAAAATGGCCTCTCCCTGTGGAGGCCCTCCGGAGGCCGGAAACGACCCATTTGCCAACTTCCGGTAGGACCGGAAGTTGGCAAATGGGCCGTTTTTGGCCTCCGGAGGGCCTCCGGGGGGGGGGAGCAGGGGGGGGTCATGTGCACATGTGCGGGGGCAGGGTGAATAGAATTATGGGTGTCAGTATGCATGCACACAAACCCCCCCGACTCCTGGCATGCGATGGCAAAAAGGTTAGCCATCACTGTTCTAAGATCTACCCTGGTCACCATTTTCATGACTGATAGAAATGAGATGTAGTCAGAACTGTGCATCTCATTCATTGTTGTGACCTGATGCAGGGAATATTTGGACCATGTGGATGGCTCTCAATTCATTGTCACCCGACCTTCTTTACTGCTTTGGGTCAACACCAAAATAGTCGTTATGTCAAGATTCCGATAGATGCCCTAATTAACTCATAAGTCTTGAGCCAAATTTCAAAAGAAATCCAGTTATTTATTAGGAGCAACATGTTCGCATCTACTCAAGTGAGGTCAATTCTGCCACGTGTAAGTTACGGCTCAACTTTGACCCTGTTTCCCCCCTCCTCTCAGTCTGTGTCATAAATCACATTCTCCAATGAGGCACTTCCACAGGCTGTAGAAAACATGCCTCACAATCCGGCTTTGGTAATCTGAGATCCAAGCTTGGAAGAAGGTATGCGTAGAACATGCTCCCCCCATTTGCTGCCCACGGCAACTCGAGAGCAGACTAGAAATGTTTTGCAAGTAAAAGGTTAAAAAAAAGAAAAGAAATGTTTTGCAAGTTGACACAGTAGATAGTTGACCATCTGCCTACCTAGTGCCAGCCCATCTAGTGTCAGAAGGAGATATGAAGATGGCAACGTCAGGAGAAGTCATCTATCAACACAGAATAAGGTATATCGGTTTGCTCTTGATTATATATCTCTACTCTGGGCTGACCAAATGATGCCATCATTTTTTCCTGGTGTTTGAAGGTTGTTGGACTTGGATGGGGGAAGAATAGGGTTTGGCAAAATTGAATTCTGAGACTAGGGCTAGAGATTTTCCATCTTTCTCTCCAGAGAGAGTTGATACACAATTTGGAAGTCCTCCTGGACTTGCAGGTCTGTTTGAGGAGCTGGAGACAGCTGTCACTCAGAGGGTCTTTGCACAGCTTTGTGCATCAATTGTGACTGTTTCTGGATCAAGAGGCATCACTCATGCCTTAGTCATTACCCTTAG
>NW_027256887.1:79750936-79780662 GCF_029215685.1 Pituophis catenifer annectens
TGGAAACTGACCAAGGAGAGATTCAATCTGGAAATGAGGAGGAACTTTCTGACAGTGAGCATAATCAACCAATGGAACAGAAGTTGCCTTCGGATGTTGTGGGAGCTTCATCACTTGAGACTTTCAAGAAAAGATTGGACTGCTATTTGTCAGAAATGGTGTAGGGTCTCTTGCTTGAGCAGGAGATTGGACTAGATGACCTATAAGGTCCCTTCCAACTCTGTTAATCTGTTAATCTGATTTATGACCACAATTGGAACCAGAATTTCCATTGCTAAGCAAGGCAGTTCAGTGGTGGGTTGCCCTCGGTTCGCACCAGTTCTATAGAACTGGTAATAAAACCGGCGGGAGGCTCCGCCCACCGACCCCAATGTCATCAGAATGTTTGGCGCATGTGCGCGGCCCCATTGCGAACCGGTAGTAAAGGTAAGTAGAACCCACTCCCGAGGCAGTTGTTATACCAGTTGCATCTGATTTGACCAACTTTTTGGCAATGGTTGTTAAGTGAATGACTGCAGTTGTTAAGTGAATCACCTTGGCCATTAAGCAAATCTGGCTTTCCCCATTGACTTTGATTGTCCGAAGCACGCTGGGAAGATCACAAATAGTGATCACGTGACTCCCACACCATTCAAAGGGGGATGATTGAGGGATGACCTGGATGATTGAGAATCTCTACGGACTTTTAGCTATACAATTTGGGATGAACACCCTTTGAATGGTGTGGGAGTAGGAATGGATTTCCAGAGAAAAAAAATTACAGACTACAGGAACCAGGAGCACCACTCAGGTGGCCCTGAGGACACAGATAAACCCCCAAGTGCTTCAATGATCCGCTAAAAGGATGCAAATGACCAACTGTCTGCAAGGAATATAAATCCTTCCATTCTCCACCATCCAGTCAGAGCTGAAGAAGCTTCTTGGATGAGAAGTGAAACGTCTTCAAAAGAAAACATAAGAAACTCCAGTTGGGACACTGGGACTGTGCAAAAGGCGGGGTGACACGAACTTGCAGTCAAGATGCATGACATGTGCATGCACGCTGGCCTGCTGCTTGTGCGAGTTGAGCTTTGCATGCCAGCCTGCTGGTCATGCGGTCCCCTCACACCCTCCCAGCAGGGTCGCCAAGCTTCAAAGATTGGGGACCGCTGCCCTACGAGATACGTTGAACTGAGAATGAAGTCATCCCGAGATTTACTAAGGTTGAGGGTGGACATTAAATCAAGCAGTGATGAGCTTCTGGGCTGAATGGCCATTGTCTAGTTTTCTAACATTTCACTAATATTTCACCGCGACAGTAGCTGTCATCCTCCAAGACAAAGTAATCTTCTTTGTAGCATACTGGGCAGCTCACAGGCAACAGGGTAAAAACTAACTAGGATTTTGTAATTTTAACTGGCTTCTAATTGAGAAAGGACACATAGCCAGATGAGCTAATTTTACTTCATTGTAAGGTTACATTAAACAGAATCTTGTCGTCTGAAAGGACACGCCCCCCCCCCAGGGGTGGGATTGAAAATTTTTAGCAACCAGTTCTCTGCCCAGTTGCTTGGTGGGCGTGGCTATGGGGGCATGGCCTAGTCGGCTTCCTGCACCATGGCGGCTGGGGATGTTTTCGTCCTCCCCAGGCTCCAGAGGCTTTCCTTGAGCCTCCCTCCCCGGGCTCCGGAGGCCTGTTTTTCACCCCTCTCAGAGCCTCTGTGCAGGCCCTGCACTTACCTGGCATCCGAAATGGGCCACGTGGAGACTCCTGGGAGGGGCGGGGCTGGGCAGGGCTGGGCGGGGCGGGTGGGGTCAGATAGTCCTTGCAAATACCGGTTTGGTGAACCAGATTAAAATTAACATCCAGTTCGTCCGAAAGGTCTGAACCGGCTGAATTCCACCCCTGACCACCCCTTATATAGCCCATGAAACTAGGGAGGGTCCCTTCTCAGCTGCTTGCCCTATCCACACAGTCCTGTTGTGAGCTAAATTGCCTTTTTTCCCCTGCCTGTTCCCTTGGCTGCATCTCTTCTCCCTGTCTTCCAAAATAATCCCCACATATCAGGGGTGAAATGTAAAATTTGTTACTACCGGTTCTGTGGGCGTGGCTTGGTGGTGGTGGGGTAATGTGACTGGGTGGGCGTGGCCAACTTTTTTTTTTAACTTTTCAAAGCATTTTTTCTAATGCTTTGAAAAGCCTCTGCGATCAGGAAACTCAGCTGGGATTGTCAGAGAGGCTTTTTTAAAAAATACCTCTCTGCCGATCAGGCAACTCAGCTGGGATCGTCAGAGACTTTTCAAAGCATTTTTTTTATGATGTCTTCGGCCAAGAGGTTGCAGAAAAAAATGCTTTGAAAAGCCTCTGACTATCCCAGCTGAGCCGCGCGATCATCAAAGGCTTTTTTTTTTTTTTACTTTTAAAAGCATTTTTTTCGTCGGAAGAGGTTGTAGAAAAAATGCTTTTAAAAGTAAAAAAAAAAAAAAGCCTCTGATGATCCTGCAGCTCAGCTGGGCATGGTGGTGGTGGTGGTGGTGGCAGGGATTTTTGCTACCGGTTCTCCGAACCACCCGCCGCCATTGCTACCGGATAGGGCGATCCAGTCCGAACCGGGAGCATTTCACCCCTACCACATACGATTTATACCTACCCTCCTTTTCCTTCTCCTCAAGGCAACCTCCATTAACACCTCTTCCTCTCTTCCAACTTAAGGAGGCAACTTCCTGCATTCCTGCAGAAGACACACATTGAATGTGGGACCTTTAGCGTGGAAGAACAGATGCCCCGCCATTGAGCCATTATAACTGTAATTTAATGAAGCAGCAGGAAAGAAAAATGTTAATTAAATGCCTCCCCCACCTTGTTCTCCATCTGGATCTTTTCCACAAGCTTTTTTTTCCCCTCGCTACAGCTATGGAGAAAATTCCAATAACCTGTCTGTTGATAGCCAGCAATTGTGAAGAAAATAGCATCTAGTCGTTGTCAAGTCTTAGTGACCACAGAGATAGATTTTCTCCAGGACAATCTGTCCTTAACTTGGTCTTTCAGATCTACTGGTGGTGAACTCATCACCACTGTAACTGTGCCTTTGCTCGTCCTCTTCTTTTTCTTTTTCTTTTTCTTTTTCTTTTTCTTTTTCTTTTTCTTTTTCTTTTTCTCTTTCTCTTTCTCTTTCTCTCTTTCCCTTTCCCTTTCTCTTCTGACCTAGGCTTCCCCAAAAAGCACAAAGCAGAATCGTGGTCCTGACAAAACCCCTTTTACTAAACAAAGTGAATTCCTCTCATTCACCTTCAGCAAAGTCTTTCAAGGGAGAATTTACAGTCACAGACCTTATCTGGCTTGGAAAGCTGCCAGGCCGATATCTTCAAAACTTGGCAAAGAATCTCGGAGAGTCACAAACCAATTAGGCAAACTAATTGTCTCCTGCAAACTCCGCTCCCCTTTCGCTCCTCTTTTATTCCCTCTGGGAGGGGCCATTTATCGTCCACCTGTGGCCTTACTCCCAAGTCGACCCTTGTTCTTTAGCTGTTCCCTTCATCTGGCAACTCTGTGCATGCGAACACTGGGAACAGGCTCCAGCTGTTCGTCTGCCTCACTGATGTCTAACTCTGAAGGCAGCTGATAACTGTTGGACGGCCCTGGCCCCCTCTCTGCCTCTGATGCAGAGTCCTCATCAGAGACTTCCCAAGACTCCAGGACTGGCCCATGTTCCTCCCAAACCTCTTTACTGTCCGAATGTGCTGCTAGCTCTGCTGGCAGGCCACTTCTCTTTCTCTTTCTCTTTCTCTTTCTCTTTCTCTTTCTCTTTCTCTTTCTCTTTCTCTTTCTCTTTCTCTTTCTCTTTCTCTTTCTCTTTCTCTTTTGTTTGTGGTCTGTGCAAACAAGTGAAGCCCCTTCCCCAGAATGCAGGCAGCACACAAAACCACACTCCCTCTGGTCCATGGAAAAACCTCTCGCCCCGGAACTGGTCCCTGATGCCCAAAAGGTTGTAATAGGGAATATGGATGGATTCCCTTTTTTAAAGAGATATATTTTTCAAATAGTTTACCCAATAGTTGTTTGTTTGTTTGTTTGTTTGTTTATTGAGAGAGAGACATAATCAATGAGAGGATAATTTTTTGGAAATTTTCTTTGTGTGAAAGTCATAATGAAGAGTTCGTGCTAATTAAAGGAGAAGATAAAAAGCTAGTGTGCAGTTTGGAGGAGGGTCATATGAGATCAGAAGAACCCAAGAGGCAAGCCATTCATTTTAATGGCTGGGAGCTGAACAGAGATGGATAGCCTGAAACGGAATCTTACAGAGCTGGGAAGAAGATGCTTTGGATAGTCAAGGTGGCAAAGGAATCCCCTGTTATGGTTGAAGAAACAATACTTCTGGTCCATATTGAAGTGTATCCCTTTTTGTCATCAACTTCTAATTGTCTGTTGTTGTTGTTTTAAATGCTAAGGATGGGTTCTATTCTGCAAAAAAAAAAGCAAAGAACTAAGCAGTTAACAAGGGTCAAGTTATATGAAAAGTTCATAATATAACCAGGGGTGGGCTTCAAAAATTTTAGCAAGAGGTTCTCTGCCTGATTGCTGAATGGGTGTGGCCATGGTGGGAGTAGCCAAGTCGGCCTCCTACACCATGGTAGGGGGATGTTTTTGCCCTTCCCAGGCTCTGGAGGCTTTTCTCGAGCCTCCAGTAGGGTGAAAACAGCCTCCCCAGGCTCCGGAGGCCCTCTGGAGGCTGGAAACGGGTGGTAGGCCTGTTTTTCACCCTTCCCGAGCCTCCGTGCATGTCCTGCATTTACCCGCATCCAAAACGGGCCACGTGGGGACTCCTAGGAGGGGAGGGGCAGGGTGGGCGGGGCCAGCCAGGAGTGGGATTTGCGGGTTCTCCAAACTGCACAGAATCTTAGCTAGAGGTTCTCCTGAACCCCTGCGAACCCCCAGCAGCCCACCCCTGAATATAACAGTGGCTCAGGAGGGCAGATATTAGTAAATGATTGCCTGCCATATGGAAGGAGTTATCCTTTTTCTACAGAGTATCAGTGAAAAGGTCAAGATGCAATGAAGCCCAGGCCTATAGTCAGTTCACACAGCCACGTGTTGCTTTAAAATGTTCAGCTTATCAACTACCAGCGGTTACATGATGCTATGCATAATTAGTTTAGCATCCTGGGGGTATCGATGACTTAGATTAATAGGATAAATCTTTCCTGCTTCTTTTTGCTTCTTTGTGCTTCATGAGAAAGAGAGAGAGAAAGAAAGGGGGGGGATAAGAAAACAAGCAACCACAATCTACGGAGATGATGAAACTTTTCTGGTCATAGAATCAGAAAGTTGAAAAGGGGCAAGAACAAACAAGAAACCCAACCTCCTATCCAGTGGTAGGTTTCACTTACCTTTGCTACCAGTTCGCCCTGCTCATGCGCAGAGCGTATTTGATGACGTCCGGGTGGGTGGGCAGAGCCTCCTGCCACCGCTACTACCAGTTCGCCCGAACTGGGGCGAACCTGTAGCAACCCACCACTGCTCCCATCCCACAGTTCATAGAGCCTCCTTCAACCCAGGGGTGCTATTCAGCAGGTTCTGACAGGTTCTGGAGAACCGGTAGCGGAAATTTTGAGTAGTTTGGAGAACTGGTAAATACCACTTCTGGCTGGCCCCCGAGTGGGGTGGAATGGAGATTTTGCAATATCCTTCCCCCAGGAACGGGGAGGGAATGGGGATTTTGCAGTATCCTTCCCCTGCCACGCCCACCAAGCCACACCATGCCCACCAAGCCACGCCCACAGAACCAGTAGTAAAAAAATTAGAATTCCACCACTGCTTCAACTTGTGGCCTTCCAGAGAGCAACTGGGGAGTACAGGAGCTGCTGCTAAACTTTCAGGATGGCAGCGAATTGGATAAGGTTAGTTTAGGAAAAGGTTCATCAGCACAGCCAACTTCAAATGTTACTGCCAACCAGCCCAGACACCCCTCTTTGCAATCTCCTGCTTCGTGTTTACTTATTTATTTGGAAAATGCATACAGCTACTTATCTTATGCAATAGCTCTGGCCCACAAACACTACAAAATGTAACAATAAGAGCAATACAGTTAAAACCACAGATTATCATTACAAAATGCCAAAGGCAAAAACCCGAGATATCTCATATCCTAAATTGCAGACTTGCCTATGTTATGTTTTATGTTTTATGTTTATGTTTTATTAAATTTGTATACCGCCCTACTCCCGAAGGACTCAGGGCGGTGAACAGGCACAGAATAAAATACAGAAATACAAAAGTTAGAAACAATTTAAAACCAAATTAAATAATTTAGCCCAAGACAATTAAAAATCCCAATAATTTAAAACAAATTAAAATTTCAGTTTAAAAATTTAAAAGAAAGGGGAGAAAATTAGGCCAGGCCGGCTTGCTGGAATAGGAGGGTCTTAAGAGCACGGTGGAAAGTGCGCAGGTCCGGAAAGTGTGCATATCCGGGATATGTTAGGCTCTGCTAACAACCTAGCCCTAATACCTGCAGGAAAATATAGGTTTCTGCGGCCCTCTTTCAAGCCAACAGGATCAGGACCAGTGGTGGGATTCAGCTGGATCAGGCCGGTTCGCGCAAACTGGTAGTTAAGTTGTTGGCTGGGCCCACCCCTCCTTGCCCTGCCCTTTCCAGGAGTCCCCACGCGCCCCATTTTGGCTCCCAGGTAAGTGCAGGGAGGCCTACTAGGCCAAAATGGAGGCAGGGGGATGCGGCATGCCCCCCCGTGGCCTGTTTTTACTCCAAGGAGGCTTCAGGCAGGCCTCCTAGGCCCAAAACGGGGCATGGGTGGGTGCGGCACCCTCCTTAGGCCCATTTTCGTTTCCAGAAGGCTTCAGGGAGGTCTCCTAGTCCAAAACGGGGCACGGGGTGGTAGTGGTGGTGGTGGCGCATCCTCTCCTGCGGCCTGTTTTTGCTCCCAGGGGGGTGCAGGAGGCTGAGTGCTGCCTGTCACACACCCCTGGCCACACCCACCATGGCCATGCCCACCCAGCCAATCATTAGGGCAGAGAACCGGTTGTTAAATTATTTGAATCCCACCGCTGGTCAAGACCATCTGGATCTTGGAGGAGAAGCTGCCCACCATACAAGCTAGTGACCCAAGCAAAGCCCTTCTAGATGTGATCATGGGAGACTCAATGTGGAGACATGAAGACGTTGCACCAGGCCTACAGAACTCTAGCTCTCGTCCACCATAGCCATGGACTCCCATAGATCATCTTCCATTCAGGAATTCAAGTTGGTACACGTAACACTGCTTCTCCTTATTATTTTATTTTTTTTTTTTATCTTAGCAGCAACTCTGTGAAATGGGTTGATTTGAAAAACTGGCCCAAAGTCATCTTGGGGACCTTCTGCAGATGAGCATGGATTTGAATTTGGATCTTGTCTCTCCTAATTCGAGGACTTCACCGTACCAGACTGTCTCTTAGGTTGAGAGAAAGGAACAAAGCCACCCACGAGCTGAGGGAAGACTTGGCTCTGGGCCTCCCCATGTCTTATTTATTTATTTATTTATTTATTTATTTGTTCAACTTGTATGCTGCCTTTCTCCGAAGACTCAAGGCGGCTTACAATGCATTTAACAACCATATATAAAAACCATTAAAAGTTAAACCATTAAAAACAATTAAAACCCATTCACACCATTTATGGCCGGATCTTGCCAAATCGCAGCAGCGAGATCAATGGCCCCAGACCTGCCGGAAGAGCCAGGTCTTCACCATTTTTCGGAAGGCCAATAGGATGGGGATGGTCTGGACCCCAGGAGGTAACTGGTTCCAGAGAGCTGGGGCAGCCACAGAGAAGGCCCTCCTCCGCAGGCCCGCCAGCTGGCATTGTTTAGCTGACGGAACCCTGAGGAGACCACTCTGTGGGATCTTACCGGTCACTGGGAGCTATGTGGTAGAAGGCAGTCTCGAAGATACCCTGGCCCTGAGCCATGTAGGGCTTTAAAGGTAATAAGCAACACCTTGAATTGTGACCAGAGACCAATAGGGAGCCAGTGCAGCTTGCGGAGAATTGGTGTAATGTGGGTGTACCTAGGTGTACCCATGACAGCTCTCGCGGCTGCGTTCTGGACCAACTGTAGTCTCCGAACACTTTTCAAGGGTAGACCCATGTAGAGCGCGTTGCAATAATCTAACTGTGAGGTGACAAGGGCATGAGTGACTGAAGAGAGCCTCCTGATCCAAGTAGGGTTGCAATTGGTGCACCAGGCGAACCTGTGCAAAGGTCCCCCTTGAGCAATTCCTTAATTACTAGGAATTAAGGTGGTGGATGAGAACTGGGAAACATTTGATTCTAGTCCACCTTCATTCATAGAACTCATCGGTTGATTCTGTGCCAATTGGTTGACTCTCGGTCCAGTTTGTAGGGATAAAATGAAGGGAGAGCAAAAAGGAGGGGGTGTAAAGCCAGCAAACAATAAAGCAACATCTATGTTAGAATTGCATCTTACGGATGCAACTGCTAGATTCAGAAATACACCATAAGTAAACCATTTATCTCAGTAGTTAACTTGACCTAACTTCCCACAGCATCATAAAAAATTATGACTGGAGAAAGGCGATTTCCATCTTGGAAATGATTCATATGTATTGCATTCTCTCTGTACTCCCTGAAATGCATTCATTGCCTTTGGTATACCTGAAAGAGCAAAACTTCATTAAGATTATCTATATGCAATGGGGTATACGATCGATGGTAATTAACAACCATGACTGGGGGAAAAAAAAGAAAGAGGTATTAAGAAACTTTAAAATGTAAGAATGAGAGAGGACTTCTCCGATTATAGGATTTTCTTCTCCACACAATTCCCAACAGATGTCTTTCTGACCTCATTCTGACCTCTTTGAATGATAGAACACCAGGGATGTTAGCCTGGCATATTAGAAAATGTACATTTGGATGACTTGAAGAGTTCAAATAAATTCAAATGGCAAGGTGTCAGGAAAGTTGAAATAGTCTATTACTGAAAAATGATTCAATAATGGTCCACAACTGCTAACTTGTATGCAAGACCTTTTGCAACAGGTGAGCTTTTCTATAATAACACGGTGCCCATAATATATATATATATGTATATGTATATATATATATATATAATGTATATTTGCTGATAAAGAAAAAAAAGGGAGACTAGTATAGATCTATTTCAAGCTATTTAGCTCTCATCAGCTAGCCATACCCTTACTCGGATTTGAAGTTGGGCTGCCTCCATATTAAGCAGTTGTATTAACCTCTGAGCCACAAGTTCTCCTCCCTTTATCAGCTTGAGCCAGGGGAGAGATTAAATATTTTTCTACCGAAGCACCTGATCTACCCCAATATGGGAGGGAGCATACTGCTTCCCATTCGCCTTTCAGCTCCAATCCAGGAGCACTCAAGCAATTGCATTCACGACAAATAGATCTATACTAGTCTCTCTTTATTTCTTTATCAGCAAATATAAATTTGGTATAAAATGGTTTGTCATGAATGCGACTGCTTGAGGGCTCCTGGATTGGAGCTGAAAGGCGAAAGGGAAGCAGTACGCTCCCTCCCATATCATGTAACAACTTATTTAACTGCTTGAATATCTTCATTCACAACTTCCATATAGGCACAGATTTGGGGTGATCAGTGGTTGTTTAGTTACAGACACCAACTCACTGTCAGAAGATACGACGAAAACGCCTTAATCTCATAACACATGGACAGATTCAACCACATTTTCAATTGGGAAGCTATTCACATCTTAGATCCCAAAATGCTAGGGAATTACTGGAAACTTGGCATTCGGAGAAATCAGCCATTCATAGATACATAGAAATAAACCAGATTGACACAACATTTAAAAGAGAAAAGCCAACTGCATTCAGATAAGAAGGAATTTGCACCAGACAGTCAGGCAGAAAACAATACCCTAATCAAGGAGGAAACCACTATCCCCATTAACACTGGTAGGGACACAGTACTGCACTGGTTTAACTCCTTTGTTCAAGGCGGGTCTAAACAGTGTTAATACAGAATGAGATCCAGTTAATAGATCCAGTCCTACAGGGCTTGGTACTCTCCCTGTCCCCTTTTAACATCTACATGAAGCCAGTGGATGAGATTATCCAATACCACACAAAGAGGTATCATCAGTATGTTGATGATATCTTTATATCTCCACCCAGGGCAGGGGTCAACAACCTTAAAGCCACTAAGGTCCTAACTAGAAGGCCCCCCCCCCCCCATTCAATTCTGGAGCCAACCAGAAGTCCAGTTCCCCCACCATAGAGTCTCCTCCTAGCACGACACCCTTTTTCCTATGCTGACCGGAAGTCTGGTTTCCCCCACCATAGAGTCTCCTCCTAGCATGGTGTCCTTTTTCCTGAAAGCCCTATCAATTGTGGAACCGACCAGTGACAAGGAGCCACAGCAGAGGGGTGAAAGAGCCACATGTGGTTCCAGAGCCGCAGGTTGCTGACCCCTAACCCAGGGTTACACAAATGTTGCTGTCGTTGCCTCCTCGCAGTGTCTGGAGGCTGTGGGGATCTGGATGGAATACCACAGGCTTCAACTGAACCCTGGTAAGACTGAGTGTCTTTGGGTACACAATACAATATATAAATCCCTTTTTCAAATATACTTATTTATTTATTTATTTGTTTAATTTGTATACCGCCCTTTTCCCAAAAGGGACTCAGGGCGGTGAACAGCCAAAATTAAAATACATACAATACAAAAGTTAAGATAATTAAAAGAGATCAAATCAATCGGCCTCCCAATTTAAAACCCTAAGTCTATAAAATTTAAAAATCCCATTAAAAACCATTTAGGCTAGGCCGGCTTGCTGGAATAAATAAGTCTTCAGGGCCTTATGGAAGATACGGAGGTCCAGGATCTGTCGTATTCCAGGAGGTAGCTCATTCCACAGGGCGGGTGCCCCCACAGAGAAGGCTCTCCCCCTGGGGGCCGCCAGCCAACATTGCTTGACCGACGGCACCCTGAGGAGGTCCTCTCTGTGAGAGCGTATTGGCCGGTGGGAGGTTATCGGTAGCAGCAGGTGGTCTCGTAGGTACCCTGGCCCTAAGCCATGGAGCGCTTTAAAGATGAGAACCAACACCTTAAAGCGCACCCGGAAGACCACTGGGAGCCAGTGCAGCTCGCGCAGGAGAGGTGTTACATGGGAGCGCCACGTCACTCCCATAATCACCCGCGCGGCTGCATTCTGGACCAGTTGGAGCCTCTGGGTGCTCCTCAATGGGAGCCCCATGTAGAGAGCGTTACTTTTATACGTTACTTTTATGCCATTTATTTTTATTCTTCATTGCATGCGTTGTAAACCACTTTGAGATGCTTTTCCATCAAAGGTATACAATGCCATTAAATAATAATAATCAAAATATTACCGTCCTAAATGGAATGTGGTTACCAAACCTAATCAGCCTATCTATGGCTCGAACTTGGGTGACCTGGGAAAGCCAGAGTGTTAAAAAGCAATGAAACAAAATCTCAAATAGTCCATGAAATAAATATAGCAAGCAATGAAGCAAACAAATAAGGACTTCTTCCTGCTGCTAACCGAGTTGTCCACTCCGTTCTGAATCAAAGAAGAATATAAGAATAATGTACAATTATGATGATACTATTGATAGACAGAATACATTTGAAAAGAAATGGAAAGAAAGTATATATATGATTAGAATATAAGAATTGCTTGGATACCAAACAAGAAGAATATGATATAACAAAGAAGATACAAGGAGAGGGGAGGGGAGGGGAGTGTCACTGCGTTTTTGTATTTACCACATGAGCTCATATTTTTGGATTTTCAGACTTACCGTAGCTTGCCAAGTTTCTTATCTCTAAGCTAACTGCGCATGTCTACATTCCTTCACTTTCTTCTAACCTTTCTTTGTTCTCCTGCCAGGAGAGGTCCGGGAGGAACATTGCCAAGATGTAACTAATTAGACTAGTGAGATGTTTTATTTTTCTTTATAACAAATAAATGAGTTTTTCTTAGAAAATATATCTTCGGGTTTATTTTCTTGCAAAAGGTAAACACAAGGAAAATGCCACAATTCACCTCTAACTCAGGCAATTACCCCAGGAAACGGGGCTGATTGCCACTCTGACAGGGAGGGGAGGAAGAGGAGAGGGAATGAAAGGAAAGGAAGAAAGGGAAAAGGAGAGGAAGGAAGGGCAGGGGACAGGAGTAGGAGAGAAGGCCAGAAGGGGGAAAGAAGAGAGGAGTGGGGGAAAGGAAGGGGAGGGAGGGAGAGAGGAGAGGAGGAAGGAGAAAGTAGGAGAGGAGAGGAGGTTGGGAAAGGAAAGAAAGGAGGAGAAGAAGAAAGCTTGTTGTGAAAAGAGGGAAGAAAAGGTAGAAGAGCAACTCCGAATGCAATTAAAATATCTTATTTTAATGCTTTCTTTAAGGAAACCATATACATATATGATTAATTATGTATAAGGAAATGTACATTTTATATTATGTGTATATAAAAAAATAAAACTGAAAAAACTTTTCAAAAAAATAAACAAACCATATGCGAACATATGAACAGAAATCTGAGATGAGACCTGTTGTAACTCAATCTATTGTGGCTTTAACCAACTCTATACTTATTCCAACAGGAGAGAATAGTAGTAACTCAGGGTTGAACAGAGGATGTCTCTGTGCTTGGTTGTTCGCCTGCAAACCAGGGGTAGGTTCTAAATTTTTTTACTACCGGTTCTGTGGGCGTGGCTTATTTTGTGGGCGTGGCTTGATGGTCATGTGACAATTATTTAGGATTTAGCAGAGGTACTGGTCTACCAGGCTTTTAACTGCTTGCAGAGCTGTACCGATCTACCCATTTATTTTCGCAGGCACTGATTTACTCATGTATTTTTGCAGGCACCGGTCTACTCATTTGTTTTCTTTTAACACTGATCAGCTGTAGGGCGGCCCTTTGAAGCCCCACGGCAAGAGTTTAAACAGTTTTTTTTCCCTCTAGCCATCAGCTGGGACTCAGGAGGCAGCAATAGATTGGGGGTGGGGGCAAATAAAAGGTAAGAATAACATGGGGAGTGGGTGGGTGGGAGGCGCCGGGGGTGGGTGGGGGCACGGGGGGGGGCAGAACCAGTTCGGTGACGTCATATCGTCACCGCTACCGGCTCGGGAGAACCGGGCCGAACCGGGAGGAACCCACCACTGCTGCAAACCTTTCATTACCCAATCTCATCACGTTGATGATGCTACTTAGTTGGGGAATGAACATCTGCAAACAAACAACAAAAGCTCAGAGAGCAACCAAAGTCTCCACACATCCTTATTTCTCAAAGATTCAGCCCAAATCACAACGATAATAAACCGACGGTGGTCTCTACAGCAAGGCATGAATTGTGGCGTCTGACTGTTCTGCATGCTGCTTTTGTAATTTCCCTGTGATTTATTGGGAAGACAAGGAAGCTAAAAGTTGCTTCATTCTGCCACAGTGCTTTTCATTTTGAAAAGGCCTGTCAGTCAACGGTTCTATTTATGATTCGATCCTCCAGATGCTTTACCTGTATTGTCAGACGTCCATTGAAAATCACTCTCTTGTTGAGTATAGATTCTTGCTAATAAATACAGTTGCCTTGAAAGTGAAGGGTTGTTTCAAAATAAACCTTGATTCTAGCCTGGAAGAGTCTTTTTATGAAATGAAAAGAGGCCCTCCTTACAAGCAGGAAACCGTTTATTCAACTGTTCTGGTAGAGAAGTCCACCGATTCTCTCGAATAAACCTGGGATGGACTAAAATCCATTTTAATAGAAGGCAAGATCTTGTTAACTTTTATCCATATTTCAAAGATTATTTAAAAAAAAAAAAGAAAGAAAAAAAGAAAGAAAACAAGCATAAGGACAGGGAAGGGGATGAGCAAAATGGAAGGAAGAGCCCTAGATTTCTGTTCAGCATCAACACGTCAGGAAAAACTACAACAACAACAACACACCAGCACATTAATAAACTAAATATTACCACCCACTGATCTTTGGCTACGAGGCAGACACATTGCTTTCTTGATAGTCTCCTAAGAGGGTCTTCAATAAACTAAAACTCTGACTTTGACGTGTTTCTCTTGCTAGCTGCCAGGAAAACCTAAATTGAGTCCCTGGTTGTTTTTCAGATTAATTCATTGGAGAGCCCAGAATCTGGCAAGAGTATTTCAGAAGTTTGAAAATTCATTTAAGCTTCTCTCTGTATGTTTGCGTTCATGCTGGAAGGGGAAGAGGGAGAGAAGGAAGGAAGGAAGGAAGGAAGGGAAGGAGGGAGGGAGGGAGGGAGGAAGGAAGGAGGGAGGGAGAGAGAGAGGGAGGAAGGGAGGAGAATGGAAGGAAGGAAGGAAAGAAAGGAGGAAGGAAGGAAGGAAAGGAGGAAGGAAAGGAGGGAGGAGGATGGGAGGAAGGACGGAAAGAAAGAAGGAAAGAAAAGGAAAGAAAGGAGGAAGGAAGGAAAGAAAGGAGGAAGGAAGGGAGGGAGGAGGATGGAAGGAAGGAAGGAAAGAAAGGAGGGAGGGAGGGAGGAGGATGGAAGGAAGGGAGGGAGGAAAAAGAGGGGAGGGAGGAGGAAGGAAGGGAGGGAGGGAGGGAGGAAGGGCGGGAGAGAGGAGAATGGAAGGAAGGAAAGAAAGAAAGGAGGGAGGGAGGAAAGGAAGAAGGAAAGAAAGAAAGCAGGAAGAAAGAAAGAAAGGAAGGAACAAAGGAAGGAAGGAAGGAACAAAGGAAGGAAGGAAAGAAAGAAAGGGAGGGAGGAAGGAAGTAAGGAATGGAGAGAAGGAGAGAGGAAGGAAGGAAGGAAAAGGAAGGAAGGAACGAATGAATGAACAAAGGAAGGAACAAAGGAAGGAAGGGGGAAAGGAAGGAAAGAAGGGAGGGAGGGAGAGAGGAAGGAAGGAAGGAGCATCTGCCAAGAGGTAATAAAGTTCAAGAGGGAAGTCACAATAGTGTAATGAAAACTCCATCCCTGTGTATATGTGTGAGGTTGATGTACGTACAAAATGGGTGGAGCTTCAATCTCATGTTCACAATCATGATTTTTGACCTATCCTGCAACTTGACGGCCACATTATCTAAAGTTACAGACCCGAGTTTTTATTTTTTGCAAATTGCCATCGCTAGATCCATACAGTACGCTAAGTTCAATCACATCAACCTTTGCTGTGGTGACATGTGAATTTGGCCACAGAGTCACAGATGTGGATGCTTCTGTTTCAAGACCTTAAAGGCCTATCACATGCATCTGGAAAGGCATCAAACTGGACATCAGATTAAAGCTGTTTGGCTGCCATAGCGGGGTCATAAATCATAGCTGGATGTGAATTTGCAGAATGTGTTTTGTGTTAATTGGGGATAGAGAAAATATTTCAATCGGTAAAACAATTATAGAGCCATCAAAAGCCTGGTGGCTCAGCAGACTGATAGCATTGTGATTAACACCAGCTGTCTGCAATTACTGTAAGTTCACATCTCGCCAGGCTCAAGATTGACTCAGCCTTCCATCCTTTCTAAGATAGGTAAATTGAGGACCCAGTTTGTGGGGGCAATAAGCTGACTTTGTATAAATATACAAAAGTATGAAGGCTATTGCTTAATGCATTGTAAGCTGCCCTGAGTCTCCGGAGAAGGGCGGTATATAAATCAAATTAAAAAAAAATGTGATTGTACTCAAGACTAAATCCCTGCTCACAAACTCTTGTAGTGAGATTCCAAGTGTAGGGCTCAATAGATACTGAAGTTTAAGATCTGAAGGAAAGCTGGGTGTGGGGAGTCCTGATGGCCTCCATTCAACAGTTCTTGAGAAATTGAAAACACCGGTGAAGGTCTTCAGGATACAGTCCTCAAATGTTAGAGTCAAAAACCCAAATATCAACAGGGAGTGGACCAATGAATTAAACCTGGGGACTCCAACCTTGGCAACTTTAAGCCTAGCAGACTTCAACTTCCAGAATTCCTCACCTGCTGGCTGAGGAATTCTGGGTGTTGAAGTCCGCCAGGCTTAAAGTTGCCAAGGTTGGAGACCCCTGAATTAAACAGATTGTAAAGATCCAAAAAGATGGAAAGCAAGCAGAGAAGATACAGGTGGTCCTCAGCTTACAACCAAACACTTAGTGACTGAAGTTACAACATCACTGAAAAGAGTGACTTATGATGTGTTCTCATACTTATGATGGTGGCAACATCCTTACAGTTACGTGATCAAAATTCGGGCACTTGGGAACAAGGTCGTATTTATGACAGTTGCAGGATTCCAGGGTAATGTGATCATCATTTGCAACCTTTGCAGCTGGCTTCTGACAAGCATACTCAATCGGGGAAGCTGGATTTGCTTAATGACTGCTTGATTCACTTAACAACTACAGTTATTCATTGAACAACCATGGCAAAAAAAGGTCATAAAATTGGGTATGACCCACTTAACAATTGTCTTACTTAACAACAGAAATTCTGGTCGTAAGTCAAAGGCCATCTTCACCTAACAGACATGAGCCATAACAGCCATGGCAGTAAGTATCTCCATCAGAACATGATTACATCAGAGATCATGGCCATCAACAATGGCTGTCATTTTCAGAAGCAATCATGAATCTTGATATTTAACATTGTGACTATTTCTTGTTCTCTAGCTTTGAACCAGACACATGGAAATGATTTAATATTTTTATACATTTCGGCAATTTGGGTCATTAAAAGGCAAACCATTCCACCTACCCAGGCTGATCAAAGAAGTGGGGGAGGGAAATCAAAAATCCATACTTGAGCAAAGTCTCCATTGCTATCAAATATGCCAGACAATGTCATAAAAGAAAATGTCAGCTATGGAATCCACAGAACTGTTCACCAAGCTATAGTAAGAGAGCCAGTTTGATATAGTAGTTGAGGCATCAGGTTAGAAACCAGGAGAGTATGAGTTCTACTCCCACTTTAGGCACAAAGCCAGCTGGGTGACCTTATGCCAGTCAGTCTCTCTCAGCCCTAAAAAGGATGCAATGGCAAACCACTTCTGAAATCTTGCCAAGAAAAATGTAGGGACTTAACCAGGCAGTTGCCAGGAGTCAAGACTGATCCAAAGGCAGAGGCACACACCAAGAGGTTAAAACAAAAGTGTTATTAGTAATAGAAGAAGTAGAAAAATATTAAGACTTGGGCCAAGTGTTTTAGCCATGAAACCAGTAGTTTAAAATTAGTTGTAAAATTAGAGCATCCATCGTAGATTATGGAATCCAATTTTGGTCACCAGATTATATAAAAGATGTTGAGACTCTGGACAGAGTGCAGAAAAGAGCAACGAAGACCTGGCTGGAAGCTATAACATATGTAGAACAGTTTCAGGAATTGGGTTTGTCTAGTCCAAGGGTGTCAAACACGCAGCCCGTGGGCCAGATGTGTCACATGCTGGCCACTCCCATGCCCAGTTTAGTGAAGGGGAAAAAAGTCGCGATACATCACGTGATGATGCTGTGATGCTGTGAGTTTGACATCCCTGGTCAAGTCTACTGAAAAGAAGGACTAGGGGTAACATGATAGCAGTGTTCCAATCTCTCAGGGGCTGCCACAAAGAAGAGGGAGTCAAGCTGTTCTCCAAAGCATGTGAAGGCAGGACAAGAAGCAATGCATGGAAACTAATCAAGGAGAGAAGCAATCTAGAACTAAGGAGAAATTTCTCGACAGTTAGAACAGTTAATCACTGGAACAACTTGCCTCCATAAGTTGTTCAATGCTCCAACACTAGAAGTTTTTAAGAAGAGATTGGATAACAATTTGTCTGAAGTGATATAATGTTTCATGCCTAAGCAGGGGGTTGGACTAGAAGACCTCCAAGGTCCCTTCTAACTCTGTTATTCTATTCTATATTACTATTTCCTGCCTTGGATAAAATGTTTAGATTTCTGGTGACCTACATTTTGAAGAGTTTTCAATTCTGAGACATTAATGTCTTCAGATAAGTTTGTGCCATTGCTTTTTTTTTTTTTTAATGCAGTGGTGAATACACTTCTGGAATATGCAACGTCCTTTTGATGTTCAGTCCCCATGGAGGAGAAAGTTTACTTTGTTGGAATGAGATCCTGGCAAAAGAAAGAGAACTATTAATAAATGAAGCCTTGTGCGTGGCAAAGTATTTTGTATATGCGCAGCATGGGGAATTCTTCAAATAGCTTTCTTTTTATGAATAATTGTAAATTTAATGTTGGCATCAATAACTCCTTAAAACAGCTTCTCCTATTTTGGAGTTACACACTTCTGAGCATCACATCATAATTTGGATGAAACCGAGGGCATAATTTTTATTTCCTGCTGGAGGGATATGATAGGAAAAAAGAACTCTTAATTCTAAAGTACGGATGCAAGTTTTCTCTTCTCTTCTCCTCTCCTCTCCTCTCCTCTCCTCTCCTCTCCTCTCCTCTCCTCTCCTCTCCTCTCCTCTCCTCTCCTCTCCCTTCTCCCTTCTCCCTTCTCCCTTCTCCCTTCTCCCTGTTCTGACCTAGGCTTCCCAAAAGCACGAAGCCTACTCCTCGTCCCAATAAAACCCCTTTTATTTAGTTTAAAGGGAATTTCTCTCCAGCAAAGTCCCAGCCAACAGTCTTTCAAGAGATTTCAGAACTACAGACCTTTATCAGGCTTGGAGAGCTGCCAGGCCGATATCTTCCAAACGCCACGCTGTAGCAGACAATACTTGGCAAGAAGTCAGGAACAGATCTTCACTCTAGTGAATTGAACTAATTGTCTCCTGCAAACTCCCCTTCCCTTTCGCTCCTCTTTATTCCTTCTGGGAGGGGCCATTCACTGTCCACCTGTGGCTTTGCTCCCGAGTCGACCCTTGTCCCTTAGCTGTTCCCTTCTCCTGGCAGCTCTGCGCATGCCCACACTGGGAACAGGCTCCAGGTGTTCTTCTGCCCCACTGATGTCCGACTCTGAAGGCAGCTGACAACTGTCAGACGGCCCTGGCCCCATCTCTGCCTCTGATGCAGAGCCCTCATCAGAGTCTTCCCCAGACCCCAGGACTGGCCCATGTTCTCCCCAACCTCCTCACTGTCCGAATCTGCTGCCAGATCTGCTGGCGGGCCACAACACTCCCTTCTCCCCTTCTCCTTCCTTCCTTCCTTCCTTCCTTCCTTCCTTCCTTCCTTCCTTCCTTCCTTCCTTCCTTCCTTCCTTCCTCCCTTCCCTTCCCTTCCCTTCCCTTCCCTTCCCTTCCCTTCCCTTCCCTTCCCTTCCTCTGATCAAATAAGGTAAGGCTGTACATTACAATTTGGACAATGACTACTGTAAAGATGAAGGGAATGGTATTTTCACTACACTAGCCGATTATCAAGGAAATGCTGCAGCTTCCTCCATAAAAACTGCTGGCACAGAAAGAAATGGACGCTTTTTGCACTAATGCAGAACACTGAGCAAAAGGAGGTAACGCTTAACTTATGAAGCTGCTTTATCCGGAATATTAAGTCAAAATGCTGGCCTATGTCGCTCAGTACATGCTAATCTGATAGAGAGGGTCTCTGTGGTTTTAGGCAAATATTTCCAGGGATTTTAGCAGGAGGAGAAAGGATCAAGCCTTGGTTCTTTTTGGTTCAACTGAGATTAGTAATGTGGCATTAACAGCAAGTGTAGAGCAATAAACAAGATACATTCTCACTATATCTGTCTTCCCGCAATCTGTAGTTCTTTTGCACCAACCTATTTGTATCTACACAATATCCCAACTCTTAATTTGAGTGCCGCCTTGTTAGTTTAAAACATACTGAGATAGGTATTAAATAGCAAAACAGCAATAACATATAACCTGCTTCAAGGGTCAATAGCAGATTTAGGTGATAACTAGAACACCTAGGCCCCCACTGGATTGTCATTTCAGAAATATTTTTTTACTTAAACAAAGGAACAGAATGACCAAGGGTGAGCAAAAAAGCTGTGGGAATAGGAACAACGTCTGACTTCCTGTCAGATTCACTATTAAGTGTCGCTTCGTGCACGCACATGTGCCTTTCGCGCATGCACCTGGCCTTGCAAATGGACATCTTTACGCCCAGGTGGGTGGGTGAGCAGGCCCACCCATGATCTCCGCTACCGGTTCGCCTGAATCGGTGCGAACCGGCTGAATACCACTACTGGAGTGGTGGGTTGCCCCTGGTTTGGACCAGTCCTATAGAACCGGTAGTAAAACCGGCAGGAGGCTCCACCCACCGACCCCAACGTCATCAGGAAGCTTTTGCACAGAAGTGCGTGCGGCCCCGTTGTGAGCCAGTAGTAAAAGTAAGTAGAACCCACCCCTGCACCACTGATTTACATGATGCATCACAGGACTGTTAATTTCAGTGTCTTTGGGGTTTTCGAGAGATAAAAGAGACCCAATGTGTTAGTGCAACAGTCCTGTGTATAAACTTTTTTTTATCAGCCCCTTAAGCATGAAGTAACAACAAAGCGCATTGTATATAATGGAAGGAGCCTGAATTGTTTACAGAATCCTGCCTTCTGGAAAATATTTGCTTTTTTCTCTCCCTCCTATTATGCATCCCTTTAGTATGTAACCAGATAATTGAAGTTTCAGGACTCCAGGGAAGAATGTAATGAATTAGTGTTCTCTGCTTCCTTAATATAAATCTTGATATACGTGTAATGGTTTTAAAACTTTTTTTTAAGAGGGCGATGAGCTGCAGTATATGAGCCTTATTTCTTCTGTTTGTCTTGAAAATAAATCTGTACATAGAAATAACCTTGAGTTGTGAATCTAACATCTGATTTTCTTCCCTTTTTTTCTTTTTAAGAAGGGTTAAGTAGTTTTGCTGATGGAAACATAATGCTAGACATCAAAACAATGCAAGGGAATTCATTGGGTGAATGGATGGGAGACAGGATTATACCACCCTGGTGTCAATTCTTCCCCTTCCCTACTGATAACTTATTGTGTATTCTAATATTATTTTATTGCATATTTAGCATAGGTGACAAGTGTCTTAGTGATCCAAAATTGGCTTAATTTTACACCATTCAATAGTAGTAATAATAATCCCTGGAGACAGCGGAATAGAAAACAGAGAACTGGAGAACATCACAAAATACAAAGATTTCCAAATAGAAGCAGAACCACTGTGGCAAAAGAAAGCAAAGATACTAGCAATAGCAGTCGGAGCCTTGGGTGCAATCCCAAAAAATCTGAAGAACCTCTTGAATATCATCATCATTGACAAAATCACCATCAGTCAATTGCAAAAGGCAGATTTACTTGGAACAGTTTAATCCTACGATATATTTAGCGCCATCAAACAACAACTTCTGCCTATCCCAGGTCCTTGGGAAGGACTCGATAGGTGGATAAAAATGTCTAAACATCTGGCTGACTGTATGATGAATTATAATAATAATATCTGGAGGCATCATAATAAAAGAGAAAGAACTGGAGAAAAATCACAAAATACAAATTGCTGCAAATAGAAATAGAACGACCATGACAGAGGAAAGCAAAGATAGTACCAATGATAATAGGTGCCTTGGGTGCAATTCCAACATATAGCATCTCTTGAATATCATTGGCATTGACAAAATCACCATCAGTCAATTGAAAAAGGCAGCTTTTCTCCGATCAGCTTACCTCCTGTAACGAAACCCTTAACAACAACAATATCTGCCTATTCCAGGTCCAAAAGACTTGATAGATGGATAAAAATGCCATGTCCAGTCAATACATCTAGCTGACTAATCTCTCTGAATGTCACATAATATAGTATAGCACCTGCAAGTGAGGGGAATAGCAAAAACATCATGTCAGGGATGTGTCATGTAGGTTACATGCTGATAAAAAGGGATGGAATCAGTGGTGGGATTCACTAGTTGTAACAACCGGTTCACTTTGCGCGCCCTCCAGAGGCTGGAAATCAGCCCGTTTCCGGACTTCTGGTACTTCGGGTAGGCCCATTTTTTGCCCTCCCCAGGCTCCAGAGGCTTTCCTGGAGCTTCCAGGAGGTTGAAAATGGCCTCCCCTGGGCACCGGAGGCCCTCCGGAGGTGGGAAACAGGCCTGTTTCTGGACTTCCAATAGGCCCATTTTTTGTCCTCCCAGAGCTTCCGTGCATGCCCTGCACTTACCTGGCATCCAAAATGGGCCACGTGGAGACTCCTGGAAGGGGTGGGGTGGGCGGGGTCAGCCAGTCCTTGGAACAACCGGTTCGCCGAACCAGATTAAAATTAACATCCGGTTCGCCCGAACTGGTCCAAACCAACTGAATCCCACCCCTGGATGGAACTTTGATTTCCCTGAATTTTGAAAGCCTGTGCTTTCTTTCCCTCCTGCCAATAAATTAGGGTGGAGCCAACCTAAGCTTCTTTTCACACTTTCTCTATTAAGGGATGTTTTAGTTTTTGGAGCTGTTTCTGAATAGCTTCTCCAAACTTATCTCCATGGCTTTCTATAACAGAAAACAGAGTTAGAAAGGACATTCAAGGTCTTCTAGTCCAACCCCCTGCTCAAGCAGAAGACCTTATACCACTTCAGAATTTACGTTTAAGAATGCAATCTCCTGCACTGAAGATGAGAAAGTCCATCAACTTTCCAACTATATCTTCAACCAGGATGTGAAGGACTTCAAGACTGATTTCAAAATTCATTTCAGAATTTGCCTTTAAGAATTCAATCTCCTGAAGATGGGAAAGCCCATCAACTTTCCAACTATATTTTCAACCAAGATATGAAGGAGTTCAAGGTGAGTACTAGCCAAGGTGCAACCCAAGGGGGTGTCCTAATTGGTATGCATCTTGGATAGAAAATCTTGAATTCTCAGTTACAGTACTCCAATCATGTGTTGTGGCTCCATTGCCTGAGCCTGGGCTATCGACAGATGCAGACTCTGAGAGTGAGGGAGAGGAGTTGGCAAGGCCTCCCTCTCCAGGACCCTCCTCTCTGGCAATGCTCTGGAGGACACCAAAGGCCAAAAGATAGGCTCAGAGCCAAGCACGTCCCCACAGCCACAGGTGGACAGGGACGAAGTAGATAAGTGCTGGCTGGACCCTCGGCAGAGGCGCAGGGAGAAGCGTGCTCAGCAGAGGGGAAGGCGTGCCAGAGATTAGCTGAGTCACTGGACCACACCCCACAGGGTATAAATGTGGGTGTGGTGGCTGGTTCAGTTTGTGACGAGCAAAAACTAGAAATAATCCATGATCTCTGCATTACTGGACCTGCCTGCCTTGTCAGACTGCATTTGGACTAATCTTTGTATTATTGAAACTCTGCCTGCTTTATCGGAATGCTTGCAGTCTAATCTTTGTTTTGTGTGAGTAAAGTCTGAATTGGCAGCTAGCCACTGGGTTGCTGCCAGCTTTATCTTCAAAGATTTTGTCGTGTGGCTTATTAAATCCGGGCCATCCGTGGGGGTGCGTGTGTGTGACGGGGACAGAACATCATGGAGCACTCCAACCAGTAGTACCTAGGTACTGGAGGGAAGATTTTAAAAATAAAAGTCAAGATGGCTTTTCTGATTGGGTGTCTGCAAATAGTTTTCAGCTCCAAGAATCACATTGATAAGCTCCCTTTTTCACATGCATGCAAGGTGTGCAATGCACATTAAAAAGAAATAGGGTTTGCACCCGCCAGCTTAACTTTTTTTGATTCTCCCTTCCATGGATAGCCCGACTCCAACTTTTGTTGTAACCTACGAGATGGTACAAATGGAGCCTCATTACTACCTTTTAGGGATGCAGTGGCTCAGTGGCTAAGACATTGAGCTTGTCGATCGAAAGGTCGGCAGTTCAGCAGTTCGAATCCCTAGTGCCAGTGTAATGGGGTGAGTTCCCGTTACTTGTCCCAGCTTCTGCCAACCTAGCAGTTCGAAAGCACGTAAAAAATGCAAGTAGAAAAAAAGGGACCACCTTTGGTGGGAAGGTAACAGCGTTCCGTGAGCCTTTGGCATTTAGTCATGCCTGCCACATGACCACAGAGATGTCTTTGGACAGTGCTGGCTCTTCGGCTTTGAAACGGAGATGAGCACCGCCCCCTAGAGTCAGGAACGACTAGCACATATGTACGAGGGGAACCTTTACCTTTACCTTTTACTACCTTTTTTTATTATTATTATTATTATTATTATTATTATTATTATTATTATTATTATTATTATTATTTATTTATTTATTTATTAAATTTATACGCCACCCCTCTCCGGAGACTCAGGGCGGCTAAAATCATTTAAGCAATGATTTTCTCAGTGGGCTGAACTCTAGAGCTGTACTGATGTTCGGTACATTTGAGTGGACTGTTTAGTTCTCCCAGCCTATTCCTCACTGGGTCTCCCTTTTATGTTCTTTTCATACAAGGGGATTTTAAGCCTCTGAAAGAAATTGATGTGAAAATGGAAAGGCAAATTCAAAATTGACTTTTCTTCTCCAACTTAGGACATCTCTGTTTGACCAACCCATCCTGAACTCGAGTCTTCATCCCAAATGCATTGGGTAGATAGCAAAGGAATGATATTATATGCAGAGACGATGCGTTATGGAAAAGATTGATGTATCTGAAAGTCCTACCAGCCTGTGGTTTCACTTGAATCAAAAATAAGCAGCTTTATGTAAAGCTGAGAAATGCTGCCCGCTGAAAGGGACTAAAAAGGATTTAAGTTTTGAGAGAAATGCTGCCCAGCTAAATTCTCAGAAAAGCAACACACTACTTTCAGGCAAGCTTTTAATTTATTGCTCACTAAATACTATTTCTAGATTCTGGAGTCTGCATTAAAAATCCCCCATGGAATACCCTTGTTCATTTTTAATTACTTATGTGGAATTTAAATTAACACACAAGAGCATTTTTTTTTAATTTAAGAAGAAAACATATTACTTCTGAATTAAGTTTTACACACACACACACACACACACACACACACACACACACACACAAACTTATCAGTAGCTGAACTAGATATTTTCAAGAGTTCGAGGAGACCCGAACTCATTGGTAGTTTCACATTGCAATGAACAAGGACTACATTCAATTTCACAGCTACTAAGATTGTTGGCTGAGCAGGTACAAAAATAGCCAGGGAAATGTTTGAAGCTTGGGAAATGAGCCCCTTGTCAGTCTACAGGGAGTGCTGATTTTCCACCAGCTTATCAGGTACTTAGGAACCAAGGACTTGGCTGCATAAGGAGACAACAGCTGATAGCCGGCCATCAACACACCAATCAATAAATAGGAAGGCACCACATAAATACGACACATAGTTTTGGAATAGCCCAAAACATACATTCTGGTAGAGAGAAGTTCCCTGAGGATGGCTCCAGCACAAGTCTCAAAACACAGCCAGAATACTAAACCTCTGGTCCAGTGGTGAAATTCAAATCTTTTTACTACCGGTTCTGTGGGCGTGGCTTGGTGGGCATGGTATGGCTTGGTGGGTGTGGCTTGGTGGACATGGCAGGGGAAGGATATTGCAAAATCTCCATTCCCACCCCACTCTGGACCAGCCAGAGGTGGTATTTGCCGGTTCTCCGAACTACTCAGATTTTCCGCTACCGGTTCTCCAGAACCTGTGAGAACCTGCTGAGTTTCACCCCTGCTCTGATCCCAGTGACCAACCCAGATTTAAGTCTGAAACATTATCCTGGGACACTTATATTTGCCTTCATTCATGTTTTTCAAGTAAGTCCAAACTTACTTGATTATAAGTTTGAAAATACCTTGTCTGTGCAAAGAATATAGCCATTGCTTCTTGATGTTAACCCTGAGAAACGCAGGTTTCATAAACCAAAGCATTCATTACCACATGTTTTTATTAAAAGGTTTCACCTCTAAATTGAACTGTCCTATGTTGGTAGGACACTTAAAAAAAAAAAAACCCTACCATTTATTTTAACTTCGTGTACATTAAAGGGGGCTAGGCGTACTCCAGCGATATGAAAGAAAAGATATTTCTGTCGTTTTTCATAGAGCTGGCTGGGCCTGTCTCTTGCTTGGTCAGCAATTTAGAGAGCATTTAATCACACTGGTTGAAAAAAATAAAATAAAATAAAATTATGCCATCTCTGGCTTGCCTTTCCTGTTTCTCTGTCATGGCCCCACTTCTCTCCCCCAAATCTCAGATGTGTGACCCCAACCTTGTTAACGTGCAGGTGGATTGTGTGTGTGGCTCTCTCCCCATCAAACTGAAAAGCCCAGCTTTAAGATTAAAAGATATCCTCCAAATGAGAAGGACATTTGGTATTTTATAAATCATTCATTGGTGACATTGCTTTCTGCAGCTTTTCAAGGAATTGGATTAACTGCTTCTTCGACTCCCTCAAATGTTGCTTTTCTAGAGACAGTGTCATAGGTCATTACCAGCTTTTCCCTTATGTAAGCATTCCAACTTTCTATTAAAAATACTAATTTCCACCTCACTAGAGTAGATTTGTGAAGAAGGAAGTATATTAAAAATAAAAAAAAAGGCTACCACTCGCTTTGAAATATTAAAGGAATACATTTAAGTGAAGGCCTTTCGGGTGGGACTCCTCCATCCCAGATTCCTGATGACGGAAGATTTTAGTCTACAAAGTCAGTAGTAAATTTTTATTAAAGTCATTCTTTTCCTGTTCCAGACTTTGCGCTTTAAATAAACTATAGCTGACAATACGGTGTGTTATAAACCAGCCTCCGTTTCTTAACATAGGTGCAGCTTGCTGGGAATGTTAGAACTGCACACTGTGAATGTGGAGAAGGGAACAGAGCAGTGGTGGGTTTCAATTTTTTTTACTACTGGTTATGTGGGTGTGGCTTGGTGGGCGTGGCATGGCTTGGTGGGCAGGGCAGGGGAAGGATACTGTAAAATCTCCATTCCCACCCCGCTCCAGGGAAGATTACTGCAAAATCCCCATTTCTTCCCAATCAGTTGGGACTCCGGAGGCAGAGAATAGATGGGGGTGGGCGCAGTCAGATGTGGTATTTACCGGTTCTCCAGAACTGGTCAGAACCTGCTGAAACCCACCTCTGGAACAGGGGTCTTTAGCAGGTTTTGGATGAATGTTTTGATGGAAGAAATGTCCGTCTGGGCTCAGTTCCAAGTGGGGAAAAAGACACTGGAAACATGGTGCTGCTTGGAAAGATGGTTTTTAATGGTGGACAGGATCACATGCTTTGAAGATCTTGGTGAAGAAAAAAAAAGGGGAGAGATGCTGAGTGTGCCTGAGTTTTATACCCTCTCTGGGCTTTTGAATTTGAGCTTGTATTCTGATTGGTTGTCAGACTCCCATGGGGCCATGCAGAGGTAACTTTGTAGGTTGTGTTTTTGAGTCCCAAGCTTGGTTGAGCCTTGCTGGGTGATGATGTAATGAAAGGGCTTGGGCAATTCCTATTATGGCTCTGCTGAAGGAGGTAGATCTTTGTTATGTAGAATAGACTGGCCCATGGCTTAATGGCCCATTGACAAAGGTGGGGGGGATGAGTTTCTGCCTCCCTTTTAGGGGAAATATTTTGCCCTTTTAATATCTCCTAAAATATTTCATTTTTCTAGGAGAGGGGTGGGTGTTAACTTCCTACAGTTTATATCTAAAATCTTTAGAAACTGCTATGGGCAGAGTAAATAAACCTCTAAATTCTCCTTTGAGGACGTCCATTCATCCACTTTCAAATTTTGTTTCCCATTTGATATCCAGTGTAGGAAGTTAGAACTAAGAACTAGAACTTAGAATTAAGGAGAAATTTCCTGACAGTTAGAACAATTAATCAGTGGAACAACTTGCCTCCAACACTGGAAGTTTTTAAGATGCTGGATAGCCATTTATCTGAAGTAGTGTAGGGTTTTCTGTCTAAGCAGGGGGTTGGACTAGAAGACCCTCCAAGGTCCTTTCCAACTCTGTTATTCTATTCTCATGGATGATCTTCATGGATGCTCCCCCTTGCATGGGACAAAATTTGATTCCATCTTGGAATGCACAAGAGATGACTAAAGGGCATCAAACATCCATCTGACCTTTGGGTATTATCATGACACATCCATGATATTTATATTTATTTATATTTCATATTTCTGAACCTCCCATCTCCCCTCAAAGAGGACTCTGGCTGGTGTATATATTTATTACGATATCTTTAAATTTGGGGGGATCATCAAGATTTTTAATGGCAAGTGGCATGATATGAAAGAAATGGTGTATATTTGTGGAATAAGAAACAGAAGAGGGACGTACAAATCCTTCTGTATTAAGTGGGTCACATTCACAACTGCATATCAAAAGGACTAAGTTTACAGAAATATCACCAGTGTAGCGTATTGTGGGAGATATTTTTTTTTTCAGAACTTTGCGAGGAACAGGAGAATATAAAAGGCCTCTGTGGTTATTTTTCTTGTTCTGAAGAAAAAAAGATGAGAAAAATTACAATATTTGGGGATATTAACTTGCTTTCTGAATGATAAATCTCCAACACCCATTTTTTTCCCTATCTGAGCTTTAATTTAACGTCTCCATCCTGATTCTAAGTTAACTGTAGGAGATGACCAGGCTGAAGGAGGGGTCAAATGCAGCAGTGAAATGCACTTACCTTCGTTACCGATTCGGAAAGGTAAACACGTGCGCCTCTTCTACGCATGCACAGAGGGTAAAAAACGGATGTAATGACGTCCCGGGGGTGGCGGAACCTCCCAACGCTGGGCCCTATCAGTCGTGTGAGCCGGATAGATCTGCCTGGATTTCACCGCTGGTCAAATGCCTCATCAGCAGGGGTGAAATGCTCCGGTTCGACCAGATTGCCCGATCCGGTAGTGATGGCTGCAGGTGGTTCAGGAAGTAGGAGGAGAAACAGGAAGGAAGAGAAGGAGAGGAGAAGGAGAAAGGTTGGAGTAAAGGTAAAGGTAAAAGAGCAGCCCCGAAAAAGTAAAAATTAAAAATGAAAGTTAAAAGAAAAAATGAATGAAAAATGATGGAAATGACTGTACATGTAAATGTGTTTATGAAAAATAAAAACTTTATTAAAAAAAAGAGAAATAAAATTAGGTGGATGCAAAAAAAAAAAAAGAATTTGTTTCTGGTGCATAAGCTCTCAGTATGCAACGTTGCAAGTAAGGGTGCAAGGAGTTATTTTTGTTTGGCAAGATTCTGAAGAACAATAAAGGAAACTGCTTAGAAGTAACACTGCATGACTTTCTTGGCCTTTGGACCTGACAGCTGTCATGCAAATAGAGATAGTCCTCCACTTACGACCACAAAACTGAGCCCAAAATTTATGTTGCTCAGTGAGAAATTTATTAAGTGGGTTTTGCCCCCATTTTACAACTTCTCCTTGCCCCATTTTTTTTTAATTTTGATTTATATGCCGCCTTTCTCCGGAGACTCAGGCAGCTTACAATGCGTTAAGCAATAGCCTTCATACTTTTGTATATTTATACAAAGTCAGCTTATTGCCCCCACAAACCGGGTCCTCATTTCACCTACCTTAGAAAGGATGGAAGGCTGAGTCAACCTTGAGCCTTGGAGAGATTCGAACCTGCAGTAAATTGCAGGCAGCTGTGTTAATAACAGGGTGCGTAGACCACTGTACTATCAAGGCTCATTTGTTAAGTGAATCACTGCAGTTGTTAATCAGTAAAATGGCTGCTAAATGAACCTGGTTTCCCCATTGACGTTGCTTGTTAGAAGGTCGCAAAAGGTGATCACATGACCCTGGGACACTGCGACCATCATAACTGAATCAGTTGTCAAGCATCCAAATGTCAATCACATGACCACGGGGATGCTGCAAGTGTGTAAAAGCGGTCATAAGTCACTTTTTTTCAATGCCGTCGTAACT